>NC_072436.2:12168560-12471590 GCF_028878055.3 Symphalangus syndactylus | reverse complement strand
GTCTTCTCTTTTTCCTAGTTTTTAAAGACGGGAAAAAGAGCCTGCTTGCCATTAGAGCATTCATTTATGAGATTGGCCACTCCCAGGAACTCTGCAGTTCAAAGTTGTCCCTTGGAGCATAGATTTGGGTTTCTAGTTCCCAAGGCAGAGACTTCCTAGAAACAGGCATTGGCCCCACCACCAGCACTATATATAAATCCTGAAATGCGTGTGTTGGATGAATTCATTACTTTTCAAAATGTCCCGAATTAAAATTAACATTGCTGAGACAATTTCTGGGGCAAAGCTCCCAGTGCCTGCCTTCAGGTAGGTGGGCAGACCCGGAGGGCTGGGGAAAGAAGTTCTAAATCCCAGGACCCAGCCTTGGTAATGAACAATAAATATTTGCAGAATTACCTGGCATATGAAAACATATTCTCAGCCTTGTACTTTTTCAGGTATGCAGGTATGTGAATGCATGTGCACGTGTATAGATGCAGGTATGTGAATATGTGTGCACACATACATGTGCGTGTGTGCATGTGTGTGCACATATATATGTGCGTGTGTGCGTGTATGCGTGTGTGTGCGTGTATGCGTGTGTATGTCAGAGACAACGATAATAAGCTCTGCCGTGTCCTGTGCACTGAGCTAAACCCTTCCATGGTGCAGTGCCCACAAGGGCCCCAGGATCTGTTGCTCTCAGGAGCCCCTTTGGGCAGTTGAAGACACTGAGGTTGAGAGAGGTCTCGGGGCACCTTGTCCAGGGCCCCTGGTGAGTCCGGGGAGCCCCACTTTGCTGATTTCCATGGTGGGGTCCCAGGGATGACTGGCTGTCTCATCTTTTTAGTGGGAAGTCAAGGCCTCCATCAGCTTCTTCATGTCCTACGTGCACACCACCGTCAACGAGATGTCCAAGGTGTACCTGGCTACCGAGAGGCGCTACAACTACACCACACCCAAAACCTTTCTGGAGCAGATCAAACTGTACCAGAACCTGCTGGCCAAGAAGAGAATGGAGCTTGCTGCCAAAATCGAGAGGCTGGAGAACGGCCTGATGAAGCTGCAGAGCACGGCTTCCCAGGTAGGAGAGGGGGGCTGGCTGCCAGCTCCTGTGCCATATCCTGGAGGCCTCGCAGGAGCCGCTACTGTCACAGGCTTCTATGAGCTGGTCACACCGGGGCTCAGCACTGCCTAAAGTAAGATGAGCACGCTTCCTGCCTTTGCGAAGCATTCACTCCTAGGCCAGAGTTAGTATACTCGTCGTAACAAAAAAACAGACTCAAAATGCTTTCACAATGTTGATCGTACGGAGGGCGCATTACACACACAGGAGATGGCACCTGCCCCATGTCTGGTGAGATTTGATCATCATGCCCAATGCAGTCAATAAAAATGCATTTGTTCATTCGGAAATGCCATTCATACCATGGTGCCTAGCTCAAAAACCTCCCTGGATCCTTTCCTCCACACCGTATTGATCTTTAAGGGTTCTGCCTGCTTCAAACCTCCTCCATCATGCAGTCCCAGTTCCTTCATCTTTATTGCCCACCATTGACACCCTGTGAGGGGGCCTGAAAATAGCTGCCACCTCCCTGCTGGAGTTGTGAACAGACTGGGACCTCCCACTTGCTTCCGGGGGAGCTTTCGCACCCCTGCCCCCATCCCAAACTCTCGCTGTCACTCTCCCACCAGCCTGGAGGGGCCCTGGCCAGCCCTGCTCAGCACTGCAACTCAGTTGGCATTTGAGACAGAGTCTCGCTCTGTCATCCAAGCTGGAATGCAGTGGTGCGATCATGGCTCACTGCAGTCTCAACTTCCTGGGCTCAAGCGATACTCCCACCTCAGCCTCCCAGGTAGCTGGGACCACAGGCACAGGCCACCATGCCTTGCCAATTTTTTTTTTTATTATTTATACAGACAGGGTCTCTCTGTGTTGCCCAGGCTGCAGTTGATATTTGTCTATTCAGTCACCTTGCCAACTCCTTTGAGCACCAGGAATATCTCATACACGTGACCCTGTGTACGCAGTCAGGGCTCAATACTTACTTTTAAGATACTGAAAAGACTCTCCAAAACGAGTCGCTGGGAGTCGTAAGACACGGCCCTGCCGTTCTGCCCCTCTGTGGCTCCCACCCCTCGTCTGCCCAGTGCAGGGCGGCGTGTGTTGGCGGCGGCCCACGCTTGCTGTTTCTCGGTTTCTCCTTCCCCAGGTGGATGACTTGAAAGCCAAGCTGGCGATTCAGGAGGCTGAGCTCAAGCAGAAGAATGAGAGCGCAGATAAACTGATCCAGGTGGTCGGCATCGAGACCGAGAAGGTCAGCAAAGAGAAGGCCATTGCTGACCAGGAAGAAGTCAAGGTCGAGGTCATCAATAAGGTAGGTGAAGGCAGCCCAGCGTGGCCTCAGGAGGGCTGCTGCACTGGCGAGGCCTCCCGGGCTTCCCCATGTGGTCAGGTGTCACCGACAGGCGTGGGAAAGGCTGAGACATACATAGAAGGACAAAGTTCCTAAGCCAGTGGGACCCCCAAAGGAGTCTCTCCCAGGGAAGGGCCCCCACTCGGAAGCAGGCTTTCCTTAGAAAACTCCCATCCCTGTGGCCGAGCTCCTCCATGTTCAGTCCCCAGCCCACAGTGTCAGCCTCACCAGGGGCTTGTGGGAAATGCAGGCTCTCGGACTCCAGCTCAGCTCTGCTCAACGGGGCATGTTAACGAAATGCCCACGATCCATGAGCAAGGGAGGGGTTGAGAAGACCTCACTGGAGCCTGGTCCTCAGACGTGCGGCTCCGGGGCTCCCCACAGAGGGTAGGACGTTACTGGCCTAGGGGTGGGCTCCTTGCTGGTTTGGGGGGTGGCTGAGGTTGAGAACCACTGCTTAGGAGGAGCGTCTTCGTCATCTTTGGAGCCTGAAGCTCACAGCATCATTGGTGCAGCTTCTCATCACCCCTCCCTGGGTGCTTCTTTTGTCGTCAGTCCCACATCTGTGTAATTATTTAAGAGCATTCCAGTCATTGCCCACTGTCTCCTGAGTGAATGAATGAGTATGTGCATGAATGAAGGAGTTGCTACTTTCTTAGAGGGGGGTGCGCTACACACTCTGAGATGTTCCATTTTGGATGGATTATGAAACAGCCCCAGAAACAGTAAGACTGTAAAGTCAGGGTGGTCTGAGTGGCCCCTGGATTTCCCCTCCAGTCTTGGAAGCTCAAGCCGATAGAAGGAACAGTTCCCATTCCAGAATCCCACCCGGCTGCCGAGGCATTGCTCATTCTGACCTGAGCGTTGTGGGGCAGAGCAGAGGAGGCAGGGAGGAAGGTGGGCTCCAGACAGGGGCCAAGCACACACGGAGGGATGGCGGCAAAGGAGCACAGTCAGCAAATGCAGCAAATGAGTGGTGGCCGGAGGGGCAGCCTCTTTTGTGGAGCTCAGACCTGCTAGGGCCTGGGCCGCCCCTCACCACTGCTGCCTACACATGCACATATGCACATGCACGCATGCACATATGCATACATGCACACACACACTCCTGATATGCATACATGTACACACATACACTCATGCACATGTGCATACATGCACACACGCATGCACACACATGCACGTACACGCCCCCACAGGCACATGGACAGACCTGCAGTAATCTTTCCTGTCCATCTTCCTTCCAGAATGTCACTGAGAAGCAAAAGGCCTGTGAAACAGACTTGGCCAAAGCAGAACCGGCCCTGCTGGCAGCCCAAGAGGCTCTGGACACTCTGAATAAGGTAAAGGGGGAGGGAAAGAAAGGGAACCCCTGGCCTGGTTGGAGAGGAAGCTGCCTTCGCTGTTGGCATGGGTGGTGACACACTCACAGCGGCTTCCTTGGGGCATCGCCGAAGACCCGGTCCAAACTCCCATCGGACCCATCCTGTCTGTCATTTGCAGAACAACCTGACAGAGCTGAAGTCCTTTGGGTCCCCGCCAGACGCCGTGGTCAACGTCACTGCCGCCGTCATGATTCTGACCGCGCCTGGGGGCAAGATCCCCAAGGACAAGAGCTGGAAGGCGGCCAAGATCATGATGGGCAAGGTGGACACCTTCCTAGACTCCTTGAAGAAGTTCGACAAGGAGCACATCCCCGAGGCCTGCCTGAAGGCCTTCAAGTGAGTCGGGGCTGGGCCTCGCGGCCGGGGCTTCCCTCCGATTCTCCATCAGGCCAAGGCAGGATGCTGAGGTGCAGCGTGGCCTCAGGCTCCTGGGGCCTGTGGCTCAAAATCTAGGCAGCCCCTTCCACATACAGCGCCCCAAGAACACAGCTGACAAGCTCAGCAGCGGGAACCCTCAGGCCACAGGTCTGAGAGAGAGGCCAGCCAGTCCCCGCAGGGGTCGGCGGCACCGTGAGAGCAGCTGACCACACGAGCACTTGCGCTGCACACATGAATACCATCCCCAAAATGTAACACCTGCCACATCATCTCTGCTGCGTCTCATCCCTCTAACCTTACAGTTTCAGTCTCCTGGTGCCTGATTTGGAAAACTGGGCAATGCCACTGTGGGGTAATGGGAGTGGGAGAGCAGAGCCGGTGGGGGGTGGCCTCTAGGGCCAGCCTGACTGTGTGAATCCCAGCGCTGCCCCTCCAGAGCTGTGCCACCCTGGGCAAGACACTCAGCCTCTCTGGGCCTGTTTTGCCAGAGCAGGACAGGGTGACGACTCCGGCCCACTGGTGTTCCCTCGCTAGGCCCTACCAAGGCAACCCGACGTTCGACCCCGAGTTCATCCGCTCCAAGTCCACGGCCGCTGCTGGCCTGTGCTCCTGGTGCATCAACATCGTCCGCTTCTACGAGGTCTACTGCGACGTGGCGCCCAAGAGGCAGGCACTGGAGGAGGCTAATGCAGAGCTGGCAGAGGCGCAAGAGAAGCTGTCCCGGATCAAAAACAAGATTGCCGTAAGTGCTGGCTCGCTCCCGTCCCTGCGAAACACCAGAGCCACTTGCTCACACTGCCGGTCAATACCTCTGTTGAAAATGGGTTGGCACGGCCTGCCGTCGTGAATTATTCAGCAGTGCGAGAGGATGCAGGCAGAGGCAGGGGCCAGATGGTACCGGGAGCTGCTTGGTGTCCTTGGTCTCCATGCTCCAGAGTGCTCTCAGCCTTCGTGGGAGCCTCTTCCACACTCAACGCTCGCAGGGCCCAGCCCTGCTGCCGCTGCAGGGTGCTAGAGATGCCTCATGGGGTTTTCCAGCAGCTTTCCAACTTGGTTTTGCAGGAACTTAATGCCAACCTGAGCAACCTAACCTCAGCGTTTGAAAAAGCAACAGCTGAGAAAATCAAGTGTCAGCAAGAGGCCGATGCCACGAACAGGGTGATCTTACTGGCGAACAGGTATCGTCTCCTCCCTGAGACCACCCTCCTGCTCTCAGACCCCCTGAAAGGGACAAGCCCGCACAACCGTCTTGGGAGGAAGAGGAAGGAGCCCAGGTGGAAGCAGCCAGGTTGCCACTTTCACTTCTTGAGCTCAAAGTAATTAGGATAAAACTTGGCCTCTTGCATAGTCAGTGGCCTCCACAAAATATGCCCTGTCGCGTGGTTGCAAGTAACCCACACTGGCCTGGGACACTGGGTCCCACAGGGCTTGATCCGGGGCATTACTCGGTCATAACCCACTCTCAGCCACCGTGTGGCTTCCAGGGTCGTTTCACAGCCAGCAGGCAGTCGTTTCACGGATTACATCACGGTTTGGGGTCCAGAGTAGTGTCATCCACTAGGGATATAATGCCAGATGCCAGATGTGGATGTGTCACCTTAACTTTTCCAGCAGCCACATTAAAAAAGTACAGAGGCTGGCCAGGCGCAGTGGCTTACGCCTGTAATCCCAGCAGTTTGGGAGGCCGAGGCGGGCGGATCACTGGAGGTCAGGAGTTCGAGACCAGCCTGGCCAACATGACAAAACCCCATCTTACTAAAAATACAAAAATTAGACAGACAAGCCGGGTGTGGTGACTCACGCCTGTAATCCCAGCACTTTGGGAGGCCAAGGTGGGTGGATCACCTGAGGACAGGAGTTCGAGACGAGCCTGGCCAACATGGTGAAACACCGTCTCTACTAAAAATACAAAAATTAGCTGGGTGTGGTGGCAGGCGCCTGTTATCCCAGCTATTTGGGAGGCTGAGGCAGGAGAATCACTTGAACCCAGGAGGCAGAGGTTGTAGTGAGCCGAGATCGCGCCATTGTACTCCAGCCTGGGCAACAGGAGTAAAACTGTCTCAAAAAAAAAAAAAAAGCCAGGCGTGGCTGTGCACACCTGTAGTCCCAGCACTTGGAGGGCTGAGGTGGGAGTTCGAAACCAGCCTGAGCAACATAGTGACACCCCATCTCTACAAAAAAATTTTTTTAAGTACAAAGAAACAGTTATAATTTTATTTAATCCCAACTATCCAAAATATTATTTCAACATGTAACTAATCTAAAAATTATCAATGAGGTATTTCCCATGGTTGTTTTCATCCTGAGCCCTGACACCTTGCATGTCTTTTTTTTTTTTTTTTTTTTTGGAGACAGAGTCTCACTCTGTCACCCAGGCTGCAGTGCAGTGGCACAATCTTGGCTCACTGCAACCTCCATCTCCTCAGTTCAAGTAATTCTTGCGCCTCAGTCTCCAGAGTAGATGGGACCACAGATGCACACCGCCACACCCGGCTAATTTTTGTATTTTTAGTAGAGACGGGGTTTCACCATGGTGGCCGGGGTGGTCTCAAACTCCTGACCTCAGGTGATCTGCCTGCCTCGGCCTCCCAAAGTGCTGGGATTACAGGTGTGAGCCACCACACCCGGCCCCCTCATGCCTTTTAACACAGAGCACATCTCAGAGCAGACCTGCGGTGGTCCCAGAGTTCGGGAGCCCCAGGGCTGGCAGCTGCCTGCTGAACAACGCAGCTTGGGAGCGTGCCTTTCCTGTTGTCACAGGGGAGCACCCGGAGCCTCAGCAGAGCCTGGGGCTAAGTCTGTTCCAGGCCTGCAGGCTGTGTTTTCTCCTCCCCAGTGGGTGGCCGTCACTGATGGGCCAGTTGTCAGCCGTCAGTGCCCCAGGCTGCATGAGGCTGGCCTTCAGGGTGGTGCCCCGGGTATGAGGGATTTGACCTCACCTACCAAATCGAAGTGGTCTCGAGGTCACTGGGAAGTAAGGGCTGCTCAGATGGTGCCACAGACAGACCCTCAGTGGCCCTAACGGGCAACCTGGACTTGCAACAAACATGCCAACGCTTTCAGACCCATGGTGCACCACTGAGGGTCAGGGACCAGTCCTCAAGCTGGTGGCCTGAGAAGCACGAGGTGCATCGTGGAGTCCTCATTCCACGCAGGGCCGGGTGCCTTCTGGATGCCACATTGTTCTGTGGCCACCATGGTCCTCACCCGGGCTCTGTCACCAGCTGGTCGAGACGGTGCTCTGGTGTCTGGCAGCATCTTCAGCACATGGGAGAGGCAATCAAATGGCATCAGCCATAGCCGGGTGTCAATGCAGGGGACTCGGGGAGAGGAAACACAGCATTCCTAAGGGCTGCCAAGAAGTTTTTTGTTTTTTTTGTTTTTTGTTTTTTGTTTTTGTTTTTTTGTTTTGTTTTGTTTTTGAGACGGAGTCTCGCTCTGTCGCCCAGGCTGGAGTGCAGTGGCGCAATCTCAGCTCACTGCAAGCTCCGCCTCCCAGGTTCACGCCATTCTCCTGCCTCAGCCTCTCCGAGTAGCTGGGACTACAGGCGCCCGCCACCACGCCCGGCTAATTTTTTGTATTTTTAGTAGAGACGGGGTTTCACCGTGGTCTCGATCTTTGTTTTTGTTTTTATCTTGAGAGGAAGTCTTGCTCTCTCACCCAGACTGGAATGCAGTGGCCCAATCTCGGCTCCCTGCAACCTCCGCCTCCCGGGTTCAAGCAATTCTCTTGCCTCAGCCTCTTGAATAGCTGGGATTACAGGCGTGGGCCACCACACCCAGCTAATTTTTTGTATTTTTAGTAGAGACGGGTTTCACCATGTTGGCCAGGCTGGTCTCGAACTCCTGACCTCAGGTGATCCACCCGCCTCAGCCTCCCAAAATGCTGGGATTACAGACGTGAGGCACCATGCCCGGCCACGAAGCATGATTTGGGCTTCTCTAAAGCATTTCCTCCCAAAAACTCCGCAAAAGCATTTTCATCGTTGAGCCACTGAGCCAGGTGCAGACAGGAAACTCTGAAGATTGACAGAGGTGCAGAGGTGGAGGCTTGTCTGGTCCAGTCCTCTCACTTACGCAAATACGTTTTATTCTCTCGTTCCGCTTCAGGCTGGTGGGGGGATTAGCATCGGAAAACGTCCGCTGGGCTGAGTCCGTGGAGAACTTCAGGAGCCAGGGGGTCACGCTGTGTGGGGATGTCCTGCTCATCTCTGCCTTCGTGTCCTATGTGGGCTACTTCACCAAGAAATACCGGAATGAGCTGATGGAGAAATTCTGGATCCCTTACATACATAACTTAAAGGTAAGGAGTGGAGTCCTGGCCGGGCGCAGTGGCTCACACCTATAATGCCAGCACTTTGGGAGGCCGAGGCGGGTGGATTACTTGAGGCCAGGAGTTCATGAGCAGCCTGGCCAACATGGTGAAACCCATCTCTATTAAATACACAAAAAAAAATTAGCCAGGCCTGGTGGCGGGCGCCTTAATCCCAGCTACTGGGGAGGCTGAGGCAGGAGAATCACTTGAATCTTGGAGGCGGAGGTTGCAGTGAGCAGAGATCGCACCACTGCATTCCAACCTGGGCGACACAGCAAGACCCCGTCTTAAAAAAAAAAAAAAAAAAAAGGTGGAGTCCTATTCATCACTTGGGAAATCTGGGGAGGTCCCAGCAGGGCAGAACCAGCCACATGGCACCTTGACTTCTGTGATGAGGCTTAGGCCCCTTTGAGGATAAGAATGTGGCCCATTGGCATTGCGCGGTGGCTCACGCCTGTAATCCCAGCACTTCGGGAGGCCGAGGCGGGCGGATCACCTGAGGTCAGGAGTTCGAAAGCAGCCTGGCCAACATGGTAAAACCTCGTCTCTACTAAAACTACACAAATTAGCTAGGTGTGGTGGCGGGCACCTGTAATCCCAACCACCTGGGAGGCCAAGGCAGGAGAATATCTTGAACTCGAGAGGCAGAGGTTACGGTGGGCCAAGATCATGCCACTGCACTCCAGCCTGGGTGACAGAGTGAGACTCTGTCAGGGGGAAAAAAAAAAAAAGAACGTGGCCCGGTGTTGCTGTGCTGACATCATTTCTGGCCGAGTTACAAAGCTGCTGTGTCCAGAGTGATGGAAATGGCTGGCTTCTCCCAGGTCGTCCTGCTGGTCCGCCCCTAACCGCAGCACCAGACAGAGCATTATTTGGAGAGCTATTTTCTAGTAAGTAATAAGGTCGCATCACCCCTTCTAAGAAAGTGTGCCTCCCTGGGCAGGTCCCCATCCCGATCACAAATGGCCTGGATCCCTTGAGCCTGCTGACGGATGATGCAGACGTGGCCACCTGGAACAACCAGGGCCTCCCCAGCGACCGCATGTCCACCGAGAATGCCACCATCCTGTGCAACACCGAGCGGTGGCCGCTGATCGTGGACGCCCAGCTCCAAGGAATCAAGTGGATCAAAAACAAATACAGGAGTGAACTGAAAGCCATCCGCCTGGGACAGAAGAGGTGTGTGTGGGCGCAGGACCTGGGCCGAAGCCAGCCTCTGCTTGGAAGCACGCCTTAGGCATTCCACATTGGTTCAATGGATGGGTGGGTCTTTGAATACAAGTACTAGCCCACAGGTTTTTAATTTGGCCTGGGGAACAGCAGCAGTAGTAAAGAATGAAATGAGGAGCTCTTTTCCCTTCCCCTGTCCCCATCACCTGCTGCTCCTTCAGGGAAAGGAGAGAGAGACGCAGGCTCAGGCCTGCAGTTGCCTCCCGCTTGGCCATTTGCTGGCTGGGAGGCTTGAGACTGGTCATGTTCTTGGGTGTCGTGGTCTGTGTTCTCATCACAGTTGAGAAACAATGGCTGTGACAACACAGGTACAGTGATGCCCCGCCTTCCTAGCAGTGCTGGAAAACCCAATGGTGGATGGATATGAAAACATTTACCTCTGTGGCCATAAAGCTACTCAAAGCTGCTTCCAGCCCGGGCGCAGTGGCTCATACCTGTAATCTCAGCACTCTGGGAGGCCGAGGAAGGAGGATTGCTTGAGCTCAGGAGTTTGAGACCAGCCTGGGCAACATAGTGAGACCTCCTCTCTCCAAACAAACAAAAAGTTGGGTGTGGTGGCATGGGAGGGTCACCTGGGAGGTCAAGGTTGCAGTGAACCCTGCTCATGCCACTGCACTCCAGCCTGGGCCAGAGAATGAGACCCCGTCTCAAAAAGCAAAACTGTTTCCATTTTCATCTCCACTCCCATAAGAGCACAGGGGCAGTTTACAAAGAAGCCCCTCGGCTCCTTTCAGGAAAGGGCGAGCTGTTGGGAGCAAGTTGTGGGCTCCTAGGTCACCCCTCGCTTGGCGCTGTCTCACTCAGAGGGCAGGGGCTGCTGGTCAGCACGTGCGCACCGTTCCATCACGAGGCCCTCTGCCGTGAACCAGCTTCTGTGCTGTGCCCGCAGCTACCTGGATGTCATCGAGCAGGCCATCTCGGAAGGGGACACCTTGCTCATTGAGAACATCGGCGAAACCGTGGACCCCGTGCTGGACCCTCTACTGGGCAGGAACACGATTAAAAAGGGAAAGTGAGTTGTTTCCACCTCCGTGGCTTGAGCCAGGTAAACATCTTCCGGCCCGAGGCCTGGGTGTGCACATATAGAGAAAACGCCCGGAATTTCCTTTGCTTCCCTGGTAAGCAGCAAGGGCTTTGACAAAATGCCTACTGGTGGGAAGGAACCCCCAGCTCCTGAGGAAAGACTGGAAAGAGGGGCCACATCCCAATTAGGAATATCTCCGCCAACACTTTATCAGTGATTGCCTCCAGATGGTGAGGCTTGAAGGTGATGTCTTTCTTCTTTCTGTTCTTAGGCATTTTGCAAATCTTGGGACTGCGTTTCCTTTAAAAAGTCACGTAAGATTCACGTAACATAAAATTAACCATGTTAAAGTGCATAATTCACGAGCATTTAGTACACTCACGATGTTGTACAAACACATCTGTCCAGTTGCACACTTTCACCACCCCGAAAGGAAGCCCTGTGCCCCCTCTTCTTCGTTCCCCTCCCTCCTGAGCCCTGGACACCCACTCGTCTGCTCTCTGTGTCTGTGGATTTGCCTATTCTGCACATTTCCTCTGAAGAGAATCAAGCAACATGTGTCTTCTTGTGTCTGGCTCTTTTTACTCAGCATTTTTTGTTTGTTTTTTGAGACGGAGTCTCACTCTGTCGTCCAGGCTGGAGTCCAGTGGTACGGTCTCTGCTCACTGCAGCCTCTGCCTCCTGGGTTCAAGTGATTCTCCTGCCTCAGCCTCCCAAGTAGCTGGGATTACAGGCACACACTAACATGCTCAGCTAATTTTTGTATTTTTAGTAGAGACGGGGTTTCCCCACGTTGGCCAGGCTGATCTCGAACTCCTGACCTCAGGTGATCCACCTGCCTTGGCCTCCCAAAGTGCTGGGATTACAGGCGGGAGCCACCGCGCCCGGCCTTTACTTAGCATGTTTTTTGGGGTCATACATGTGGTCGCATGTGTCAGTCCTTCACTCCTCTTTATGGCAGAATCATTTTCCACGTGTGGCTGTGCGCATTGTGTTTGTCCACTGATCAGCTGATGCATGGAGCTTGCGTTATTCATTTTGCAATTTAAAAAAATTAAATCTACTTTAAAAATGTAAATGTCAGAGCTCACAAGAGCCACCTTTAAATGCAGAGACGCATGCAGAAACCCAGAACAGGGGTGGCAAATCAATATGCAGAGGTCCTAGATGCTGGAAAGGGCCTGGTGTGAGTGCTGAGGGGTTAAGCTAGCCAGAGGCGCCTCAAAGTGAGCCCAACTACAAAAAGGGGAGAGCAGGGTGTAGAGCCGGAGAGAAGCGCCCCCCCACGGTGGATGAGCAGACCCAGGGTTGCAGTCCTGGGAGCTTCCAGAATGGCCTGGTGTTGCAAATGGGTCTGGGTGGAGGCCGAGCAGAGGGCTTAGGTCAGGGCTCCCAGGGGAGCACAGCGTGCAGCCCGAGGGGTGTAAACCCTGCTGCAAAGATGAGCCTGACCACCCAAGGAAAGAGCGGGTGCATCTCCCAGAAGGGCCCACGTCACAATCCGGGGAGGAGGAACAGACAAGGAGAGGTGCAGTGCTCTTCCAGGGACCAGAAGGAGGGTTCAAGGTGGCGACCTGGCCTGGGGCCAGGATGAAAGGTGGTCTGTACTTGTGTTCCTCTCCCCTGGTCACTGGGAGGCCCACTAACCCTTTCCTCCGCCAACCGCCAGGTACATTAAGATCGGTGACAAGGAGGTGGAGTACCACCCCAAGTTCCGCCTGATCCTGCACACCAAGTACTTCAACCCACACTACAAGCCAGAGATGCAGGCTCAGTGCACCCTCATCAACTTCCTGGTCACCAGGGATGGACTCGAGGACCAACTCCTGGCTGCTGTGGTGGCCAAAGAGCGCCCAGATCTAGAACAGCTGAAGGTAACTACGCCTCAAGGTCGATCACACAGGAGGAGGGGCCGTCCCACGCAGAGGGGGCCGGGTCACCGTGAGGGTCCCCGACCAGGACCGCCAGGCCAGTGCGTGTCGTTGCTTCTCTCCGAAGGTGCCTCAGTGTGTGTGTGTCCCGGGGCATCGCAGCTTCTCATATGACAGGATGGGTCATTTCCTTCCCCAGCTGTCCCCTCTTCCAGCTCCCAAATTTAATTCTAAGTCACATGACCGCTTTGCTTAAAGAACATGAGTCACAGCAGGTCCTCAAGGGGCTCTAAGCTCCAAAGCGCTGCCCTGCAAGAATGGCCTCGTTGCCAGTCCTTGCGCCCACCATGTTTCTGGCTGTTTCAGCCACATCTCAGGAGGCCCGGGCCTGTCTGTCCCCATTCTACCCCCTATAGTCGCCGTGACAGGAAGCCTCGAGGCTGGGAGCAGGGCCAGGGCCTCTCTGAGGTTCCAGGGGCTCCGCTTCTGCAGCCCCTTTCAGGGCCTGAGCTCGTTCCTCCCGCTCAAAGCCTGGGCCTTGGCTCAGCTACTTGAGGGAGGCCCAGGTGCCCGGTGGACAGAGCCAGGCAATGCAGTGACAACTGCACCTCCCCTTGCAGGCGAATCTCACCAAGTCTCAAAACGAATTTAAGATTGTTCTGAAAGAGCTGGAAGATTCGCTCCTGGCCCGTCTGTCGGCTGCATCAGGGAACTTTCTGGGAGACACGGCCTTGGTGGAGAATCTGGAGACCACCAAGCACACAGCCAGCGAGATCGAGGAGAAGGTGAGAGCTGCCTCGGTGACGTGGCCTGGCAGCTGGGGCATGGGAAGCTGCGCCACGGGCGATCGGCGCCTCCCCCACAGGCAAGGAGAAAAGCAGCTTCAGTCATACGTGCCCGAGTGGGCCCAGGGCAGGAGAAGGGGCCCGCGCTCCCATCCTGCACCCAGCTGCTGCTGAGAGCCCTTGGGTGGCTTCCCAGGGAGCAAGGCTGGTGGCTGGGAATGAGCCCACCTGCTCATGGCACTGCCCATCTGCTGTGTCATTCAAACCCCTTTTGTTTGTGTCGAGGTGGTGGAGGCAAAAATCACAGAAGTTAAAATCAACGAGGCGAGAGAGAACTACCGCCCGGCTGCGGAGAGGGCATCTCTGCTCTACTTCATACTGAGCGACCTCAACAAAATCAACCCCATCTACCAGTTCTCCCTCAAGGTGCGCCCTGCAGCTGGGGCTGGGTGCCTCCCTCAAGGTGGGGCTGCATCTGGGCTCCACAGCCAGGCCTGTCGCCCGCACAGCCATCGGGCAGTGCCAGGGCCACCCTCAGAGGGCAGACCTGGTCCAGCCTGCAGATGGGGCTGGAAGGGGGGGAGCCAGGGGCCCCCATCAATCCTACACCCATTCTCCCCAGGAGAGGGTATGAGCTGCTCCCTCCTCCCTGCTCTTCCCCTGGTGCCTCCAGGCACCCCCAACCCAATCAAAACAAACTGGATGGCCTGGCGTGATGGCTCATGCCTGTCATCTCAGCACTACGGGGGGCCAAGGCGGGTGGATCACCTGAGGTCAGGAGCTCAAGACCAGCCTGACCAACATGGTGAAATCCTGTCTGAACTAAAAATACAAAAATTAGCCAGGTGTGGTGGTGTGCGCCTTGGGAGGCTGAGGCAGGAGAATCGCTTGAACACTGCAACCTCCCTCACTGCAGAGGGTGCAGTGAGCCAAGATCACGCCACTGCACTCCAGCCTGGGCGACAGAGTGAGACTCTGTCTCAAACAAAACAAACTGGAGGCTACCAGAGGCGGCAGGGAGTGGTGGCGGGGAGCGGTGGCAGGCTCCATCTCTGCACGCCTCCATGGCTCTCGGTGGCGGATCCCCAGGCCTTCAACGTGGTGTTTGAGAAAGCCATCCAGAGGACCACCCCTGCCAAAGAGGTGAAGCAGCGGGTGATCAACCTGACGGACGAGATCACCTACTCTGTCTACATGTACACGGCCCGGGGGCTCTTCGAGAGGGACAAACTCATTTTCCTGGCACAAGTTACGTTTCAGGTAATGTCTAGCCTCGCTGCTCCTAGTGTGGTCCATGGACCAGCAGCGTCAGTGACCCCTGGGAGCTTTGTGGAAAGGCAGATTCTTGGGCCCCCACCCAAACCTGGTGATTTCAAACCCGCATTTTAGCAACATACCCAAGTGATTATGAAGTCTGAGATGCCTGATGTGGAACAGGCCTAGGGCTCTCTTAGTTGATATTCGGGAAGCTGGCACAGTATTCCAATGGGAGCTAGTGAAGGGGTGGTGTTTTAAGGAGAATTTCACAAGGAAATTCACTTTACATGTAAGTTGTGCTGAGTAAATAGTCCTGCATTAGTGCTTAGCCCACTGTGGGGTGAGTGATGTTTCTTAAGAAGTAAGTGTAGGAATAAACAAATATTCCTCCTGTTTATACAGTCCTGCTAAAATATTTAAAGATCTGCATTCTCTGAAACTGATTAAACAGCCTGTCTTAATTTGTTTTGTGCTGCTATAGTGGAATACCCAAGGCTGGGTAATCTATAAACAATAGAAATTTATTTCTCGTGGTCCTGGGGTCTGGGAAGTTCCATATGAAAGTGCTGGCATCTGGCAAGGGCCTTCTTGCTGTGTCATCCCATGGTGGAAGGCTAGAGGGCGAGAGAGAGCACAAAAGGGGCCAAACTCCTCCTTGTGTAACAAACACACTCCCTTGATCATGACATTAAGCCATTCCCTCTGCTGTCATGGCCCAGTTGCCTCTCAGGCCCCACCTCCCAACACTGTTGCACTGAGGATTCAGTTTCCAACATATGCTTTTTGGGGAACACATTCAAACCATAGTACAGCCCCTCTGCAATTTCATTTACCCTGTGCCATAAGTATGGTTGGAAACACTAGTTCTTGTTGTTGTTGCTACTGCTGCTATTTTGAGACAGGGTCTCACTCTGTCACCCAGGCTAGAGTGCAGTGGTGCAATCATAGTTCACTGTAACCTTGAATTCCTGGACTCAAGCAATCCTCCCGCTTCAGCCTCCTCAGTAGCTGGGACTACAGGCATGTGCCACCATACTAGGCTAATTCTTCAGTTTTTAAATTATTTATTTATTTATTTATTTATTTGTTTGTTTGTTTTTTAGTAGAGACAAAGTCTCGCTCTGTTGCCCAGGCTGGTCTTGAACTCCTGGGCTCAAGTGATCCTCCTGCCTCAACCTCCCTGTAGCTGGGAATACAAGTGTACACTGCTGTGCCTGGCTAATTTTCTTTTCTGTTTTTTTTTTGTTTGTTTTTGAGACGGAGTTTTGCTCTTGTTGTCCAGGCTGGGGTGCAGTGGTGCAATCTCAGCCCACCACAACCTCCACCTCCCGAGTTCAAGCAGTTCCCCTACCTCAGTCTTCCTAGTAGCTGAGATTACAGGCATGCGCCACCATGCCCGGCTAATTTTTGTATTTTTAGTTGAGACGGGGTTTCTCCATGTTGGTCAGGCTGGTCTCGAACTCCTGACATTAGGTGATCCGCTAGCCTCAGCCTCCCAAAGTGCTGGGATTACAGGCATGAGCCACCGCACCCGGCCCTAATTTTTTTTAATGTGTTTAAAGAGACAGGGGCTCGCTACGTTGGGCAACACTAATCATATAAATAGGTTGGGCATCAGTGTAAGCCTAGCTTTCAATTCAAACTCAAACTTTGAACCAATGGGGTCTATATTATGAAGGTTCCTTTTACATGTGAATCTCTGAATCATAGGTTCCCTGTGAGATTTTCTCCTGGCTGAGAGGTCATCAGGATAAGAGTTCCTCAGTGCTCCCCCAAATTTTCCAGGGTAGAAAGCATTCTCTTTGGTCCCAAAGAACATTTTGTTTGACCAAAAGGAAGAGTCCAGCTCAGGAAGAAATTCTCTGTGGGATCTGAAAAACAGACCTTTGGGCACTTGACTGAGGAGATGGCAATGGCATTGCCCCTGCTTCCAGCCACCTGCTGCCCATCTGAGACAGAGGGTGCCAGGTTAGCTGCCCAATACACCACTTCAAAATGACCCAGACCCTGCCCGCAGGAGGTCCAGAGGGCCAGCATGCACAAGTGACAAGATGGCATGGAATATGACCCAGCCTTCCACTTCTGGGCACACACCCACAAGACCTGTAAACAGGTGGCCAGCATCTGTCCAGATTCCTGTACACCAGCATTCACAACAGCATTAATCGCAGCAGCCAAAAGCCAGATGAGGCCGGGCACTGAGGCTCATGCCTAGTATCCCAACACTTTGGGAGGTCAAAGCAAGAGGATCACTTGAGGCGGTTTGAGATGAGCCCAGTCAATATAGCAAGACCCCATCTCCACAAAAAAAATAGCTAGGTGAGGTGATGCACTCCTGTAGTCCCAGCTACTTGGGAGGCTGAGATGGGCGGGTCACTTGAGCCCAAGAGTTCAAGGCTGCAGTGAGCTATGATCACAGCACTACACTCCAGCTGGGGCAAGAGAGCAACACCCTGTCTCTCAAAGACAACAACAAGGCCGGGCGCGGTGGCTCTCATCTGTAATCCTGGTACGTTGGGAGGCCAAGGCGGGCAGATCGCTTGAAGCCAGTAGTTCAAGACCAGCCTGGCCAATACGGTGAAACCCTGTCTCTACAAAAAATGCAAAAATTAGCCAGGCATGGTGGCACACACCTGTAATTCTAGCTACTTGGGAGGCTGAGGCAGGAGAATTGCTTGAACCCAGGAGGTGGAAGTTGCAGTGAGCCGAGATTGCGCTACTGCGCTCCAGCCTGGGTGACAGAGTGAGACTCTGCCTCAAAAAAATAAATAACAATAAATAATAAAAATAAATTTAAAAAATCAGCAAAGCCAACCAATTCACAACAGCCAAAACGACCCGCTGTCCATCAGCAGATAAATGGAGAACCCCAGCGTGGTTATATTCAAGAATGGGATATTACTCGGCCTTACAGAGGAAGGAGGTTCTGACACATCTACAACGTGGATGAACCTCAGAAGCATCACGCTAAGTGAAAGATGCCAGATGCAAACGGGGCACGTCGTGTGCTTCCATTTATACGAAGCATCCAGAACAGGCGCATCCCTAGGCAGAAGGCAGATGAGCAGCTCTCAGAGGCGAGGGGAGATGGGTAGTGGCTGCTTAAGGGGTGAGGGGGTAACAAAAAAATCCTGGAACTAGAGTACTGGTGGTTGCACGACGCTGCAAATATGTTAAATGCCACTGAATTTTGCACACTAAAATATGGTTAAAATTGTCTATTTTTTTTTTTTCGAGACAGAGTCTCACTCTGTTGCCCAGGCTAGAGTGCAGTGGCATAATCTCAGCTCACTGTAACCTCTGCCTCCCAGGTTCAAGTGATTCTCCTGCCTCAGCATCCCAAGTAGCTAGGACTACAGGTGTGCACCACCACGCCCGGCTAATTTTTTTGTATTTTTAGTAGAAACAGGGTTTCACCATGTTGGCCAGGCTGGTCTCGAACTCCTGACCTCAAGTGATCCACCACCCCCTTGGCCTCCCAAAGTGCTGGGATTACAGGCGTGAGCCACTGTGCCTGGCCAAAATGGTCAATTTTATGGTATGTGTATTTCACAACTTAAAAAGCCAGATGAGGTAAAGACAAAACTTTACCCCAACCCAAAGGGGCAGGACAGGGCGCCCCCTGCAGGCCGGGAGTGTGAACTCCTCTTCGGGTCTAGTGCACATCTTCAGGGCTGCTGACGTTTTACTGGCTGCGTTAAGTGTGTACACCTCCATGTTCCCCCAGGTCCTGTCCATGAAGAAGGAGCTGAACCCAGTGGAGCTGGATTTCCTCCTGCGGTTCCCTTTTAAGGCCGGGGTGGTCTCACCAGTGGACTTCCTGCAGCATCAAGGCTGGGGCGGGATCAAGGTTCGTCTTTAGACGTTGAACACGTCGTGCTTTCTTCCCACCATGGAGCCTTTCCAGGTGATGCTGGGATGTTTACGAGGCCAGAATACCAGGCTCTGTGGCCCATAAAATTCAGTAAAGCAAAGAGGCCCCACAGATGGGGATGGAGACCAAGATGGGCTGGCTGCCAGCTCACAGATAGCTCTGTGTTCCTATAGGGAATGTGACATGAGTTAGGTCCCTGAGACCTGCACACAGCAAGCAGAGACTGACATCCTCTGGGGGCCAGAAGAGGCCTCAGGGCCTCTTACCATCCCTCCCTCAACCTCCCCTCCCACCCCAGCCTCCCCCCTCCCGGTGTAAGGGAAGTGGCAAGTGAAAAGTTTGTTCTTCAGATTCCTGGACACAGTCAGGGACCCTCGATTCTCAAGGTCTGTTCAAAAAGACCTGAAGAAGGTTGTCCCCTGAGCTAGAATGGCCCCATTTCAGAGACCCCTAAAGGAGCAGCCCCCAGCCCCTCCCACGCCTCATGTCCCCAGATGTCCCCAGGTTGGACCCCGCTGAGGAGACTCCTGGTGCTGTCCTGGGATGCCTGAGCTGGGCACGGACAGCTCGTGCTTTGGTGGCCGGCCTCTCGGGCTTCCTTATCCCAGAGCCCCGGTTTCCTCAGAGGGCAATGGCCTCTCCTCCTTGAATGAACTGTACAGGAAGGCTCTTGGGACCCGGGTAAGTGGGAAGAATCACAGGGCATGCTGCCTCTGCCCCAGGCCCTCTCAGAGATGGACGACTTCAAAAACCTGGACAGTGACATCGAAGGATCTGCCAAGCGCTGGAAAAAGCTGGTGGAGTCAGAAGCTCCTGAGAAGGAGACCTTCCCCAAGGAGTGGAAGAACAAGACGGCCCTGCAGAAGCTGTGCATGGTGCGCTGCATGCGGCCGGACCGCATGACCTACGCCATCAAGTGAGTGTCCCGCTGTGCCGGTGGCCCCGCCCCCGAGGCCCAGGCCTGATGGAAGCTTGACCGAGCTGCTGTGCTAGGCTCTCTGTGAACTTGAGTTGATCCCCTGAACTTCTTTCTTCTCCCCATTTTACATAGAAACGAAGCAGGGCTTAGAGGGGCTAAATCATTTCACACAAAGTTATTCGAGGACAGAGGCAGGATTCCACCCCAGGCTGCGGACTCCAGTCCTGAGTTCTTGTTAATTCTGAATGTCTCAGAGTATCATTAGGGGAACCCCTTGTCCCCCGCTAACCTGACTGAGGAGGGGTGCCCTGCGATACATGATGGGAAGAAAACACTCCCCACATGAGCCTCCTGGATTGAAAGTAAGATGTCAAGTGTGAACGTGAACGTGCACTGAGGCCATACAAATGGGGTCCTTTTAGGATTTTTTTTTTTTTTTTTTGAAGACGGAGTCTCGCTCTGTCACCCAGGCTGGAGTGCAGTGGCGCAATCTTGGCTCACTCAAGCTCCGCCTCCCGGGTTCACGCCATTCTTCTGCCTCAGCCTCTCCGAGTAGCTGGGACTACAGGCGCCCGCCACTACGCCCGGCTAATTTTTTGTATTTTCTTTAGTAGAGATGGGGTTTCACCGTGGTCTCGATCTCCTGACCTCGTGATCCGCCCGCCTCGGCCTCCCAAAGTGCTGGGATTACAAGCGTGAGCCACCGCGCCCGGCCTCCTTTTAGGATATTTTGAGGGAGAAAACAATGGCAAAACCATCAGCATTCGAGGACTTTGAGTACCTCTGTGGACTTTGAGTACCTCTGTGGCAAAACGTAAAGTCAATCTAAGTATATTAATATGGCTAGTTTGCAAGAGAACTGTTCTGACTTCACCAACAATTTCTCCAGACCTGAAACCCTTCCCTGTTGGAAGGATGGGCTTTTGAAGGAAGGAGGTGACGTTTAGCACAGAAACAAGCCTGGGGTCCATTCTCAGAGCACCCGTGGCCTGTCTGGCTTCTTCCCTTTTCATTTCTCCAAGTAACCTGAAAGCAGCCAGGTTTCCTGAAAGACACTCATGTCCCTAATAGAATTACCCTCTGATGGCCAGGTGTGGTGGCTCATACCTGTAATCCCAGTACTTTGGGGAGGATCACTTGAGCCCAGGAGTTTGAGACCAGCCTGGGCAACATAGTGAGACCCCATCTCTACAAAAAGTCTAAAAATTAGCCGGGCGCGGTGGCGGGCTCCTGTAGTCCCAGCTACTCAGAAGGCTGAGGTGGGAGAATCAGTTGAGCCCGGGAGGTGGAGGCTGCAGTGGGCCGAGATTGCGCCACCGCACTCCAGCCTGGGTGACAGAGTGAGACCCTGCCTCAAAATAAAAAGAATTCCCTTCTGACAAAGCAGAGGCCTAACTCCCAAGAGTGAGTTTTGTTTTGCTTTGTTTTCCTCCGATAGGAGAGGACAGGGACCGGGAGTGGTGGGAAGGAGGGGGCGGAATGAAGCCAGACGTCACCGTGATGCAGGAGAGCAGCAAGGTCCAGGGAGAAAGCCAGCTGCGTCCCGGACTCAGAGCTGGAGGAAGCGGGGGTCAGAGTTTGGGAAAGGCCAAGGTAAAGGTCCCTCGGCCATCGCAGCAGGAACACCCACTTCTGTGGGAGCGTGCAGCGGGAACACCCTCTCCTGTGGGAGCGTGCAGCATGTTTGGATGTTTGGGTCACAAGACCCAGTGTGCATCCGATTCCTTGTCTAGAGGATGAGGTGAGGTGACCTTCCCCGTCTCCTGAGAGCTTCTGAGAATCGCCTAAGTTAGCCTGTGTGACTGCACTCTGGCCACCTAAAAGAAGGAAACAGCCACCCATTGTGGAAGCATGTGCGTGCTCTGCGGTGGCCTGGACCATCCCAAACACCCGTGAGCCCAGATCATCCCTCAGCATTGACATGTTTCACATTTCTATGACGTGGAGCAAAGCAGATTTACTGCCCTGATTATATAGGAGGGGGTTGCTTAAAAGCAAGGAGATTGAAACAGACATGACTAATAACAAAGCCAGCACTGGCCAAGGGTGTCTTGCGTCAGGCACTGTTGCAAGCATTGACAGCCGTGGGAGCACTTCCACACTCGGGTCACAGGCACTGGGAGGGCAGGCCAGGCCACCCCCGGTGCGCAACGCAAACCCTGACACACAGCACGTGCCAATTTCCATGGTGTAAGTGCTCCCTCTGTGGCCGGCTGCACTAGCTGCCAGGGTCTGCTGCAAGCTGTCACCAGCCGGCTCCAGCGCTCCTTTGTCAAAGCCACCATGTCAGAGGTGGTGAGGCCTGACTGGAACCCAGCATGCATGCTTCTGCGTCATTCATCCACAGCCAATGACCATTTGGCCTGGCCAAGTAATTAGCAAAGGTGATGTGGAGTCATTCCTGCCTAGGGGCAGGACTTCATATGTTCTGGAAGTTCCTTCCTAGACAAGGATCGCAGCATCTAGGGTCTGAGTCCATTCCAGAGGCCTGAAAAGAACTGGGGGCCTTCAGGAGGAGCAACTCCTCCCCACCCTTGCCTGAGGCTGGCCCCAGTTCAGAACACCAGAGAGAAGCCAGCAGAGGCCAGTGCAGGGAAAGGAATAGCAGATCTGATACAGGTGTCCCCAGAAAGTCCCAAGGGCATGGAGAGGCACTAGCCGGCTGATTCCTGGTTGAACCAGAGGAGCTGAGGTGCGCTGGGTGGCCTGAGTGTGAGCAGACCCTTCTGAAAGTCGACCGAGACTCTGCGAGCACTCAGGTGTTCACCTGCCCAGGGATGAGCAGTTCTCACCCCTCCGGATGCGGCCATCTGTCCTCCTTTCAGAGACCAGCTGGCCACTAAAATCTTACTAATTTTTTTATTTTTTTGAGATGGAGTCTCACTCTCTTGCCCAGGCTGGAGTACAATGGCGCCATCTCACCTCACTGCAACCTCTGCCTCCTGGGTTCCAGAGATTCTCCTGCCTCAGCCTCCTGAGTGGCTGGAATTACAGGCCTGTGCCACCATGCCTGGCTAATTTTTGTATTTTTAGTAGAGACAGGGTTTTGTCATGTTGGCCAGGCTGGTCTCAAACTCCTAACCTCAAGTGATCTGCCTGCCTTGGCCTCCCAAAGTGCTGAGGTTACAAGCGTGAGCCACCACACTAGCAAGTTGACTAATCTTAGCTCAGGTGATTCATTCTTTCCACATACAGTAAGTTCAGCCCTCTGTGATCACAGGAGAAAGGCTGACATGTGATCCAAAGATCACTGGAACATCACTAGGTCCTCCATGGGAGGATTAGCCGAGACCCCGACTGACCCCAGACTTATTGGGGTCATGTTAGAAAGAATTGGGGCTTTTGTAGAGGTGTTTATATTATCTGAAGTTGCTTTTTTCTTTGACTTTTTAGGCTCACCAAAGCTTTGCCCTAATCTGAACTTCCTTCCTTCTCAGCCCCCCCACCCGCCGCAGTTGACCCTGGGTACCTTCCAAGGCTGGCCTCTCCCTGCACCTGCTGAGACTGCTCCAAGGAGGAGCACAGTGCGGGGCCCCTCGGGAAAGAAAGGGTTCCCCGGGGCAAACAAGGCCAATCCCTCGCAGAAAGGAAAGCCCAGTAAAGGCTCTGCTCTCCTGCCACAGGCCTTGTCCCGCTGAAGAAAGTCCACCAAAAAATGGCCCTCCTGCCTGGGCCACAGCCCACCCCAAGCCCCCCACCCTGGCCCAGAGCCTCAGGTTCTGCTGCCTCTGATGCACTCCACCCCTAGGAACTTCGTGGAGGAAAAGATGGGCAGCAAGTTCGTGGAAGGCCGGAGTGTCGAGTTTTCTAAGTCCTACGAGGAGAGCAGCCCCTCCACGCCAATCTTCTTCATCCTCTCCCCAGGGGTTGACCCCTTGAAAGACGTGGAAGCCCTGGGTAAGTGTAGCAGGCAAGTGATGTTCTCAAAGACGGAGTATTGTCAGCATCACCAGGCACCAGGAAAATGCACACCAAAAACACACAAGACACCACTTCACACCCGAGACGCCGCCTCACGCACCACTTCACACCCGAGACGCCGCCTCACGCACCACTTCACACCCGAGACGCCGCCTCACGCACCACTTCACACCCGAGACGCCGCCTCACGCACCACTTCACACCCGAGACGCCGCCTCACGCACCACTTCACACCCGAGACGCCGCCTCACGCACCACTTCACACCCGAGACGCCGCTTCATGCACCACTTCACACCCGAGACGCCGCTTCACGCCCATAGGATGGCAATGATCAAGAACGGGAAAATAACACATGTTGTGAGGCCTGAGAACTGCGACCCTTGTAGGTTGCTGAGAGGATGTAAAATGGGGCCACTGCTGTGGAAAACAGTCTAGTGGTTTCTCAGTGAGTTACATATAGAATTAGCACAAGACCCAGCAATTCCACTCCTGGGTATACACCCAAAAGAATTGGAAATTTAAATTTGTGTTCAAGCAAGTATTCTACACAAACATTCATTCTTAATAGCCAAAAGGCAGAAACAACCCAAATGTCCATTAACTGACGAATGGTTAAGTGGATAAACAGGATGTGGTGGATCTATACGGTGGAATAGTATCCCTCGATTAAAAAAGAGTGAAGCAGGCCGGGCGCGGTAGCTCACACCTGTATCCCAGCGCTTCGGGCGGCCAAGGTGGGCGGATCGCTTGATCACAGGAGTTCAAGACCAGCCTTGGCAACATGGCAAAACCCCATCTCTACAAAACGTACAAAAAAATGTAGCCAGGTATGGTGGTGTATGCCTGTAGTCCCAGTTACTTGCGAGGCTGAGGTGGGAGGATCACTTGAGCTCAGAAGGTTGAAGCTGCACTGAGCCGTGATCAAGCCACTGCACTCCAGCCTGGGTGACCGAGTAAGACCCTGTCTCAAAAAAAAAAAAAAAAAAAAAAAAGGCATGAAGTCGGCCAGGTGCAGTGGCTCACAGCTGTAGTCCCAGAACTTTGGGAGTCTGAGACAGGAGGATCACCTGAGCCCAGGAGTTCAAGATCAGCCTGGTCAACATAGGGAGACCTTGTCTCTATAAAGAATTTTATAAATTAGCTGGACATAGTGGTACATGCCTGTGGTCCCAGCTACTCTGGAGGCCAAGGCAGAAGGATCACTTGAGCTTGGGGAGTGGAGTTCAGGCTAGGTGACAGAGTGAGACCCTGTCTCAAAAAAAAGTGAGGCCAGGCACGGTGGCTCACACCTGTAATCCCAGCACTTTGGGAGGCCAAGGCAGGTGGATCGCCTGAGGTCAGGAGTTCGAGACCAGCCTAGCCAATATGCTGAAACCCTATCTCTACTAAAAATACAAACATTAGCCAGTTGTGGTGGTGGGCGCCTGTAGTCCCAGCTACTTGGGAGGCTGAGGCAGGAGAATCACTTGAACCCGGGAGGTGAAGGTTGCAGTGAGCAGAGATGGTGCCACTGCACTCCAGCCTGGGCGACAGAGGGAGACTCCGTCTCAAAAAAAAAAAAAAAAAATAGTGAAGTACTGATGCATGCTACAACATGGATGGACCTCAGAAACACTATGGTCAGTGAAAGAAGCCAGACACGGATGCCCCATGTTGTGCAGTTCCCTTGATATGAAATACCCAGAATGGGTAAATCCATGGAGACACAAAGGAGATTGTAGATGATGAGTGGCTCCTGGAGGACCCCCTGGAGGAGAGATTGGGAGTGACTGTCTAATGGGTATGGGGACCATCTCTTGGGCCACGACAATGTTCTAGAACCAAACGGATGATTGCATAGCATTGTGAATCTACTGAATGCCAGTGCACTGTACGCTTTAAGATGGTTTTTAAAACAGCAAGTTTTATGTCATGTGAATTTCAACACCAAAACTAAATGAGGGAGGCATGTGGAATTCCTGGCTGTAGATCACAGCGCCTGAACCTGTGTCATTTAATTACCGGGTGTTTTTTCCTGTTTTTCTTTTCTTTAGGAAAAAAACTAGGGTTTACCATAGACAATGGAAAACTCCATAATGTGTCCCTGGGGCAGGGACAAGAGGTGGTGGCTGAGAATGCTCTGGACGTGGCTGCAGAGAAAGGACACTGGGTCATTCTGCAGGTACAAGGGGGCCAGCACTGCGGGGTAAGGGCTCCCCGCACTGAGGTGGCCATGGGGATGGGCCAGAAGGCCCGGAAGGAAGCAGGATGTGGAGTTTGCATTCAGAAATGTGAGTGGAAATCCTAACCCACTCAAGGAGGAGGCACCCCCAGTGTCGGCTCTGCTGGGGTCAGCTGGGTGGTGTGGGGCGCCATGACTGCCCAGAGGAAAGCGTGGATTCTTCAACAGTGAGAGGGAAGCTGGGCTTTATGCGAGTGTATCCCAAACAGAGATTATTTAAACAACAAATGATCGGGCACGGTGGCTCACACCTGTAGGCCCAGCACTTTGGGAGGCCAAGGCAGGTGGATCACCTGAGGTCAGGAGTTCGAGACCAGCCTGACCAACATGGCGAAACCCCGTCTCTACTAAAAATACAAAAATTAGCCAAGCATGCTGGCGCATGCCTGTAACCTCAAGTACTTGGGAGGCTGAGGCAGGAAAATCGCTTGAACCCGGGAGGCAGAGGTTGCAGTGAGCCAAGATTGCACCACTGCACTCCAGCCTGGGCGACAGAGTGAGACTCTGTCTCAAAAAAAAAAAAAAAATGCTGGATTGACAAAAGCATCCCTTCTCCTCCTCCTCCTCCTCCTCATCCTTCTCGCTTGGCTTCCCCAGGTCTTAACAGTGTGTGTCAACCTCAATCCACAGGGCTAAGCCTGGCCCTGGTGGGAAGCCCTCAGCTTCAAGAGGATGGGTGGGGACCATAGAATCTCAGCCTTATGCCAGGGAGGACACAAAGGACTCACCGTAAGGCTGGAGGTTTCCAATTCATTTAACACAAAAATCGATTCTGGGGCCTCGGTTGCTTCACTGAAGACATCCTGGCATGCCCAGCACCTGGTTAGGGTGGACAGGTGAGGGGTGGGGCAGTGCCAGCACCAGGCAAGTGCGGGGTGCTGGCAGAAGAGCCCTGTCCTCACTAGGGAACACAGCCGCGTGCCTGTCTCTCCTCGTGGGCCCAGGGCCGGGGAAAGCGTGTAACCAGCCTCTGGTCTCGGCTGCAGAACATCCACCTGGTGGCCCGGTGGCTGGGGACGCTGGACAAGAAGCTGGAGCGCTACAGCACGGGCAGCCATGAGGACTACCGGGTGTTCATCAGCGCGGAGCCTGCCCCCAGCCCCGAGACCCACATCATCCCCCAGGGCATCCTGGAGAACGCCATCAAGATCACCAACGAGCCCCCCACGGGCATGCACGCCAACTTGCACAAGGCCCTGGACCTGTTCACCCAGGTAGGGCCACGCCTGCTCGGGCTGCCTCCCCATCCTGTGCCAGGGCCTGGCTCCCCATCCCGTGCCAGGGCCTGGCATCCATCCCTCGGGGCCCTGAGGACCACTGAGGACCACTCTGAACTCTGCGGACACCTCTCCCCTGGGTTTCCCCTGTCCACACACCCGTCACAGTCAAAATCAACGTATTCCTAAAAGGCGGAAAAATGCAAATAATTTAAGGTGCTGTGGCACTATTTATTACTTAAAGCTTTTGATGCAGAAACACAGTTTTTAATCGGTTCTATGAACCTGCAAATGAGGGCTGGTAGATGCTGTCCATTGTGTTTGAAGAGCGTGGAACATGTCATGGCTGGTCTTGGAAATGGGGCCAAGCTCCGTGGAGCATTCCCTGGAGGTCGATCAGCTTTCCTGGGAGTATGGAGCCCCACTGCTGGAGGCTATGGGTAACCAGGGAAGATGGGGATGCTGTACTCGCTGAGGCTCTGGATCCGTGACCAGGTTTCCTTGCCTTCAACCCCCCTCTGACCCACCATCAGCAGGAACAGCTGCCAAAACACAGCTAGCTAGGGAGCCTGGTCTTCCTCTGCCAACAGCTGCAGCGGCTGCTAGTTGCCTCCAGGACAGAGGGTGAGGGCCTGGCCTGCCTGGCACCTGGGGCTCGAGGACCCTCCTTGGCTGGGATCCCACTTCTACATCTGCCTGGGGTCTGTCCTCACCTGACTCTTCTCTCACAGACCTCAAGGCTTCCCCCAAATGCCACCTTCTCCACAGCCTTCCTGGCCGTGTTTTTTTCTTTTTTGTTTGTTTTTTTGAGGTGGAGTCTCACTCTGTCACCCAGGCTGGAGTATAATGGTGCAATCTCGGCTCACTGCAACCTCTGCCTCCCAGGTTCAAGCAATTCTTGTGCCTCAGACTCCTGAGTAGCTGGGATTACAGGCATGCACCACCACACCCAGCTAATATTTTGGATTTTTAGTAGAGATGAGATGTCGCTATGTTGGCCAGGCTGGTCTCGAACTCCTGACCTCAGGTGATCCACCTGCCTCAGGCTCCCAAATCTTGGCCACTCTTGTCCTCGGGGGTGCTCCTGTCTGCAGGTCCTCATGTCGATATTTCTCCTTTTGGCACCTCAGCATTTTCTCTGTCTAGAAATTTTTCTGTGCACAAACTTGATCTCCCAAGTGGAGCCTAAAACTTTTTTGAGGTTTGACACCGTTTTTTTTGTTTTGTTTTGTTTTTGTTTTTTCTTGGGAGACGGAGTTTCGCTCTTGTTGCCCAGGCTGGAGTGCAAGGGCGCAACCTCGGCTGACTGCAACCTCTGCCTCCTGGGTTCCAGTGATTCTCCTGCCTCAGCCTCCCAAGGAGCTGGCATTACAGGCACCCACCACCACTCCTGGCTAGTTTTTTGTATTTTTAGTAGAGATGGGGTTTCACCATGTTGGCCAGGCTGGCCTTAAACTCCTGACCTCAGGTGATCCACCCACCTAGGCCTCCCAAATAGCTGGGATTACAGGCGCGAGCCACCATGCCCGGCCGACACCTTGTATTCTTCTGTAACACCTAACAAAGATCTACTTATGGGGTGTATCGGTCCATGAATGCGTGGCTTCCATGCCTGATACATTTTTAAAAACTACTTATATGGAAATATCAGAGTCACCCATTAACAATTTCCAACTAGCTTTTACAGGACACACCCTTGTCAAAGTGTGAAAGTAAAAGCAGAAAAACAAGTGTTTAAAATGGGTCCCCTGTTCCATTAACCAAACAATCAATACCACGCACCTCCCTCCCTGGCCTGCACCCTGCTGAAGGGCTGGAGGATACGTCCTGGAAGCAGCACCCTAGTGCGATGAGTGCTGTGGGGTGCACACGGTGCTATGGGGCCAGCAGCTCACAGCAGCCCTGAGGTCAGCACCGGTCCTGGAACGGTTTCTGAGACAGTCTGTATGAGATCAGCACAGAAACCCAGGAAGCGCTTAGCAGACTTGGCAGCGACCCGACACTGTTGTGAATCCAAGCACAGGGGCAGTTTTTCCTTTGGTGTTTCATTTTATTGTGTTTTGCAAAGTGTCAGTCAGTGACAGACAGGGATCGGGGCACTTAGGCAGGGACCGGGCCTTCACTTCCAGCCAGCGTGGAGCCCTGCCAGCCAGCACACGGGAGTGGCACCTCATCCCGTCTCCGGCTGGGGAAGTGGGTGGCCAGGCAGTGACAGCTGAGGCCTGCGGGTAAGGAGACCCTTCACAAGTTCAGGGACCAGTTGCCTCTGAGGGGTTGTGGGCCTCTGAAAACAAGGGCCCACAGGAAGAAGCGGTGGTGGGTGGAACCTGTATGTCCATGATGCCACAGACCTGAGTGCGGGTAGGCTGGTGAAAAACACCAGATCGGATGGACTCTGGAGGATGGATGGACGGTGACACCCGCCAGACCTTCCCTTGTCCTTGGGGGCTGGTGAGTCTCCCATTGGCTGGTGTCACTCTGGCTCTCCAAGTGTTCACTGCCAGCGCCCTCCCCAGGGAGCTGAGGTCTGAAAGGGACTGGCCAGGCCAGTCTCTTGGGCCCATCATCTCCATCCCAGGCAGCCAGGAGGGGATACTTGAGTGATGGAACCCCAGCTGCTCCCCTTCTTGTCCATGTTGCCAGAGGGGCCTGTGCCAGGCTTTCCATGATGCCCAGGACAGGACCCCGCTCTTGGTCCACCCAGGACACTTCCCCTGGCACTTATCTGTCCCTCCCCAGCGGGATCCTTGGCCACTGTGCCTGAAGCCCTCCCCCTCCAGAGTGGCTGGCCCCAGAGGTGCTCTGTCAGCCGCTGAGTAGAGCAGGTGGAGCACAGCTTGGCTTCCAGAAGCCTCTGTGTGTTCAGGAGTCACTACGTAGCAAAGATTAACGAGTAAAAGCTCACAAATCCAGAGATATAGGAGTCACAATTTGGGCTCAGTTGGCCCTTCCCTGGAGCCAGATAAAAAGAAAGGGTTTGAGAAATGACCCCATCCCATCACCCATCCTCTATCCCATCCCCCATCCTGATGGAACTTTACCAGTTGTTTTTAGAGTTTGGGATACTGTGCATAAGTGATGAGGTATGTTGATAATTACAAAGGAACATTCTTTCTTATTAAAGTAGTGCCGAAATGTCCAGGATTTGGGAAGATCTTATTAGGAGGCAGTATCAATAATTCAATTTGTAATAAGTATTTAAAATGGATAAAACTGCATTTCTGAAAGAAACAAGACGATCGTGCTCAGCCATGACAGCCCAGCTTTCCCTGCAGCTGGTCTGATGGAGATCCGCTCAGCCCACAGCTTCGTCCCCCCACCGCCCCCACCCTAGCAAAGCATCTGGCAAGGGCTGGACGCTGGTCACCCTCGGGGGCATTTCTGTGTAAACTTCTCCCTCTCCGTAACACCTGACCGGAGCGTGTACCCCATAGGACACCCTGGAGATGTGCACCAAGGAGATGGAGTTCAAGTGCATCCTCTTCGCCCTGTGCTACTTCCATGCCGTGGTGGCAGAGAGGCGCAAGTTCGGCCCCCAGGGCTGGAACCGGTCGTACCCCTTCAACAACGGGGACCTCACCATCGCCATCAACGTGCTCTACAACTACCTGGAGGCCAACCCCAAGGTGAGGGGCTGAGTGTGCCCTGTGCTTGGACATATCCCACCCTCCCTCCCTTTCCTTTTGGTCTTTGTCTCAGGCTTAGAAGACATCAAGTAGGTTTCACAAACCAAAGAGAACTGGAAAGCCAGAGATCTGTGATCTCTCCAACCTGGTATAAGAATGATGGGCCAGTCCTTTTGCCCCCACCTCCCGCAGGAGCCGGCTTTTGGCCAGCTCTTCTGCTTGTTAGCACACTCCACACTACCTGCCCCTCTTGCACTCCACGAATCCTGGCACCCCAGGGTGTGAGCTGGGACTCAGTGGGGAGGACAAGCAGAGCTTCCCGGGCTGCAGGCCTCACCACGGCTCTGTCAGTGTCTGGAGAGAACCGAGGTTTGGAGCAGGAGGGGCAAAAAAACCTCCCTGGATAGAAGGGAGCACGGTGTCGGCCGGGCGCGGTGGCTCACGCCTATAATCCCAGCACTTTGGGAGGCCGAGGCGGGCAGATCACGAGGTCAGGAGATCGAGACCATCCTGGCTAACACAGTGAAACCCCGTCTCTACTAAAAATACAAAAAATTAGCCGGGCGAGGTGGAGGGCGCCTGTACTCCCAGCTGCGCGGGAGGCTGAGGCAGGAGAATGGCGTGAACCCGGGAGGCGGAGCTTGCAGTGAGCCGAGATTGCGCCACTGCACTCTAGCCTGGGTGAAAGAGCGAGACTCCATCTCAAAAAAAAAAAAAAAAAAAAAAGGGAGCACGGTGTCCATTACGAGAATGCATAAGGCGCATGCAGACTGCCACAGAGGACTGAGCAGAAAGCCGCACGTCCTCCACAAACGGTCTGCAGCAGGAGACACAGCAGCCCGGGGCACAGAGTAAGGTGCGCAGCAGGGAGGGCACAGGTTTGGGACCAGACAATAGCGTATGAATCCCAGACCTGCTATTCGCTGGAGGGGGGCCCTCTGTAAGCAGCACGCACCCTACTAGGCCCTGCAGCCCCATCTACGGTCTCCTAAGGCTTGACTACCCCATCCATAAACTGGAGAGAGCAGTAGTGCCCACCACACATGGTTCTTACGAAGCTTTGACTCAAGCTAAGCCTGGCACGGGCCCAGAAGGCAGAGGGCAGTGCACACCCCTATAAACCCTGGGTGGTCCTCCTCACTCTCGGCCTCCAAATCAATAGCGACATGGACCCTGGCTCTGAGAGAGCAAGGCCCAGGTGCCCTCTTACAGACTAGGAGGGGGATGGGAAGAAAGCTGCACTCAGCTGCCCAGGGGGGCCTCAGGGTTGGAGCACTCCCAGGGCCTGGGTGGTCGAAACACCTGCCCCAGTGACATGGTGAGAAACTGCTGGCACCGGGGGGTGGGGGTGGGGGGGCGCATGTTTGAAGCCTGCTCTGCTACTCATTCACTGAGACCTCGAGCAAGTCACTGGACCCCTAAGCCTGCTTCCTCATGGGCGGAACAGGGATGACGCCTCTGCCTCAGGGCCTGGGGGTTCAATGAGGGAAGCCTGGCTTAGCAATGCCAGTCTCAGGAACCCCCTCCTTTTTTCCATCTCCTTGTAATAAAGCTGAAGACCTGGGCCACTAAGCCCCAAGAAGGCCCCCAGGAAGTGACCTCTGATGTCAAGCACCCTACCTGGGAGGCCGTGACGGAGCCTCCTCACCAAGACTGGAGGACGACGACCTCCTAGAACTGCTGCTGGCGAAGGCTGGGACTGGAACTTGGTATGCTTAATTCCTTGGGAGGCACAACAGCCCTGGAGCAGCAGGGAGCAGAACTGGGCCGAAACTCGGCTCCGTGCTCCTTGTCAATGGGCCACCATGGGCCGTAGATGACACTAGGGGAAGGCGGCCTCCATCTGCCGGTCGATGGGGCAGGATGCCAGCGGGACGTTTCACCCAGAACAAGACCCGATCTGAAAACACTCCCAGAGGCACACAAGATGTTCAGAGGGACTTTCAGCACGGAGGGACGGCCTAACTACGCAGACTAGTTTGGGAGAAACAGTCTGGCTAGAATTTTTTTTAATTTTTATTTAAATTTTTTTTTTTTTTTTTTTTTTTTGAGACAGGGCCTCACAGCAGGAGTGCCATGGCACAATCACAGCTCACTGCAGCCTTAACCTCCTGGGCTCAGGTGATCCTCCCAGCCCAGCCTCTCAAGTAGCTGGGACTACAGGGGCCACGATGCCAGGTTTTTTGTTTTGTTTTGTAAAGACGGGGTTTTACCATGTTGCCTAGGCTAGTCTGAAACTCCTGGGCTCAAGTGATCTGCCCACCTCGGCCTCCCAAGGTGCTAGGATTACAGGCGTGAGCCACCGCGCCTGGCCAGGTTAGGGTCTTTGAGGCATTTCCTTAGCCGTTGCCCACTGACACATACTGGGCAGCTTCTAGGCTGCTGAGAAGCTGTGCAAGTACCACGTACATCAGCGGCTGCCACACCCTGAGGAGCTGTGTCCTGATGTGGCCTGCGCTAGCCAACTTTCCCTCTGTCCTCAGGCCTCCCTCCCCCTCCAGACTCCCCACCGGCTCCCATATTCCCTTCATGGCACAGGTCATGCTACATGCTGAGTGACCACCGGGAATGATGTCATCTGTGTCCATGGCCTGCTCAGCCTTCTGGGCTCTGAGGAAATAGATCAGGGATTCCCATGCGAACTGAACACAAAAGTCTGCTGGAAGGTTGCTTTGAAACGTTTCAAACGCTTTGAGCAACCTGCAGGGACTCCCAGGGAGGGGCCTGAGAGCTACAGCTCCCCCAGGAGTCTCTGGGGGATTCCCTCAGCAGGTGCGGGAAACGCAGACAGCACTCACCCCCGCCCCCTGCAGGAAGCAACCCTCCTGAGGAGCGTGTGGGACCAGGAGGGGGAGTGGGGCACAGGTCTCCCTGCCTCTCGGGAGACACAGACACTGCCCCCAAAGCTGCTAAGCAAGATGCAGGAAAAGCAGCCCGCATACAGTCATGGTGACCTGACAGAGAAGGTTTTAAGTCGCTAATGATAATTTGGAAAATATTAGTGTTCTGAGTAAAAAGTCATGAGACTAAGCCAAGTGCAGTGGCCCAAGCCTGTAATCCCAGCACTGTGGGAGGCCGAGGCAGGAGGACTGCTTGAGCCCAGGAGTTCAAGACCAGCCTGGCCAACACAGCAAGACCCTGTCTCTACAAAAAATAAAAAAAATTCGTCTGGCATGGTGGTGAGTGACTGTAGGCCCAGCTACTTGGGAGGCTGAAGTGGGAGGGTCGCTTGAACCCAGGAGGTCAAGGCTGCAGTGAGCCATGTTTGTACCACTGCATTCCAGCCTGGGACATGGAGCAAGACCCTGTCTAAAAAACATATACATATGGGCCGGGCACAGTGGCTCACACCTGTAATCCCAGCACATTGGGAGGCTGAGGCAGGCAGATCACCTGAGGTCAGGAGTTCAAGACCACCCTGGCCAACATAGTGAAATCTCTACTAAAAATCCAAAATATTAGCTGGCTGTGGTGGTGTGCACCTGTAATCCCAGCTACTCAGGAGGCTGAGGCAGGAGAACTGCTTGAACCCAGGAGGCAGAAGTTTCAGTGAGCAGAGACTGCGCCACTGCACTCCAGCCTGGGCAACAGAGTGAGACTCCATCTGAAAAATAAGCAACCTAAAAAATATATGTATATAAATTCATGAGACCAAATCAGATGAATGATTAATCAACTGATTCTTATTCAATGAACTCTCACTGGTATTTGAGGACAGCTCTTCCGGGCAGCGCACAGTGGAAGTGATGTTATAAAAACATCTGCCTCACCCTTCAGGAGCTGCAAACTTCAGGGAAAGAACAGGTGTGCAGAAGCGGAGAAGCTGACCGTGAGCGGCAGGATTTCACATGCTGGGGACCAAAAAAGAATGTCAATTATCTTATTTTTATCCCAATTACATGTTGGAATGATCTCTTTTAAAAAAGTGGCTGCCACAAAATTTAAAATGACACATGTGGCCTCAATCAGTGGCTCCCACCGTCCTTCTGCTGAACTGCGCTGTGCAGGAAAAAGAGGGTCCAAAACGGGCACATGGAGGCGGGAGGAAAGAGGGCCCGGCTTCGTGGCAAGGCTGCCCATGAGCCAGGCTTTGTAGGAGGAAGTGTTCCAGGGCGAAGGTGTGACATGAGACCGCAAGGAAGCATGAAGGGCAGTGGGAACGGCGGCGGGGTGGGAAGCGTGTGGTCGCCTGGCGTGTGCTCTGGTCCACACTGCCGAGTTTGGTCTTCGTTCCCTAAAGCCCAGGCAGCCTAGGTCAGATAAGTCACTTGCTCAAACCCTCTGTGTGACTGCAAAGACCCTGGAGGCACAGGAGCTACTGGAAGGATGAGAACCAGGAAGGACTCTACTTCCACAGGGTGGAAGGGAGACTCGCCAGATGCATCTGAAGACGTGACTAACTGGACTTCGTGGCTAAAGTTGACGGCACCGGAGTCCATCCTTGAGCCACACAGAATCGAACCACTTGTGTTAAAATTGGACCGTGAAGGGCAGAGTCTGGGACGGCAACACAGAGCGGGAGAGGCAGAGGGAGAGAGTTCCGATTCAGCCCTGTGGCCTGTGAGGCACAGCAGAAACACCTGCCCCACGGGAGGTGCAGAGCACGCCAGCTGTGGAAGCGCTGCTGTCCAAGGTGGAGGGAGGTGCCACACAGCCCCTTGTGAGAGAAGCCAAAGGGGCTGGACAATGGCATCTGGTGGCGTGGGACGGGAAGTAAGTGGCCCTGGGGCCTGGTGACCCTGAAGGTAAATGGCCAGGAGGCTGATATGGAGGGCGAGAAGGCCGCAGCACCGAAGGCTGGGTTCCCACGCCCTACCTGCCTGAGCCTGACCCTCTCATGGCAGAGAAGGGGCACAGGGGCACCTTCCCCTACCTGCTGTCATCCTTCCTCAGGTGCCCTGGGACGATCTCCGCTACCTTTTTGGTGAAATCATGTATGGCGGCCACATCACAGATGACTGGGACCGTCGGCTGTGCAGGACCTACCTGGCTGAATACATCCGGACAGAGATGCTGGAGGGAGACGTCCTGCTGGCCCCCGGCTTTCAGATCCCCCCCAACCTGGACTACAAGGTAAGGATGACAAGTTAAACACGAGCTCAACGAAACGAAGGCTCGTGCCTCCCGGTGAGAGCCTGGCAGCACAAATGGAGTATCAATAATTGAGCAAGAACCCAGGCAACCAAAATAAGAGAGGATGAGAAATGCGTCTCACTTGGAAGAAGCACAAGGCTAATACAAACAACCTTTTTTTTTTTTTTTTTTTTTTTTAAGAAAAAAAAATGCAGCCTCAGGGAAAGGGGAATGGAATTTTCCTTTATGTCGCTGGGAGCACAGGGGGCAGCCCACAAAGGGGGCTGGGAAACAAGTGGGATCTGTACAGAGAGCAAGATGTGGCTGAGCGTTCTGCCAAGGAGCACTTAACGAACAGGACATGGGTTTCGGCCTGCACAGCTTTGCCTCTGCTTACAAACTGCCCTCCTTTTCAGGGTTACCACGAATACATCGATGAGAACCTGCCCCCTGAGAGTCCCTATCTGTATGGCCTGCACCCCAACGCAGAGATTGGCTTTCTGACAGTCACCTCAGAGAAGCTGTTCCGCACTGTCCTGGAAATGCAGTCAAAAGAGATGGACGCGGGGGCAGGCACAGGAGTGTCCCGCGAGGAGAAGGCAGGATCTTTAAAACTGCTCCCAAGCGAGAGGAAGGGGGAGGATCTAGAACTGGGGAGGGGGTCACAGGGACTGGCGGCAGTACAGGGGAACTTGCTGGTAAGGTACACTATGCCCCAGCCTCGGGCTTGGGTATCAGAAACACTGGGGTGTGGCCCACAGGCTGGTCAGCAGGTCCTCAGGAGTGGCAGCTGCAGGCTTCGGGTGAGGGTACGGGCCCAGGCAAAAGGGATCCTTGGGGGTGTGGATGCAGCTCCGAGAGCGTCCCAGCCCTCCACCCTACAGTCTTCCAGCTTCCCCAGCTGAGTGCCAGGGAAGGCACCGACCATTCCCCACCCTGGCCTGGCCAGCACAGCAGCAGTAGCAGCTCGCACAGGGCAGCCGGACGCACAGGCAGGTGCTCCAGAGCAGCTCAGTGGCCACAATGGCAGGTCCTGTTACTGCTCAAAGGATTAGAAGAGTTCAGGTGATGCCAGTGCTCTGAACAAATTCTCACTTGTCTGGGTGGCTCTGTGCTGCCTCCTAGGTACCTCCACTTTTTTTTTTTTTTTTTTTTTTGAGACAGAGTTTTGCTCTCGTTGCCCAGGCTGGAGTGCAATGGCACAATCTCGGCTCACTGCAACTTCTGCCTCCCAGGTTCAAGCGATTCTCCTGGCTCAGCCTCCCAAGGAGCTGGGATTACAGGCGCCCACCACCACGCCTGGCTAATTTTGTATTTGTGGTAGAGACAGGGTTTCACCATGTTGGCCAGGCTGGTTTTGAACTCATCTCAGGTGACCAACCCACCTCGGCCTCCTAAAGTGCTGGGATTACAGGCATGAGCCACCGCACCTGGCCTGTACTTCTTAATAGAATGTGGAAAAGCTATTACATATTAGCTAAGTACTGGACTTCCCGGTAAAGACTGAATTCTTGATGTGAGACCCTTATTGCTATTACATATTAGCTAAGTACTGGACTTCCCGGTAAAGACTGAATTCTTGATGTGAGACCCTTATTGCTATTAGGTCCAGGACTTTCTCTTAGTCTAATGATTGAAATCAGGAATTGACTGATAGACGGTGGTGCAGGTGACCACTGCACTGTGTGGGCCACTCTTAACAGGGTGTGACCAGCATGGTCCCTACAGAAAGCCCACGTAAAGGACAAAGTCGCAATCCCTCAACTGCTGGCTAAATTTGACTACAGGCTGGTGCATGGGAACGAACGAATGAGGCACCAAGCCAGGTGGCCTGAGGCGCCCACGGCCGCAGCTGCGGGGACTTGTAGTGAGATAAGAACGTTCGGAGCCGCTGGCCAAGGCTCCCTCCCCTCGTCAAATGTGGCTGCATCCACGACCCTGCATTTCTGGCAACTCCACTTGCCTCTTCCCTCCTCTCCAGGACGTGGGGCTGGGAACATTTTGGGCAGGCTTCCTGACCCCGCAGCGGGTGGGGCGGGCTCCTTGCAGTGACGGGCTGTCTGGGGACTGGCTTCCAGGTGAAGGCCGTGCTGGATGACATCCTGGAGAAGATTCCAGAGACTTTCAACATGGATGAGGTCATGGCAAAGGCAGCGGAAAAGACTCCCTACGTGGTAGTCGCCTTTCAAGAATGTGGAAGAATGAACATCCTGACCAATGAAATGCGCCGTTCGCTGAAGGAGCTGAACCTAGGGCTGAAGGTAAACATGGGTCAGCCAGGCCCCAGGGACGTGGCTGGATGGTGAAACCAGCAGAAACCCAGGCCTCTGGCACCCCAGGCCTAGCACGGGCCCCAGGATCAGCATGGTACTGCTCCCTCTCCAGAGCTCTGGCAGTTCCAGAACAAGCCCCGGGAGCTCATCTCGACTGTTCCTTAGCAGGAAGCGCTTGCGCGGCCCTGATGCAGGGCGTCTCCAGAGGCGCAGTACAAAGCCACACTGTTGACAACTCGTGACACACACTGGGGCTGGTGCTCTCCCAGGCCCCAGCTCAGGGTTCCCCACACGCGTCTGTGTGTCTCCTAGGGAGAACTGACCATCACGACCGACATGGAAGATCTGTCCACGGCTCTCTTCTATGGCACCGTGCCTGATACGTGGGTGGCCCGGGCCTACCCCTCCATGATGGGCCTGGCGGCCTGGTATGCAGACCTGCTGCTCCGCATCAGGGTAAGTGCCGTTTTTTCTGAGAGGCTTCCTAAGACTCGGAGACCAACCGCCCAGAGCTCGGCACACCCCACACACACACACATGCAGGAGCACGGCCAGGAGGCTCCTGGGGGCCTGTCCTCTGTCAGATCAGGGCCAGAAGGGCCTAGCCCACGCCCTGACAGTGCAGCCATTTCCTCCCAAAGGAGGAAAACAAGCCAGGCCAGAGAGCAGCTTCCATCGGCTCCTCCTCAAGCGACCCTCAAAGGGTAAGCCGTCCTCTATAAGGAGTGAGGCAATGAAGGCAAGAGCCTCTTTGGGCTCCTAAATTATCCACAAACGGGAAGCCATTTGCTTCCTGACCCTTCTCTACCCGTTCCCTTGTTTAAAATGGAGAAAACAGCAGCTGGACATGGTGGTTCACGCCTGTAATCCCAGCACTTTGGGAGACCAAGGCAGGTGGATCACTTGAGGCCAGGAGTTCGCGACCAGCCTGGCCAACATGGCGAAACCCCATCTCTAAAAATACAAAAATAAGCCAGGCATGGTGGCCTGCACCTGTAATCCCAGCTACTCGGGAGGCTGAGGCAGGAGAGAATTGCTTGAACCCAGGAGGCAGAGGTTGCGTTGAGCCAAGGTTGCACCACTGCTCTCCAGCCTGGGTGACAAGAGCGAGACTTCATCTCAAAAAAAAAAAAAGCAGACACCAAAGTTGTGTCATGGCAGGTGGCTGGGCTCCATGGCCCCTACTCTGTCCAGCACTTCTAGCTGAGTGGCCCGTGGAAGGTTCTGGCATGACCCCTGCTCAGAATGGCCAAGGCCCTGTCGTTCCCATGTCATTCTATGTCCTCTCCTCCTAGTGGCTCGTGTGTCTTTGCAGGAACTCGAGGCCTGGACGACAGACTTTGCCCTGCCCACCACCGTGTGGCTGGCCGGCTTCTTCAACCCCCAGTCGTTCCTCACGGCCATCATGCAGTCCATGGCCAGGAAGAATGAGTGGCCCCTGGACAAGATGTGTCTGTCTGTAGAGGTGACCAAGAAAAACCGGGAGGACATGACCGCTCCCCCCCGAGAGGGCGCCTATGTGTACGGACTCTTCATGGAAGGTAAGGAGGGCTCTTGTCTGTCTGCAGAAGCTTCCAGAGCCAGTGCTACTTGCCAAGACGAGATAAAACTAGCTCTTGGCGAAGACAGGCTGTTGAAGAGCTGTGGGGACAGGCAGGAGAGAGGCGCTTTCAGGGGGCATCAGCCTGCAGGTCAGAGCCATGCTGACCCTAGAGAGGGTTGAGAGGATTCAGGGCATGTGCAGGGGTCTGGAGGAGACCAAAAACACCCCAGTCACCTGGCCTCTGCTTTACTGAAAACAGCAGAGCGTGTGAGAGAGCGGCTCCGACCTGATGAAAAGCGCTGAAAAGCTCAGGCCTTCCCTGCCATGGAGCCATCAGCCCAGTACAGAAGTGCATTTTGTGGCTGCGCTGAGACTCCAGGGCATGCTGGCTGGCCCAGTCTCACCCACTCCCCAGCTGCTGCGGCTCCTGGAGCACAGGGTTCAAGGGAAAAGAGGCTGGGGCACCTGTGAGAAGTCCGCCCACACATCACCCCTGTCCTGCTACACAGAAGAGGTCAGACAGGACGCCAAGGCCAGCCATCGCCTCAGCCCGCCTCTGCGTTGAGCAGCAATGCCACCACCACATACCTGTCCCCTTCAACAGCTAACGTCACCCCATTACCTGTGGGGTGGCAGGGCTGGGCCAGCAACGGCTCAGGCACCCCACTTCCCACACAACCAAAGATAAGCTCTCCATGTTTATTTTGAGATTTCAGACAGGAAATAGAAACAACATTAAATAGGGCGAGTAGAAATAACAGCATAGTCTGGTTAAAGGCAAATAATATTCATATGCATAGATGTATCATTACATTGTGTATGTACACATAGGGCAGACATTACACATGAAGAATCAGGGAACTTTACTCTAATTTTTAGCTGGAGTTATGACTTCCTGCCACTGACATTAAGGCTGACAGATGAGGCTCTGACAATGCTACAGACTTAAACGGATGGAACCCGAGGGCTTTAGCTGAGCTGCTCCTTGTGCCCAGTGAGACGGGGTAGTTACAACATGCATGCCATCACCTACAAAGGCCTCTGCTTCCAGCTGTGGCACCTGGCCTGAAGCCTTTTGGGGTGGAGCCCATCTCTGCAAAGGGTGGGGAGTGTGAGGACCCCTCCCTCACTTACTGGCAGCACACCTGACCCTCAGCCATACTGTCCCTGCAGGGGCTCGCTGGGACACCCAGACTGGAGTCATCGCTGAAGCGCGGCTGAAGGAGCTGACCCCGGCCATGCCTGTCATCTTCATCAAGGCCATTCCTGTGGACCGCATGGAGACCAAGAACATCTATGAGTGTCCCGTGTACAAAACACGCATCCGCGGCCCCACCTATGTCTGGACCTTTAACTTGAAGACCAAAGAGAAGGCAGCGAAGTGGATCCTGGCAGCCGTGGCGCTGCTCCTACAGGTTTAGCTCACTCCTGCCTCACAGCCCACACTCCCTGGGGCTGGACCACAACTCAGCCCTTCACCTGTGCACCTGTGACTTATTCTTTACAGGAACTGGTGGTGGTTTTTTGTTCTTTTAATAATCAAGGTGCTTTGTAACCAAGCACATCTGAGCTAACCAGAGGGTGGAGGTTGGTGTGGAAGAGGCGGGGCAGATTAAAGCCAGTGGAGCCACTCAGCTGTGCCCATCCGACTCCATTCTGTGTCTGATGGCCACTGTGAGGCCCGGCTCAGGCTTTGGGGAAAGGCCCCAATTCCCAGCAACCAGAGGTAAGCATTCCAGGAAGCGAACCCCAAATCCTGACTTCCTGGGGGGTCAGTGGGGTTTGCTTTTAACACGAGCATCATGTGGGGTGAGGGCTTGGCATTCACACCCTCTGGCCTGATGCTACGTGCAAACCACCTGCCAATGAGGGGACAGGGCGTTACCCCATCACAGGAGCTGCCGCCTCCACACAGCGTCTCCTCCGCCATTACTCTCCGCTCCCAAAAACAACAGGACCTTTTGCAAGTAAGGAAACACACCCAAGCCCCCGCCCCCACCCCCAGAGTCTAGAAGAACAAGCCGTTCCCACAAGCAAGCCCTGGACCTGTAGGACTCTGTGGCTGTGCTGATGCAGGACACTGCAGTGAGGTGGCCAGGCTAGCTAGGCTAGCAGCAGGGTGCAGGCACAAGGGGAAAGAATTAACTAGCAACCTGGGGGATGAGGGGAGACAGCGGCAAACGTCAAAGACAGATCCCAGAGGGACCATTTGAGACAGAGTTTCACTCTTGTTGCCCAGGCTGGAGTGCAATGATGCAATCTCGGCTCACTGCAACCTCCACCTCCTGGGCTCAAGCGATTCTCCTGCCTCAACCTCCAAGTAGCTGGGATTACGGGCACCTGCCACCACACCCAGCTAATTTTTTAATTTTTAGTAGAGATGGGGTTTCACCATGTTGGCCAGGCTGGTCTCAAACTCCTAACCGCAGGTGATTCACCGAACTCAGCCTCCCAAAGCGCCGGGATTACAGGTGTGAACCACTGTGCCCGGCCCTCAGTGTTTCTTAGGCTTCAAAGAAAAGCAGGCCGGTGCAGCAGCTCACGCCTCTAATCCCAGGACGGCAGGATTATTGAGCCCAGGAGTTTAAGACCAGCCTGGGAAACACGGCAAAACCATCTCTATCAAAAATACAAAAAATTAGTCGGGAATGTTGTATGTGCCTGTGGTCCCAGCTACTCAGGTGGCTGAGGTAGGAGGGTCACTCGAGCCCACGAGGTCAAGTATGCAGCGAGCCATGATCATGCCACTGCACTCCAGCCTGGGTGACAGAGTGAGACCCTGTCTCAAAAGGGGGAAAAAAGGCAAACACACCCACTAGGAATATTGTTCTAAGTTCAGCTTGATCATCAAGTTTTGCAAAAACATTTTTCCAAGTTTACCCACCTAAATCATGGGTTAAGAAGCATCTAGAAAGTCCAAATTCTGAGGGTAATGATTCACAACAATCTTTTAGGGCCCAGTAGGGCTATCGGAGGGAGAAGAAAAATCCTCCCTTCCTGGCGCCCAAGGAATCCAGCCCTTTGCGGCTGCAAAGAAGGAAGCAGTTTCAGCCTCCCCCAGCCTAGCTGGGCCAACACCTCTGCTGGCCAGGAGGGGTCACTGCAGCCCTTCATGTGATCAGAGGAGCTAAAGCTGCCAGGGGCCACCGGGCAACTCACTTCAGTCCCTGGTAATAACCACAAAATGTGAAGTTTTTCCATTTTGCCTTTAGATCCTGAAATAAGAAAGTAATCTATTCTACACATACATATTGTGGGTAGTTGACAAAATTATCTCTAAACTTTCCAAGAAATGATTCACACTTAAGCTGCACTCCAGCGACAGGGAACACAGGGACTGGAACACGACAGCCCCGCGCACCTAGAACACCGGGAGCACTGTGGTGGCCACCGCCCACTGCTCTCTGTTGCTCCGGCTGCTTTGCAGAGTTAGGGAGCCTTGGTGTGAGGAGCTCCTCAAGGGGAACCTGCCGAGGACAGCCTCGAAGGTCATTAGCAGAGACAGAGGGAGCAGTGTGCGCTGCGGGAACGGCACTGCAGATTGCTTAAGCCTGGCTGTGGCACAATGATGTTTACTCTGGTCCCACAGAATCTGGAGGAATGCGAACTCTGTTTACCGAGAGCCTCTCTCCAAACAGAAACCCAGTGCCCCTGCACATTCCTTTGGCTCCTCCAGTCTACTCGTCCCACAGGACGCTATAATAACTAGTTGGAAGGCAAACAGTGTTAACTGATGTGCTGCTGCCCAGGGCACTGTGGCCAGGCCGCCACTCCACCTATCCCCAGCCACTCAAACTGCAGGTCTGCCTAGTACAGAAGCTGCAGCTGTCCTTGTCTAAGACCAGGTGAGCCCATGCAACCTTTCAGACCCCATGAAGGGTGACAGTGACTGCTGCCAGCCCTCGGGAGGGAAAGGCAGGAAGCTGCTTCTAGAGAGGCAAAGTACAAGGACTAAATCTAATCTCACCCCCCGAAAGGACAGGCGGCCATGCCCTGTAGCCCAGGAAGCTTCTCTCTGTGCAAGGGTCAAGCACCTGAAGATAAAGAGATCAGGCAGTGAGGTCACAAAAACGGCTCCTGGAGACACTGGGGGATGTGGAGAGCTGGCTTTATAAACACACATGACGTGTATTCAAAATCTCCTGCTACTAGGTGACACAAAAATGGTTTAAGTAGATCCAATAAAAATAAAGTTCATTCTTCAAAAAATAAATTGCTAGGGAAAAAACAATCGTAAGGTGTAGTCCTTAATTGGACTTCAAGTCAAATAACCGAAAAAATTTTAAGGCAACTGGAATTGTGAACACCATTTAGGTATTTGATGATACTAAGACATTCTTGGTAATTATTGTTTCAGGAGTGACACTGGTGCTGTTTTGGTTAAGCATACATTTTGGGGGAAGATAGCAGGATATGCACGTTATTTAGAAATACGGACACGCGTGCACATCAGAAGAAACAAGCCAAGAGTGGCTGCCTGGGGGAAGGGAGGGCAGCAAATGGCTGCAGTGTTGTTTTACTCTCTACATTTGCACATATTATTATTCAAATAAAATTAAAAGTAATTAAAATAAATAACTAGGAAAAGCTGCAAGATAAACTACACATTTTAAAAAAATGAGATTTGGCGGAGAACTAAGGTGTCAGGCACTAAGGGAGCCCACGCTGCACACATGAGGTGCCAGCACTAGAGCATGTGCCGGCCACATGGGCCGTGGCTCATCTTTGACTCCTCACCGTCCCTTCCCCACAAGCCATCCAAAGGCCCAACCATCCAAAGCAACAGAACTACCCACAACATCCATACCCAGAGAGCAGGGGCCTCGGGAGCCTGACCCCACCTGGAGTGCAGTCCAGGCCCTGAGGGATCCAGGACACAAAAGGTCACTCAGCAGCCACCCCCTGCCCGGACCTCTAGGCGTCAAGACGGTCCAGGGGTACCTCAGGTGACTGTGGGACCCCACTGGGGCCTCTGGGGAAGCAGCAGGCCCCTCCTGGGTGGGCAGAGCGGGTCCTGTTACTCAACTTCCAGAGTCTAGAAGGGCGCAGCTCTGTAACCGCAGCACAGGGATGTGAGCGAGGCGTCCAGGCAGCAGCCCACGGTCTGGCTCCACCGACGCCCCACCCCGTGCACTGCAGCTGGCCAGGGAAGCAAGCCAGAGCCGCTCCCACGAGCAACCGTGCTCTCCTCCTCCCACGTCTACATCTCCTGCACCAGTGTGCTCAGCTTGGAGGGGCTCAATCTGCCTTTCTGCCCCGTCATCCCTGAGCCCTTGCCCCAGGGCTGCTTCAGGACCCCCCGGGAAGGGAGAGCAGAAGCGGACTACAGGCTGCCACTGCTGACCCCAGCACAGGCACCTTGGGACTTAGTGGAGTGGGTACCAGATGGAAAGTGAACAGACTGCCTAATTTAGCATGCAGCTTCTAACTCTGAGGACAGCTGCCATGCCCCTGAAGATGCTGCTCTGTGTTTAACTGAGAAAGGGATCAAAGAGCCCTCTGGGAGCTCTGGTTGAGTCAGAACGACCACCTGCCCCACCTGTGAACTCCCGGGAAAACCTTGCTGAGGTGATGCTAGAGACAGCACCTGTCTATCCTCAGAAGAAGTTCTTGATCAGTGGAGTCACCATCTTCACCCACAGCTTCACCTGGCGACTCGGCTGCTCGAAGGTGGCAGAGGACACCACACCTGACCTCAGGTAGAGCTGCTCTTGCTCCTGAGGAAGAGGAATAGACAGGAATAGTGAGGAATCCCCTCCGGCACCACACCACATGGCCGGCTGGCCCCAGCCCAGCCCCTCAGGCCAGCCTGGAAAACCCTGACTTCCCATGTCTACCTGGCCCAGAGATTCCCAGGGTGCTCTGGTGGCAGGCGAGACCAGGCCCTACAAGTTGCCACTGTCAAACATTCCTTAGAAAAAGCTAAGAAGCCGTGTTCCTAAAGACTTTTAAGGGCTGGGCACGGTGGCTAAAGCTTATAATGCCAACACTTTTGGAGGCCGAGGCAGGAGGATCGCTTGAGCTCAGGAGTTTGAGACCACCCTGGGCAACACAGGGAAGACATCATCTCTATGAAAAAATTCTAAAAATTAGCCGGGTATGGTGGTGTGTGCCTGTAGTCCCAGCAACTTGGGAGGCTGAGGCAGGCAATGGTTTCAGCCTGGGGGGTCAAAGCTGCAGTGAGCTGTGATGGTGCCAGTGCATTCCAGCCTGGTTGGCAAAGTGAGACCTTGTCTCAAAAAAAAAAAAAAAAAAAAAAAACAAAAGGCTTTTAAGACCAAGACATGTAAAGGACTCTAAATTTCTTCAATTTAGAGTTGAAGAAATGTAACTGGTGGAAAAAATATTTTAAATGTTCACCCTCACTAAACGATGTAATGCAAATTAAAATGAGGTATTTTTTAAATGAGACACAGTTTTTCTTCTATCAAATTGGCACAAAGCTGTTCTGTGATGTCATTATCCCCCACATTGATGAACACTTAGTGCTGAGGGCAAGGGGGACAAGTCATCTTCTAGAGTGAGCTCTGGCAACAGGTATCAAGAACCTTATAAAGCTCCCTTTGCAAGAGTTTACCCCAAGAAAATCACTATGCACTAAGATTTTTATATACAGATATTTATCACAATATTTATAACAAGGAAAAACTGGAAACCACCTAAATGTCCAACAGTCAACTTATTAACAACTCACATGACAAACCAGCATTCACCACAAACTTACTAACAACTCATATGACAAACCAGTTTTTGCCATAAGAATGTTGACCTAATCGTATGGGAAAGTGCCCAGAATCGGCAGGCAGAGGAAGCTGGACACGAAATACACGCACACAACAGAATCGTCATCTGATGCTTAAAGCTCTGCCTCCATGCGCTGTACACAGAAGGCAGGCAGCTGATCATCACAATGGCTTCAATGTTTTCCCTACATGAAAGGGTTAGTTTCTTTCCGTTTTTCTTAATTTTTATAGTGAACACTTGTTAATTTCATATTTAAAAACAGGTTTAAAAACATTTATATATGCGGCCGGGTGCGGTGGCTCACACCTGTAATCCCAGCACTTTGGGAGGCCAAGGCGGGAGGATCACTTGAGGTCAGGAGTTCGAGACCAGCCTGGCCAACATGATTAAACCCCGTCTCTACCAAAAATACAAACATCAGCCGGGCGTGGTGGCGTGCACCTGTAATCCCAGCTACTCGGGAGGCTAAGGCAGGAGAATCGCTTGAACCCGGGAGGCAGAGGTTACAGTGAGCCGAGATCGCACCACTGCATTCCAGCCTGGGCGACAGAGCAAGACTCCATTTAAAAAGAAAAAAAAAAAAAATTTATATATGCTTTGTCCAAAATGGTGTTTGGGATCTTTGAAAAGCTTCTCTTGTAAGAGTCTACCCTCCAAGTGCTCTCTCCTCAGTGGGGCGCCTGGCAGCGCTCATAGAGTCGCACCATGACTCTAGCCCTCTCTCCTCCACTGAGTCTCCAGCGCTCTCCTCTGTAACGTCCAGGCCATACCTACATCCACACTGCCGTGAGGGTCACGGGTGATGACCACAGAAGCACAGTGCCAACTGCAGGACAGCAGCAGTGGTGGCCTGTGCCACTCAAGGTGGCACACTCCAGGCTGAGGAGGCCGGGAGGGAGGACACAGCCCTGGCAACTCCTCTGCCCTGGGGGGTCAGGAAGGGGTCACCCCACACTCCAGAACCCTACAGAATGTGGCCTTGGCTTTTCCCATCAAGAGCTGGGGAAAGCCAGGCCCCGACTTCATTTCCCCCGCCCCTGTCCCATGCTCAGTGGGCCCCATCGTGGGTCCATGCCACACTCCCAACTGAGCAGCCCCACAGCCCCACACATCACAGACATGGGGCCTCCTAATTGCTGCTGAGTCCCAATCCCTGGTTGGACGTGCCTGATGGAAGAGCCAGCTCTGGTCTCAGGGGGCTGGTTTGCAGGAGTCTCCACAGACCTGGCTCCAGCTTTGCGTCTTCAAATGAATACCCCGCCAAGATTGCAACTAAATTACCAGAAACACTTAGGTTTCCTCACAGACTCCACAACAGGGATGGAGAAGGAAATCAGCTGACAAGGTTACGACGCTGTTCGAGGGAGTCTTTCTTGGGTCACAAGTGGCAAACTGTGTTCCCTGAACAAAACCAGGAAGCTTTCAGTGTTTATTGTATGTACTAAGTGGAGGGAGGGACTTCAGATTCTGATAAAAATATCTCCCCATTCCCAGTGCCCAATGTGACACGAATAGGAGGGCCCCTCCCTGAATTCCCAAGTAGATCTCCAGAGACAGCTTCAGAAAGCAGGGAGCCCACGGTGGCTGGGGCTTTAGGGACTTTCTGGGTTGTGGGGAGGCTAGAGGCTGGGCAGTCCCAGCAGGATTTGGCATCTAGGGACCAGGCACTGTAGGGCTCAGGAGAGCAGCTGCCGTCCCAGTATATAAGCATAGGTGGAATTATCCGGAAACATATTTCTGCGTTTCACAGGCAGAGAAATCAGTCTATCCCTAAAGAATGGAAGAGCTATAGTAGCAGGCTACCACCCTCCCACAGGCAAAAGCCCCTGGGATTCAGGTTTGGGAAGAAAAAGAGAATAGCCCAAATATGTCATTTGAGAAAGCAGCTGCTAACCACAAGCGGCCCCAGCTTTTCTGAAGATCCAGGATGTGGGTTCAGTGCCCTTACTAGGGCAGTGGGGGAGGACGGTCAGTACCAGGACCCCAGGCACAGGCCTGGAGGACTTGCTCCCCCAAGCAACTCAGATCCACGCAGAACCCATCCTGGCCCCTGGCCAAAGTCACCAAGGACTCTCTACCGCCCTGGCGCAGAGCTACAGTGGAAGTCTCTGTGAACGGCTCTCTGCAATTAAAGCAGAAGTCCAGGAAAGCCTGCTGTTGAAAGCTGCAGGCTCAGGTCTTTCCCACTAGCCTGGCTCCAAGGCCAGCTTGTCATCCTATTACTGGAATCTCTCAGCTTGTGGGGGCTTCCTCAGTCATTTGCTGTAAACCTCACTGTAGGAAGAAACCTGAGCAAACCCATTACCCCACTGGCCCACCCAGAGTATGACCGCTTCACTTCCTCTTGTGCCTGTCATGGTCGTGAAGCCTTTCCTGGCACCAAGGCCCCAATCAGTCACTGACAAGATTCCCAGGCTGCAGGAGGACAGATCCCAGAGAACACATCAGTGACCATTTCCTCATCCATCAACAAAGGCTCTGACAATTTTGCAACAGTTATTCCCAAACCTTGGAGCATAAAAGCTTCACAAAGTTACCATCCGATGCCTCTGGGCTCTGGCCTGCGGCAGTGTTATCTGCATCTCCAGGAATGGAAAAGGGAAGTTGGTCCCTTCCATGGAAAAGTGTTATTGCAAAGGTCACAAATTCATGACCCCAAGGTACCATCAACGTCTCAGACAAAAGGGTAACGCGCTCCCATTTCAAGTCTATCCACACTGTCGCAGGTCATCAAATAGAGGGTCATCCCGAAGCATTCACCAACTCCTGGTAACCTTCTTTTATCTCCCTCAAAGAGAAAATGGGCTACTATTATCAAAGCAGGGCCGAAACCACTGTTGAACCCTTTTTTTTTTGAGACAGAGTTTCGCTCTTGTTGCCCAGGCTGGAGTGCAATGGCACGATCTTGGCTCACTGCAACCTCTGCTTCTTAGATTCAAGCGATTCTCCTGCCTCAGCCTCCCGAGTAGCTGGGATTACAGGCACCCGCCACCATGCCCGGCTACTTTCTCGCATTTTTAGTAAAGGTGGGGTTTCACCATGTTGGCCAGGCTGGTCTTGAACTCCTGACCTCAGACGACCCACCCACCTTGACCTCCCAAAGTGCTGGGATTACAGGCGTGAGCCACCACGCCCAGCTCCAATGCCGAACCTTTAACAGTTGACCCTTTTTCTTAAAAGGGAAAGGTCCCAGGGAGAAAATGGTGGTCTCCTCTAGTGCAGAGAAAGAAAAAGTCCCCAGGACATGGGGTGCGAAGCATCTGGGAAGTCACAGGCATGATCTTCCAAGGCTCAGCCACCCATCACTGCACTCTTGGAGACCCAGAGTCTTTCTTGCTCTGCTCTGAGTCTCACTCGTTGCCTCAGGAAACAGCTCTCAGGGCAGCCCCACAGCACGGTGAGCCTGGGCCCCCAGCCACACCCTCAGCGCCCTGGGAAATCCCACTTGCTGCGACCAACCTGGTGAAGCTGCTGCTGCAGGGCCTGGTTCTCCGTCACGATCGCAATCTGGGCCTCCAGGTCCCGGTGAACTGACCTGTACCCAAAATTAGGAGAGCCAATCAGCGTGAGACAGGGCAGGCTGCTCCCTGCCAGGTACAGCCAGAGGCCTGCGGGGAAAAGGAAATGTGCAGACAGGAAATGAGCACAGCATCTGCCGAAGTCCTCTCCACACGCCGCTGCGATCTAAGAGCAAGGCAGCCCGCCCTGGGTGCCTGGACACGAGGGGCTGCTGCAGAGCGGCGGACAGGCCACACTAGGACTCGCTCTTCCACCCCCACCCCGGCGCAGCAGGAAGCAGGGACCCAGGATCAGGGAGCAGCGTCAGCTCAACTGCTGGTCTTTGCTCTCACCACTCACACTGTGGCCTTGTGTCCCAAGCAGGACAAGAAGCAGGCTTTCCCAGAGAGAACATGGTGACGCCGCCTGCAGGCCTGCTCTCACACACCCCTGCCCAGCTGCCCACTGACCTCTCCCCCAGAGAGCTCAGGGCCTCGAAGCCCACTCTGAACTGCCTCTGCACATCCAGACCTGCTGACACTGCCTGCGAAGCTCAGAGCCTGCACTGGCCATCCCTTCCTGTGAGCACTGAGAATCAGCTCACATGTGCTTCTCAGAAGCAGCCACCTCAGCGCACAACATGGCAGATGGTGAAGGACAACCACGCGACCCAAGCCAGCAGATGTGGGGTTGTCATGCGGGGTGGCAAAAGTGGCTGGTAAGAACAGGTCTGCCTTGAAGGCTGGCTGCCTTATAGGTCCTGGGTAGGCCGTCTGTGTCCTTCTGACTGAGGAACATGTAGTGAGTCTCCCTGACCCAGCCTCCCTATTTCAAGTTGCTGATGCACCAGAACCCTGTGAGGACAAAGGGGGTCCAGGCCTGAGACCTCTGCCATCACTGCCCACAGGGCCCAGGGACTTCCTGGCTGGAAAAGGCAATGGAGGAGAAAGCTAAAGGGCCCTGTAAGTTTCTGTCACACCCAGAGAACAATATCCCCCTTTTTGCTGGGAAATGAGCCAGTCAGTATTACAGTTGGAGAAAAAGCAGGGCACGGGGTGCCACCGTGTGGCAGGGGGAGCCACACTACGGGGCCATTTCTGTAACAAGGCCACAGGCGTCCTCAGAATACTGACGTGTTACCTGAGATGACAGGCACAGTTTTGCACCCCGTTCCACACCTTCCCGAGGTCCAGGGCCGACTCCTACAGCCCAGCACCCATCAGAACTACTTCTAAAAACGCTGTTACCAAGACCTAGCATCCCAAGGACACGTGCTGCCTGAGACGCCCTCCCTCCCTCCCTCCCACAGGGCACCCAGGCTCGGCCTGAGCTCAAGACTTCCCTCCGTGCTGCCCTTCACCGGCACCAAGAATGCTTCTCCCAGAAATTCCTGCCTGATGTCAGTGTGAGCAGGTGTGAGTGGGGGTGAGAGGTAATGAGAGTGAGCAGGTGTGAGTGGGGGTGAGAGGTAATGAGTGAGCAGGTGTGAGGGAGGGGGAGCGGGTGTGAGGGAGGGGGAGCGGGCGTGAGGGAGGGGGAGCGGGCGTGAGAAAGAACGAGTGGCTGTGAGCAAGAACAAGCAGGTGTGAGCAAGAACAAGCAGGTGTGAGCAAGAACAAGCAGGTGTGAGCAAGAACAAGCAGGTGTGAGCAAGAACAAGCAGGTGTGAGCAAGAACAAGCAGGTGTGAGCAAGTTTAAGTGGTGTGCGCAGCTGTGAGTGAGGGTAAGCAGGTGACCACCGGCTCCTCTGGGTGCCCTGCACTAATCCCAGCATCCCCGAGTTGCCCCTCCCCATGGGGTGTCAAGTTCTCCCCCTGACACGCCCCTTTCAGAGGACCCACACAATCGTCATGGGCGAGTCCACACAGTACGTAACACACACCAGGCTCCTAAAATAGAAGACGGTTTCCTAATCTTCACTCAGAGCAAGAACATTTCCAAGAACATCTTGGGTAAGAGGTGACGAGGCCCTGCGCCTGTTCCTGTAATGGGCTTGTCTCCACCCCTCCAAGGGCCACATCAAAGCCACTTGCTGGCCTGTGTGCATCGTGCCATAAACAGTACCGCCCCGCTGGGCCACTGGCCGTGCAGGCCGTTCACAGGACCACAGGTGTGGGCAGGCTGCCCCCTTCCCCTGGCGGCTCTGATCCAGATGGCTCACGCTGCCCAGGTTGGTCCAAGCAGAACAGCACTCGTGGCCCCTCGTACACACAGCCCCCCTCCCACCCCCTCTTCCCCAGAGCATGGAGCTGGCAAGACAAGGTGCAAGGCAGGCGTCAGCCAGCCTCCGACCAAAGACAGGAGCTTCCTCCCACCTGCCGTTGCTCATTCCAACTTTTCTGATGACAAGATCAGCCTCTTAAAACACTGGGTCTGTTCAGTGTGACTTGTCCAGCTGGTTCTCCTGAGCCCACTGATGGAAGAGTGACGGTGATGAGTAGGAAGGCCACACGCCCACATGGGTGACAAGGGTCAGGCTGCTCTGTGTCACGCCACCATGACTCGGCGTCCACCCCACAGCTCCTAGACCACAGAATCTGGTGGGGAAGGTTGGAGGTGTGTGGTTCTAAACATACTTTTTATTTGCCAAATCCACCTAAGCACTGGCTCGGTTCTTTATGAGGCCACTTAGAGGCCAGAGCTCAGAGGCAGGCAGGCCACCGCCAGTGCACAACTTCATCATATGCACAACCGCTTCTCCATCTATTGCTCATTTCTGACCCCAAGAGAGATGGTCTATGTATCTGTAGACAGTCTCTATGTCTATGTTTCCCATATAGAAAGAATAAGGGTTTTTCAGCAGGTGAGTGCTCAGGATTAGAGAGGCAGCTCATGTTTTCAACGTACCTGAGACTGCCCATCAACTTCCCCGCCAGAATTACTTGCACTGCAATCTTTCTCCATCAGAAAGAAAATAACGACCACACGCCAGTCTGATGCCCTCTGGGAAGCCCTAAGGAGACAGCATGAGTCAAGCACCTGCCAGGTCCAGAGATGCCACAGGGTGCTGCTGTGAGATGCCCATACCCCAGCGTGCCCCACAGGCCAGGGCAGCTGGGAAAAATAGTTTTTCAAGATTTCAGCTCACAAGTCAGGAGTTTTAGCCATTGGTCTGTGCCCTGAGGACAACTAGGAAGTTTCCAACGAGGGAAGGGGAATCTAAAAGCCCTTTTAGAGGTCAAGGCTGCAGTGAGCTAAGATTACCCCCACCGCACTCCAGCCTGGGCAACAGAGAGAAACCCTATCTCAAAAAAAAAAAAAAAAAAAAAAAAGCAGGAGCCCTTTAGGTTCTGTTTCATCTCCCTCACCCTAGGCCTGAGCGGTCTGGAGCTCCGGTCAGACCTGCAGCACCAGTCAGGATGTCAGGCTGTGTATACACAGGGCTAAGACTATCACGCCTGGGACTCGCTGTCGGGAAATCTGTTCCCCAGTCCAAGGCTGTAAACTGGTTATCGCGCCCGACTCTTCATCCCAGGGCCTGACCTTTGGGCCTGACATCTTTACTATTCCAGGAACCATCAGATTAGGGAGACTGATAGTCTGCAGAGGGAGGAAGCAGCCCTCTGCGGACCAAGTGCTTTTGGGAAGGGACTGACTGCTGGCAGTTCATGGGGCAGAAATAAATGCTGCAGCCCTGGGTGCCAGAGAGGGCAGGGTGCAGGGGAAGCAGAGGCGGCTGCTACTCCACATTCACTATAAATCAAGTGTCGCGGGGACACCAGAGGAGGACCTGGAGTTGGGACTGCTGCTGCCTCCTTGCTCGGCCTCCTCTTCAGAAAGGACGCCTGCCCCTGCCCTTCTGCACAGTCACACTGCCCTGCGGAAGGCTGATCCAGGCCTCGGCACTCCTGGCCTCCATGGCAGCGCTCCCTCAGCACTCGCACCATGGCTTCTGAGCCCTTTCCAACAGGCCCTGCCAACTCTCCAATCTCAGTGCCCACCACTCCCAGCGCCCACCACTCCCAGTGCCCTGGGAGTGTTCTGCAAGCCTCATGTGGTCGAGGGGGGGGCTTCTCATTTCTGTCCCATCTGCCAGGACACTCCGGCCCCAGACGGTGGCATGGATGCTCCCTCTTCACTCAGGCCAACTGCCCGAGTGTCTGCTCCTCAGAGGCCCTCCCTGAGCCCCCCTGTAACAGATCCTGCAGCAGCCTGCAGACTTCTCTTGCTCTGCTCTTCGTGACTCGTTCCCTGATATTTGTAGAGATGCATCTGCTTATTATCTGCTTTCCATCAAACTATAAGCCTTAGGAGGGCAGGGAGTTAGTCTGTCTGGTACTCAGTGATCCATTCCCAATGTCCCGAATGATGCCTGGGACACAGATGGTATTTGTTAAATATCTGTTTGAATAAAATAAACAAACTGAGAGTAACAATGTCTCTCCCAAAAAAGGTCAAATTAAGTGTAAAAAAAGCTCTGAAGGCCAGGCGCAGTGGCTCACCCCCATAATCCCAGCACTTTGGGGCCCATGGCGGGCAGATCACAAGGTCAGGAGTTCAAAACCAGCCTGGCCAACATGGTGAAACCCCATCTCTACTAAAAATACAAAAGTTAGCTGGGCATTCTGGTGCGTGCCTGTAATCCCAGCTACTGGGGAGGCTGAAGCAGGAGAATGGCTTAAACCCAGGAGGCGGAGGTTGCAGTGAGCCGAGACCATGCCACTGCACTCCAGTCTGGGTGACAGAGCAAGACTCCGTCTCAAAAAAAAAAAAAAAAAAGCTCTGAAGTTTTGGTTTTATTTTATTTCATTTTGAGACAGAGTTTCGTCTTGTCACCCAGGCTGGAGTGCAACGGCGCGATCTTGGCTCACTGCAACCTCCCGCTCCTGGGTTCAAGCGATTCTCCCACCTCAGCCTCCTGAGTAGCTGAGATTACATGCAGCTGTCACCATGCCCCACTAATTTTTGTATTTTTAGTAGAGACGGGGTTTCACCATGTTGGCCAGGCTGGGTCTCAAACTCCTGACCTCAGGTCATCCACCCGCCTCTGCCTCCCAAAGTGCTGGGATTACAGGCGTTAAGCTACAACTGCGCCTGGCCTATTTTGTTTTTTTGTTTTGTTTTTGAGACGGAGTCTCGCCCAGGCTGGGGTGCAGTGGCACGAGCTCAGCTCACTGCAACCTCGGTCTCACAGGTTCAAGTGATTCTCATGCCTCAACCTCCCAAGTAGCCGGGATTACAGACATGCACCACCACACCCGGCTAATTTTCGTATTTTTAGTAGAGACACGGTTTCACTATGTTGGCCAGATTGGTCTCAAACTTCTGGCCTCAGGTGATCCGCCCACCTTGGCCTCCCAAAGTGCTGGGATTATAGTCGTGAGCCACCGCGCCAGGCCTTTGCAGTTCTAAGGCAGAAGTGCACGAACATTTTAAGAGTACATGCATGAACATGTACTCCTCCCTCAAGCACTCCCACGGTATTCTGCAATAAATCTCACAGGGTTCTCAGACTCCAATAAAAACACGGAGGGGACAGAAGACATCCCAGTCTTATCCTTACAGGGTAAGCGCTCGCCTGCTCTGACGTTAGTACAGCTCTGACAAACTGTAAGGGCCCACAGGCTGGTGTGTGTGCTCAGCCTGAGGCGAGCAATTTGCACGGTCACAGCACCCCTACCACACCCACTGGGTGCCCAGGGGAGAGCCGCCCCACGTGTGGCCTAGGCAAAGAGGGTGGGGCTGCCCGCCTCTCACCATCAGTTCACCTTTGGGCAGAATGCCAACTGGCCTATCAGGAAGGCAATAAAAATAGTGACATTCTCACAACCATTAACAGATTTCCCTGTCAGCATGAGCCAGAAATCTCTTAATCCAACACCCTGCTCCGCCCTAGCCACCCACATTGTGTTGTTAGTGCTAGAATACTGCGTCCAGAAGAAATTGAAGTCAACACGTTAAAACTCATTTTCTGATCTTCCTCATGAAATGCACGCCAGAGGGCAGAGCCCACGTCCCAGCAGATGGACACAGCCTGGCTCAGCACAGCGTGGCTCCTGCCTGAATGTGATAATGGGATGGGCACCACTCACTCTGTCCCTCACCTCCATGGAGCAGAAAGATGAAGAGAGACAGAAGAACTGGCTTGACACAGTTCATACCCAGCCTCCCCTGCAGCTGCCTCTCAAGACCTCGAGGTGAGCTTACTGGCACCCAGCAGATACCACACTTTCAATGGCTGACAAGGCCGAGCTGCTCCTGCCTGTACCCCACCCCCGATCAGGACCAGGTTTGGGAAGGAAAGCTCAGCACCCATCCAGATGTGTCTGCGGCAGCACAAGGCACTTCCCGTTAAGAGTCCAAATTCTACCCCAGCTCCCAGAACCTTGTCCCACCACACCTGCTGGGCGAGGAGTGAGGGCCAGGCAACAGGAAACTGACAACCATGAATCAGAGGAACTGCCACCTGCCTGAGATCCAACCCAGATGCCCACTCAGCCCCACCTCCCAAAGCCAAGGCGATGCAGGTGAAGAGGCCTGGCAGCACCTTCCTTCACAACCGAATCAGCACAACAGAACTACAGGGAGCAAGGCCAGAGACACAGCACCAAGGGATCCAAGACCCCCACCCCACTCCCTTCTGCCAATCTATTCGCTCAGGGACGCACAGCGGCCCTCGGCCCCCAGTGTGATTTCAATCTCCACGCACCCCCCCAGGGTGCCTCATCTGGCCTAGAAACCATACGGTTATTTTACAGAAAGTCAAACATCAGCCCTGTTCCCCGTGTCCTCCTGACAATCTAGAGCCATCCCCCGACTGCACAGGAAGGAGGTTAAGCCAGGCCCCTCAGCTGTGGCCACAGGTAAATATGGACTCAGAACCAGGCTTCTAGACTTCAAGTCTAGTAATCCCTACGCCAAATCACACTTGCATGGCTTCTCCTGAGTATTCTAAATAGGCACCCTTTACAAAAATCCAAGTAAGAATGAAATAGATAAACCATATTGCAAAAGAAGTCTCTAGTGCATGCCTTTAAATAGTTGAGTGTTCCTCTAGTTCTTAGAAACATCTCAATTTATTGAAAGTGATAGAGATACATGAAAGACTAATTGACTGATTGATACATAAAACATGTTAAGAAATCAGCACAGTATGCAAAAGAGGTGTATCAGGCTGTTGAACGATCGGCAAATGGTTATCACACAAGAATCTTTCCAACAAGGCATCTAAGCAACTGCCAGACAGTCCTGGCAGTACTTGACAACACAGAAAACACTAAAGAATAAACGCCAGCCCTCTGAATTTTCTGTCACCAGACTGCATAAATCCACTGGCAGCTGGTGAGCCACGGGGTCATTTCACATGAGAAGGTGCCTCTTCCCCCCATGCTGCGCTTCCTTGCATCACCACTCATGGGGCCACCAGCAAGTTCAACACAGTCACTCCGTGAAGCCTCTTGTTGCCTGGCTCCCAGAGAGTGCTGTGCTGACAGCAGAGTGCTGTCTGAGGGGCGAGGATCTGGAATCCACACAGTCCTGGCTTACCCACCTCTGCCCAAGGGCTTCTGGGAGCAGAAAGAGCTGAGATCAGCCCAGGCCTGTCCCACAGGAGCCTGTTAAGTAAGGGAGTGGAGGTATCAGTGCATAGCCACCGGCAGGAATTTTCTGGGGCCCAAACACAGACACACCCAAAGAGGCAAATAGCCTGTACCCAGCAAGCGCTTTGCAAAGAGTAGACAGTCAGGAAATGGTCCACTGGGCCAGCCATCGAAATCCACAGGCACCCAGCGGCTGCCCACTCATCTCTCACCTGACACAGGCCGCCCTGGAGGAAGAGACCATCAAAAGATGGGCCCGAAGAGGTGCTGACTTAAGATCCCACTAGGGACACAACCACTGCGCAGGGAAGGACCCTCGCCTCTCACTTCAGCATCAAGTGACCTCTGACCTCTGGTTCCTGGCTTCAGGGTGAAGCCCCTCTGCTCAGCAGCAGCCCCCTCCATGCACCATCCATCCCTCACCCACCTCTGCCAACTATCCCCCAATGCCATCCCTCACACGGGCACGTGCCCTGGGATCCAGCTGTAAGATCATCCCCAATTTCCCACTCGTCCAGCACTCCTGGGTTGCAGGGCACCCCCCACCACCACCACCACCACCCGCACCAGGGCAGGAGAGAGGGAGCGGCAGAAGCACATCAGTCCGGGAAAAGGCAAGACGCACCGGAAAAGCAGGTTGGGTGTTTCTGTTTCAGCAGTAACTGGGGAGTCAGCTCACTTTTATCAAAGCCGCTTCAGGGAAATAACCCATGGCAGAGTCAGAAGCCACAGGTGAGGAGCCTCCCACCCTCCAGGCTGAGTTAAGGGGCCTCCTCATCGTTCCAGCACAGTGCAGTCGAGGAGAGCGACGCCTAGCCACTCCTCTGCACCTCTCCAACACATGACAGTGTGGGTCTGAGGCCTCCCCAAAGGTCAAAGCTGCCCCACTGGCCAACTCTTTCAATACCCCATCCCTGGGTACTGTTGTTATTCCCAGAAGTAACGCCAATCCAAAAATACTTTCCACACCCACCACAGGCTGGGGCCACCTGCCCTGAGACACTGACCACCAGCCTGGTTCAGCCACGACACATGCCAGGATGGGCCCTGCAGGACAGTGTGGCAGTCACTTCCCGCACCAAACAATGCCACCTGCCTAGACAGGCCTGTGGGCCTCAAAGCACCACATGGGATGCCCTGGACAGGCCACAAGCTTCCCATTCCAAGCTGGGACAGTGGTTCTTAAGGCATCAGAATCTCCTAGGGGCGTTTTTCAAACACCATGGTGGGTTCAATCCCCACAGAGCTGGATGAAGGTCTAGGGGAACCTGGGCTTCTGTATTTTTTTTTTTTTTTTTTTTGAGACGGAGTCTCGCTCTGTTGCCCAGGCTGGAGTGCAGTGGCGGAATCTCAGCTCACTGCAGGCTCCACCTCCCGGGTTCACGCCATTCTCCTGCCTCAGCCTCCCAAGTACCTGAGACTACAGGCGCCCGCCACCACACCTAGCTAATTTTTTGCATTTTTTTAGTAGAAACAGGGTTTCACCACGTTAGCCAGGATGGCCTCGATCTCCTGACCTCATGATCTGCCCGCCTCGGCCTCCCAAAGTGCTGGGATTACAGGCGTGAGCCACGGCGCCCGGCCAGCTTCAGTATTTCTTACAACGCATCCCCCAGTTGAAAAACACTGGTTTAAAGAAAACAAAAACAAAAACAAAAACAAACCACCTGAGCACCAGAAAGTGCCTCAAGTCTCAACAACACAGCTGTGTGCCCACGGCGATCCACAGCCTAGAGGCCCCATCCGTGGAGGCCTCCCACTCACTCAGCTCTTCCGAAAGCCACTAGGACCAGCACAAGAGAAGGAGCAAAACAGGCCTCTGGACTGCCCAGGGAGAAGCCAGAAAAGCTGTGGGATATACTCATGGCGCAGGGGCCTCCGGGCACCATTTCCCCTTCTCTAGACAGACTAGCCCCGGGATTGGGGGTCCCCAGCATCAGAAAGGAGTTATGGTCAAGCTGCTAGAGGCGGGCACCCTCCCAGCATTAAGAGGCCATGGGGTAAGCCCACTGCTAAGCACAAGGTTTCCAGCACGTTGTACCATGTCTCGGAGAGCTGCCCCTGGGATTCTGCCCCATTTCGGCTGCTCCGCCAGATGCCTGAGAGGGATAAACATGCAATGCAGAGTGTGACCCTCTTCCTACCACCCCCACCAGCAAGACTGTGCATAGAGCCTCCATTTCCTCAGCTATGGGGAAAAAAGGCAGACATTGGCATATAGGGAAAAAAACAATACCAATAGTGAGGAAAAGACAGGAAAACTGGGCTGCTGATGCCAAAACAAATGATCCCTAATGAATCCTCTTTCTCCCTGGGAAAGGCATTGCCAGCCGGGCGCAGTGGCTCACGCCTGTAATCCTAGCACTGTGGAAGGCCGAGACAAGTGGCTCACAAGGTCAGGCGTTCAAGATCAGCCTGGCCAACATGGTGGAACCCCATCTCTACTAAAAATACAAAAATTAGCCAGGCGTGATGGTGCATGCCTGTAATCTCAGCTACTAGGGAGGCTGTGGCACAAGAATCACTTGAACCCGGGAGGCGGAGGTAGCAGTGAGCCGAGATTGTGCCACTGCACTCCAGCCTGGGCAACAGAGCAAGACTCCGTCTCAAAAAAAAAAAAAAAAAAAAAGTTGCCAACGAGCAGGAACTCTGACAACCAAGACAAGGCTAAGGGCCGGGCATGGTGGCTCACACCTGTAACCCCAGCACTTTGGGAGGCCAAGGCGGGCGGATCACCTCAAGTCGGGAATTCAAGACCAGCCTGACCAACATGGAGAAACCCAATCTCTACTAAAAATAAAAAATTAGCCAGGCATGGTGGTACAGGCCTGTAATCCCAGCTACTCGGAAGGCTGAGGCAGGAGAATCGCTTGAACCCAGGAGGAGGAGGTTGCAGTGAGCCAAGATCGCACCATTGCACTCCAGCCTGGGCGACAAGAGCGACATTCCGTCTCATGGCTAAGACATGTTCCTCTCCATCTCTTAGAAGAGATTATGTCACCACATCTTTACCACAGCCACCAAATGATGTGACCATATACAGTCTCTGATGCATAAAAGAGACGGCAACTGAAATTCATTTCTTGGGAGGCAAGGCAGGCAGACCACTTGAGCTCAGGAGTTCAAAACCAGCCTAGGCAACATGGTATAATCCCATCTCTACAAAAATACAAAAATTAGCCAGACATGGTGGCACACGCCTGTAGTCCCAGCTACTCAGGAGGCTAAGGTGGGAGGACTGCTTGAACCGGGAAGTGGAAGTTGCGGTGAACTGAGATCATGCTACTGCAGTCCAGCCTGGGAAACAGAGCAAGACTGTCTCAAAAAAAAAAAAAAAAAATCCCCTTGGGGAGATGAATGCTCTCCTCTCCCTAAGTCATGGGACAGCTATGATGTGCCTGCAAGGGCTGCTGGGAAGGTAAGAGGGGAGAAGTGCAGCACTCTAACAGGCAGGCGCCAGGGCTCCCCACCCACTGCCCATGCTTGTGGCTGTCCCACGCTGGGCCATCCTCCAGCCAGCCACTGCGCACCTTTGGCGTGGAACGTCCAGCCCCTCCGCCAGTACTCCTGAAGCTGAACCCGCTCCTGCTGTCCCAGGCTGCACACCTCGCTGTAGAACTGCCGCTCGATGTGCACATAGGCCGCTGGGATGGCGCCGGCCACCCCCTTGGCCCCAAAGAAGCCATTCACCTCTGGCGAGGCCAGAAGGATCTGGTACTCAGCCCGAGTGCCCAAGACCAGGTCCATGTAGGCCTGGGTCAGGTTGAAGTAGCCAGTGGTGAGGTAGACCTTTGCCCCGCGCTCCGCCTCAGTCAACAGGGTCTCAGTGACAATCTCATCGATTTGAATCTCGAAGGGCTTCATCTGAATCAGCGGATAAATCCAGGTGTCAGGGGCTGGTCTGCGATCCCCAGCAGCTGCTGCATCTTCCTGGGTCAAAAGAGAGTTGCTGTGGAAGGTCTGGGCATGCAGCATCTGCTGGCGGGTCCTGGCTGAGTTGATCACATCCATGACCCTCTTATTGGCTGCCCTGCAGTACTCGGCCCGGTCACCTAGAGGAAGACATGAAAGAAGAGTGAAGGGAAGAGAAATGGAGGGTCTGGACTCTGCCCAGCTCAGGGAACAGGGCATGTGATAGGCAGGTGCAACAACTGGATGTTCACTGAACACTCGCTGAGTGAGCCCAGGACCCCAAGCCCAGAGCGAGGATCCTCTGGGGATACAGCTTGCCCAAGACAAGGGCCTGGTCCACAGTAGCCCACACTCAGGAAGAAGTGAAAGGCATGTCGACATATCATTCCAATTACAAACAAGCTCAAAACCAGGCAAGACAAACTGACAGGGAGAGAAATCAGGATAGTGGTTACCTTTGGGATAATTCCTTGTGGGGGACATACAGAGGGCCTCCAGGAAGCAGGTCCACTAGGAACAGGTTCATGGCTGTACACCTGCGACTGGTGCTCGGGGTGCATATTCTACTTCAATAAGGAAGCTCAGTCAAATAAAGACATGCAAGTATAACCAAAAAAGGAGCGTGCATATTCCACAGATGGGGTCACAGGGCAAGCCATCAGCTTGGATAAGCACATCACCATGTGGGAAAGCTTCCCACAGCAGTAACAGCGCCTGGGAGAGAGGAAGAACGGGCAGGCTCAGGCTCTGCATGGGGTGCCTTTTGTATTTGGACAAGACACTGGTGACAGGAGACCACGCAGACACACTGAAGGGAAAGATGCTATTATCAGACAAGACAAAGCTGAAAATTAATGAGTTAAGCCTCCAACTCAAGAAGACGGGAAAGAAACAATAGAATAAAACCAAGAATACAGTATAGGGAAGCAAAAAATAAAAATAAGAACAGGCCGGGCACAGTGGCTCACGCCTATAATCCCAGCACAGCACTTTTGGAGGCTGGAGCGGGCAGATCACCTGAGGCCAGGAGTTTGAGACTAGCCTGGCCAACCTGGTGACACCCTGTCTCTACCAAGAGTACAAACATTAGCCAGGTGTGGTGGTGTGTGCCTGTAACCCCAGCTACTCGGGCAGCTGAGGCTGGAGAATCACTTGAACCTCGGAGGCAGAGGTTGCAGTGAGCTGAGATCGTGCCACCACACTCCAGCCTGGGTGACAAGAGCAAAAAACTCCATCTCAAAAATATATACATACGTATGTGTATATATACACATGAATAGAAATTACTAGAATGAAAACGATACAAAAATGGAGAATATCAACTGTCCAAAGTTGATTGTCTAATAAAGGATTGATAAAACAAGGCTTTGGCAAGGCTGATCAGGGAAGTGAAACATGGAAGGGGGGCTGTCCCAGGTCATCCTTGCCAGCTTGCATGGTCTGAGCTGAGGGCAGGAACAGACACTCGGCGTCTTTTAGGGCTGGGCTACAGAACAAAGAGAAGGACCAGCCCATGCGGGAGTCTAGCCTGTTGATGCCAACACCCTCCAGGGGAGAAAGGAGTCACACTGCCGCATGCTGGACAGGGCTGCGGGAGGGAGGAGCGCCGGGGTCCCTGAGCACACCCTGAGCCTCTCTGTGGACTCACTCTCCCAAGCACAGCTGGGCTCGAGTCTCCCCGCTCCTGCTCCGAGCGTGCTGGCTCTCATCCTGGCCTAAGCGCAGCCTGTTTTCTCTCATATCCATGCCTGGCCCATTACATTAGACCAGGGATCCACACACATTTTCTTTAAGGGTCAGATGGTAAATATGTTAGGCTTTCTGGGCCAAAAGGCAAAGCTAAGGATGCCAGGTAGGCACTCAGCAAGAGAGATAGAGAGCTCCACAAGCTCTTTATGGATGAAATTCAAAATACAACGGTAGGAACTGAGCATGGCGGCAGGCAGAGCATCACACCATCACAGTCGGGGTCTGAGGCCCAGGGCTCCCCTGACACAAGGACAGGGCTTCCACCAGACGGCCCACTTAAATGCTTCCATTCTAGGTCCACAAGACGCGAAGAGCTCTTCTCCCAACAAGGTCCAAGTTCAGCTCCTCCTCCCCAAGTTCAGAACACTGTTGCAAATCCAGCAGCAGCCCTCTAAAGGCCATGGGGGAGCCACAGCCACAGGAATCACAGGAATGCAAATGCCCCAGAACACTCGTGCCAGAACCTGCCTGGTTCCAGTGGGCAGAGCTGAGAGCTCTTCCACTTCACTTTCCAGGCAGGGGGCCACAGAGCTCAAGGGAGCTGGGAGCCACAGGCCCCGGTGATAGGCTTGGGGAAATGGGCCCTAGGCGAACAGCTGTTGGCCTAGTTGCTTCCTGTGATGCAGGGCAGGCTCTGGGTCACTCTCCCAGGCACACAAGTTCATTGCTGAGTAGCTATTTGTTAACTGCATCCTGAGTTTGTCACTCCCCTGCTAGTTCACCTGAGACCTGGGTCACCAGGACACGCTGCTGCATACCCTTGTCTGAGTCCTCCTCACCTGCGTCTTCCCTCCCTATAGTGCAAACCTGAGTGACTCCACCTCAAGGAGTAGGAGTCCCAAGCCCACGCTCCCACCTTCCCGGGCCGGCTCTCTCACCCACAGAGCATGACTGATGGTCAGTGAGTCACATCTGTCTGGCTTCAAGGACAAAAGCAGAATGAAGCCCTGCCACCCAAGTCCCCTATGCCTGTGGCAGGGTCACCCAGAGGTGTGCTCTCCTGGGCCCTCACTCCACCCCACCCACAGCCACAGAAGGGTGTCAGCGGCAGCTCCTACCTTTGTAAGGATGCACCATCCCATCAACCACCTGCACCGTGTCATCCCCCTGCAGCTGCAGGGACACATCCCCCACCGCGTCCACCAGCTCCGTGAAGAAGTCAGCAATCTCCGCACAGTCCTGCAGGAACACGTAGCGGTCCTGGCGGTTGGTGAAGTAGGAGTCACTCAGGTTTGCCCTATAAGGAGGGAAGACGCAGGTGAGGAGGACTCAGGCAAGGGTATGCAGCAGCGTGTCCTGGTGACCCAGGTCTCAGGTGAACTAGCAGGAGTGTGACAAACTCAGGTCAGGATGGTTAACAAATAGCTACCCAGCAATGAACATGTGCAAAAGACAAAGCCAGAGTCGATCCAAGGTGAAATAGCAAAGTGACCCACAGGCTCCTCCTCTCAAGGAGCCGACAATCTGGCTGAAAAGAAGAGATGCAGACACACGAAGTCAACTAACCACGCAGGGCTTTTTTTTTTTTTTTTGAGACAATCTCATTCTGTCGCCCAGGCTGGAGTGCAGTGGCATGATCTTGGCTCCCTGCAGCCTCCGCCTCCCAGCTTCAAGTGATCCTCCTGCCTCAGCCTCCCGAGTAGGTGGGATTACGGGTGTGCGCCACCACACCCAGCTAATTTTTGTATTTTTAGTAGAGACGGGGCTTCACCATGTTGGCCAGGCTGGTCTTGAATGTCTAACGTCAGGTGATCCCTCTGCCTCAGCCTCCCAAAGTGTGGGATTACAGGCGTGAGCCACTGCACCTAGCCCATGCAGGGCTATTTATCAGAGCCCATGCTTGTTCTCTCTGTCCCACTAAGTGACAGCTGCCACTGGTACAGTCCCAAAGCAAGGATGCAATCAAGCGCTTTCTCTCAGCACCAGCAACCCAAGCCTGGCCCCACTGCCAAGGGGAGGGCCTGTGAAAGGGCCCATATTTATCAACCTAAGGACCTGGACTTCCAGGTCTGACTCTTGTTTATTTTTCTGGCTCTGTCTACCTGACAAAGTGACTCACCCTCTCTGATCTGTTTCCATATGTACACAGTGAGGAAAATACTACAGAGAGTCAGTGAGGGTGGGAACAGACAACACACCTGAGTGGCCAGCACAGGCTAAGTGCCCAGTCAACAGTGGCTTCCAGTCAGCCCCTGGGGGCTTCTAGCCTCAGTGGCAGACACAGTGTCAGGGAGGTGCTGCAGGTGCAAAGCAGCCAGACCTACAAGCAGGTTCTCCAAGGATGAGGGGAATGGGTTTCCCACTGTTCCTATTCCCCTGCCCTCCAGCCTGCAGAGCAGGAGGGCAAAAGCACTGACGGAGGGAAGCACTCACCCGCTCAAGATGACGCTGTTGTCGAAGAGGTACACCTTAATGTGCTGGAGGCCGATGGTCTCGTTGAAGCGCTCAGGGATGAGGAGCCGGAGCAGCCCACGGAGGTGCGGCGTGTGAAAGAGGGAGACCCGGACCTGCTCTGGGAACCTCCGCAGGAGCGGGAGCAGCATTGTGCGGGAGTTCTTCCGGCCTGAACACGGACAGTGGAAGCAGCAGCTGACTCACAACAGGAAGGCATCCTGCCCTCAACGAGGAACCACCTCCACGTGGCCTCGCCTTCACCTGTACCGTCAACCTGAATCAGTCACACCAGCTGGGGCTACTCCTAGCCAGAGGACTTCCGGGCCAAGCTCTGTCCTGCATGCTGGCCATGTCTCAGGCCTGAAGTCCTCGGCGTGGCAGACGCCTGCTCTTTTTGCCACACAGCACCCATTCACCCTCCTCCTGGTAACTGCACCCAATCTTCTCCTGGGGCACTACCCCACCCACTCTCAGCATTTCTGCTCTGGGTGAGGACGACCCTACCCACCTTGCCCCTCACCCCCAGCTCCATGGGGGAGCACACAGGCCTGGGCTGGGCTACTTGGCACACTCCAAGCTCCCAGCTGGGCATGCCACCATCAGGCCAGTCAGGAGCTTTGACCCGATTCTCATGGAACCAGACTCTTCCAAAGGACAAGGTGTCATGGGGAGACAAGCCTAAGCCACCAGGGGACGCCACACAGGGCCTGAGAAGGAAGCCAGCCCAAAGGAAACAGCTAGGGGATGAATCCTGGCGACACAGCCAAACCTCAAATCGCAAGCCACACAAAGCAGATCAGTCACAGGAGTCCACAAAAAGTCTTTTTGCCTAAGGCAGTTTTTCAAGAGACAAAGTCTGGCTACATTGCCCAGGCTGGACTCAAACTCCTGGCTCAAGCAATCCTCCCACCTCAGCCTCCCAGGCAGGTGGGACTACAGGGTGTGCCACTGCACTCGGCTCCTGCCTAAGCTGTTTTTAGTTGGGCTTTCAGTCACTTGCCGCAGAAAAAAATCCTAACTCACACAATCGGGCAGTCCTGGGCCAGCTTGGATGATCTTCAAATAGCCTTGTCTCTGCCTGGGGACGAGGGGGTGACAGTAACTCCTCTTGGGACTGAGGATCTGACACAGGAAGCATGAGGGGCCAGGCTTGCATGCCACCTACCTCGTGAGCCCCGCGTGAAGTCTAAGAGAATGGAGACCTTGAGATTTGAAGGAAACTTTGCTTGGAGTGACTTTTCTAGAGTACTTTCCAGGCAGTCCACCTACCAAGAAAGAACACAGAAGAAGAGAAGATTAAGACCCAAAGAGGTGTGTGTATTTAAAGAAAAACAAATCACCCCATCGGCTAGTGCCCTCGTCATCTTCTCCAAAGATAGGTTTGTGCCATTCGCACTCGGACACCAACACCACAAAAGCTCTCTGTCTGAGAGCACCTTCATGATCATCAGAAGCAGCACCCACGGGCCTGATTGGCCCAGGCCTCCAGGAATGGAAAGGGACCTGCAGGCAGAGGCGTGCTGCCTGACAGCCAGCCCATGCCAGCCTGGAAACGCTACGACACCAGGTCTCATGTACATTTCAACACAGACAATCCTCACAGACACAACAAACAGTGCCCTCCTCGTAAAGAGTGCTTAGTAAATATTTGCCAAATGAATGAATCCAAGACACGGCCTGCCCACTGGCCACTCTCCGCAGTGCGGACATTCCATTCTTCTCCTGTGAGAACACACAGGCTTCCAGGCTTGGAGTGGAGGGTATATCCTAAAAATAGAGGGAGGCGGCCGGGCGCGGTACCTCAGGCCTGTAATCCCAGCACTTTGGGAGGCCAAGGTGGGCAGATCACCTGAGGTCAGGAGTTTAAGACCAGCCTGACCAACATGGAGAAACCCCGTCTCTACTAAAAATACAAAATTAGCCGAGGTGGTGGCACATGCCTGTAATCCCAACTACTCAGGAGGCTGAGACAGGAGAATCACTTCAACCCGGGAGGCGGAGGTTGCGGTGAGCCAAGATCGCGCCATTGCACTCCAGCCTGGGCAACAAGAGCAAAACTCCATCTCACAAAAAAAAAAAAAAAAAAAAAAAAGAGGGAGGCCTCCTTCCTAGGAGAGGCAGAAAGGGGAGGACAGCTCATGTGAACCCACTGCTCCTCCCTCTCCACGCTCCAATCCCTATAAGCTCCCACCAGTGACTGAACAAGGACAGACCAAGAAACGGCACTAACTCTGGGCAATGGGCCCGTCTGTTTCACTATACTGAGCGGAAAGCAATCCCAAGAGACCAAGAGAAAGACGTGATCTCATTCACAGACTCCCTGCAGCTGAGCCTCAGATCCCGCCATGCACCAGAACCTGCGCTGGCCCCAACCCCTCATATAAACCTGGTGACTGCTGGCTCCTTCCCACTGTAAGTGACAAGTGTGGCACAACAGCAAGTCCAAGGGAAACAAGGCTGGCCGCAGCCCTGGCACTTGACACCAGCCCTTGGCAGAACCAGCCAGCCAGCCCAACTTGCACTCAGGTCCGTTTGTCTAGTACAGGGTCAGAAAGCCTTTTGTGTAAACGGCCAGAGAGTAAATATTTGGAGCTTTACGGGCCAGATGGGCGCTGTCACAACTACCCAGTTCTGCCGCTGCAGCATGAAAGTGACCACAGACAATACACAAATGAATGAGTGTGGCTGTGTTCCAACAAAATTTTATTTACCAATACAGAAATTTAAAGTTTTCATAAGTCACAAAATATTATTTTTTCTCTTCCCCAATTATTTGAAAATGTAAAAACCATTCTTTCTTAGCTCACAGGCCACATCATAACAGGTGGTAGGCCAGATTTGGCCTGCAGGCCACAGTCGGCCAAGCCCTGAACCGGCAGACAGAGCTGCCTGGGGCCCTGTGTGGGTAGGAGGACACTGCCAGTGAGGCCAAGAAGGCCCAGACCACTCCATGCTCTCCTCACCAGGCCTCTCCATGCTCTCCTCACCAGGCCTCTCCACACTCTCCTCACCAGGCCTCTTCCACGCTCTCCTCACCAGGCCTCTCCACACTCTCCTCACCAGGCCTCTCCACGCTCTCCTCACCAGGCCTCTCCACACTCTCCTCACCAGGCCTCTCCACACTCTCCTCACCAGGCCTCTTCCACGCTCTCCTCACCAGGCCCTCCTGACATGCCCATATCTGGGGCAACAAAAACAAGAGCTGGCTCTGACACGGAGGCCAAGGAAAGGCAGCTCCACACCAACTCCATGGCACAAAAAGCTGTGGCATGTTGGGGCCCATTTACTATTGCTGCCACAACCATCTCCCCATAAACCTTACCAGCTCCTGTTCCAAAGGACCTGTCCCCAGGTAGAGGGATGCCATCACAACCCGCCTCTTGGCCACTCTTATCTGCCCCTGAGAGAGGAGAAAAATTCAAAATTCAAATTCATCATTTTCATGGTTCACTAAGAAAACAGAACCCTTTGACCTGGGAGGCAAATCCCACTCCAAGCTGAACTATGTCTTCACCAATTAACATTTAAAGCAAGCTCGAAATGTGTATGGTAACCTCCCAAATAAGGTCCCACAATCCTAAATGAAAATACTCAGCCTGCAAAGTAAAGCTCAGTCTAGGCCAACTATAAAATGCAACACGGCCGTTACGAAGAATGAAGGAGGCCGGGCGCGGTGGCTCACGCTTGTAATCCCAGCACTTCGGGAGGCCGAGGCGGGCGGATCACGAGGTCAGGAGATCGAGACCACGGTGAAACCCCCTCTCTACTAAAAATACAAAAAATTAGCCGGGCGCCTGTAGTCCCAGCTACTCGGAGAGGCTGAGGCAGGAGAATGGCGTGAACCCGGGAGGTGGAGCTTGCAGTGAACCGAGACTGCGCCACTGCACTCCAGCCTGGGCGACAGAGAAAGACTCCGTCTCAAAAAAAAAAAAAAAGAAGAATGAAGGAAGGCTGGGTGTAGTGGCTCACGCCTATAATCCCAGCACTTTGGGAGGCCGAGGCAGGCAGATCACTTGAAGCCAGGAGTTCGAGACCAGCCTGGCCAACATGGCGAAACCCTATCTCTACTAAAAACATAAAGATTAGCCAGGCCATGGTGGCGCGTGCCTGTAATCCCAGCTACTCAGGAGGCTGAGGCAGAAGAATCACTTGAACCCAGGAGGCAGAGGTTGCAATGAGCTGTGATCACACCATTGCACACCAGCCTGGGCAACAGAGCAAGATTCTGTCTCAAACCTGCCCTCTCTACCTTCTACCCATCAGTTTCCACTGTCCATACTGAACACGAATCACTCTTGAAACGCAGACGGACAGGTACATAGTCACATGAGCAGAACACACCAGTGCCCCAAGATGATACCCCAAATCAGTCCTAACAGCCAGGGGTCTCTCCCTAGCAGCCCCACCCCAGAAAAGGAGGCAGGGGTACAAAGAATGGCAGCGCTGGCCGGGCGCGGTGGCTCACACTTGTAATCCCAGCACTTTGGGAGGCCGAGGCGGGCGGATCACGAGGTCAGGAGATTGAGACCACGGTGAAACCCCGTCTCTACTAAAAATACAAAAAAAATTAGCCGGGTGTGGTGGCGGGCGCCTGTAGTCCCAGCTAGTCAGAGAGGCTGAGGCAGGAGAATGGCGTGAACCCGGGAGGTGAAGCTTGCAGTGAGCCGAGATTGCGCCACTGCACTCCAGCCTGGGCGACAGAGCGAGACTCCGTCTCAAAAAAAAAAAAAAAAAAAAAAGAATGGCAGCGCTATCATAGGTCAAACCCCCAAAAGATACATAGGAGACCCAGATGAGAGGGAGGCAGCTTCACATCTACCTGCTTCCCTATCAGAAGGAACATCACAGCCCACCCTGCATCGTCAACACAGGAAGACAGGCAACTTGACTAGACAGAAACATGAACAATCACTAGGAAAGGCTTCCGGACAAGGAAAAAACAAAGCAACTTCCCAAGGCTGCTATTTCCTTTGTTTTGTTACCAACTAAAACAGATGTTTGTGGGGGTGATGGTTATAAAGAAAGGGAAAAATTAAATAAGGCATAAGACAATTTAGTTCAGGCAACCAAAGCATATCTGACTGTTTACTATAGGACACCAGGCCCTACAGCTGTAATGAAGGCATGAGGACCAGGCAGAAACCAGCACTGTCCTCCCTTCTCGCTGTGCGCCCTGGGAAGTAACACGTGCTATTCAGTGTGACACAAACCAGGAGAATCTGCCCACGCTTCAGCCCAGATGGCGGGGAAAGGAGGCCCTGGGGTCTTCTTGGCCTGCTGAGGCAAGCCTCTCTGCCCCTTCCTGCTCTCTGCAGGCCCACCCTCCTCAGGCAGGGCCCGACCTCCTGGCCAGGGGATCACTATGTGGAGCCAGTCAGTCATCCTCCCAGAGTTGATTAGGACAGAGAAAATTGCCTTTGAAAAGCCTGTTTCTTCAGGCTGGGCACAGTGGCTAATGCCTGCAATCCCAGCAATTTGGGAGGCCAAGGGAGGCGGATCACCTGAGTTTGGGAGTTCGAGACAAGCCTGACCAACATGGAGAAACCCTGTCTCTACTAAAAATATAAAATCAGCCAGGCATGGTGGTGCATGCCTGTAATCCCAGCTACTAAGGAGGCTGAGGCAGGAGAATCACTTGAACCCAGGAGGCGGAGGTTGTGATGAGCCGAGATCATAGCCATTGCACTCCAGCCTGGACAACGAGAGCGAAACTCCGTCTTAAAAAAAAAAAAAAAAAAAAAAAAAAAGAAAAGAAAAACCTGTTTCTTCAAGCCAAGGAGAAAATCAAGTAGGAGCAAAGAGCCAACAGTTGCAGCATCATTCGGTACAAACAAGGATGCCCAGGACAGGTGAGCAGTGCAGGGAGGCGGGTGAGAGGGGAGAACAAAAGGACACGCCTGTGTGCACACACAGAATGCATTCTGAATGAGCCAGCCAAGCTAAGTGTGGATCAACAAACAGAACAAAAGCACAAAAGGAGAGAAAATGGGCAGGCACTCAAATGAGTGAGAGTTCATTTTCTGCACAAAGGTGAGTCTCTACCCAGATTTCCTATTGTCTCTCAGCATTCTGCCTGCTCGCCTGGCCCCATCAGACCTTCATTCTTTTTTTCTTTTTTTTTTTTTGAAACAAAGTCTCACTCTGTTGCCCAGGTTGGAGTGCAATGGCGCGATCTTGGCTCACTACAACCTCCACCTCCTGGGTTCAAACGATTCTCCTGCCTCAGCCTCCTGACTAGCTAGGATCACAGGTGTGTGCCACCCTTCTGTATTTTTGGTAGAGACAGGGTTTCACCATGTTGACGAGGCTGTTCTCGAGCTCCTGACCTCAGGTGATCCACTGGACTCAGCCTCCCAAAATGCTGGGATTACAGGCGTGAGCCACTGTGCCCGGCCTAGACCTTCCTTCTAGTATCATTGCTAATACAAACTCAGAGTTCATGCTGTTAAAAATTAGTGTTGAATTACTTCATTCCAATTAGCAGTTTAACCAGAATAACCAGATGTGGCATGTAAACCTGAGTAACATGTTGAAAGCTGAACCCACCAAATGCAAAAACTTACATCACTACCAGGAGAGGAAAGGCACACGCTTAAGACAGAGTCCCTAAAGAACCAAGACTACAGCCGGGCGCGGTGGCTCACGCTTGTAATCCCAGCACTTTGGGAGGCCGAGGCGGGCGGATCACGAGGTCAGGAGATCGAGACCACGGTGAAACCCCGTCTCTACTAAAAAATACAAAAAATTAGCCGGGCGTGGTGGTGGGCGCCTGTAGTCCCAGCTACTTGGAGAGGCTGAGGCAGGAGAATGGCGTGAACCCGGGAGGCGGAGCTTGCAGTGAGCCGAGATTGCGCCACTGCACTCCAGCCTGGGCGACAGAGCGAGACTCCGTCTCAAAAAAAAAAAAAAAAAAAAAAAAAAGAGAACCAAGACTACAAGCCTTAGACCCAGGATGTCTCGATTCCCAGTTACTTTGAAAGGCCTCTTCATGCATATCAAATCCCACCCACGAGTTTTTACTTCCTACTACATCTACCAAGATGACACTACTGTGTTTGGAGATGATTCCCGGGTTAGGGGTCCATCATACACAGACTAGATAAAGATGCCCTCCTCCCCTGTCATCTTTAGCAAGGACATACCCATGTGACCCACGGGTCCTCAGTCCTCACTAACCTCCCTTCTCGTGGTCCACAACTTCTCCATGGAAGAAAAGGAATCAGTGTGCCCATAAGAATCAAAGTCTAGGCTGGGCGTGGTGGCTCATGCCTGTAATCCCAGCACTTTGGGAGGCTGAGGTGGGCGGATCACCTGAGGTCGGGAGTTCAAAACCAGCCTGGCCAACACGGTGAAACCCCGTCTCTACTAAAAATACAAAAAATTAGCCAGGCGTGGTGGCGGATGCCTGTAGTCCCAGCTACGCAGGAGGCTGAGGCAGGAGAATGGCGTGAACCCGAGAGGCGGAGCTTGCAGTGAGCAGAGATTGCGCCACTGCACTCCAGCCTGGGCGACAGAGTGAGACTCCGTCTCAAAAACAAAAAAAAAAAGAATCAAAGTCTAGGCCCGTGGCCGCACATGGTGGCCAGTACTTTGGGAGGCCGAGGCAGGAGGATCACTTGAGCCCAGTGGTTCAAGACCCGTCTGGGTAACATAGTGAGACCCCTTCTCAAAAATAACAAAATAATAAAAATAAGGTCTAGGTCCTTGTTCTCACTGTTGCCTTCTCAGAGCTTCTCCACCTGAGACACTGGCCCCACAGGTAAGTTTCTGACTGTGGCTCAGCTCAACCATCTATGAAGCTGAAACCTGACAGGTAAAACCCAGAAGGAATAAGCTTGGGCAGCTAGCAAAAGTTTCTAGACTAGAAAGCACTCAGGACTCACCAACCTGATCCCCCAAAAACTCTAACTCAAACTTCTTTCCTTTAGATACAACTTACCTTCATGAGCTCAAAAAATTCTGCCGGGGAAGAAAGCACCCTGACGTGAGAACTGGAGACTCCAAATTCTGGAACCAGGTTTCTGATCCACTGGAACCGGTGCACACCTTCTGGACACAGGCAGCAAGGTGGGGAGGTGACCTGGGGAATAGCTGGGGACAGCAAGGGAGCCAATAACAGCCATGGTGACCTGGTTAAAGAAATATGCAACTGGGTCACACCTCAAATACTTCTGCAGAAGCCCCCCTCAGTTACTGGGGGGTAAAGAGGGGCTTGGAGATGGGTGTGTTGCTTGTGTTATGAATGTCAGATTTTCTAGAACATTTTAAAAAGTGAGCCCAACTCAAGCTCTGCTAAAGGATTTTTCCTTCAGCCCCCTTTCCTCTTATTCCTTAAAGAGCCTACTAACTGAGCAACTGGAGAAGTGTCAATACCTATAGATAAATCCCAAACTTTAATTCCAAACAACTCAGGAGCCAAATTTAGAGTATCCACAAGTAAACTCACAAAAGCTACCACATGGTTAGCTACCACACGGCAACCTTCTAATGAATCTACCTCAAAAATATTTGCCTGCAGCCATCACTAAAAGACACCTAGCAGAAGGGTAAGTCTGGCAGAAGTCTGATGATTACAGCCCAGACGCCCCGCTTTATGACTCATGAGATAAACAAGATTTCTATTCAAGGAAGCACCCAGAAAAAGACACTTTTCTTTTTAAAAATCCAATTTATGCCGAGCATGCTGGCTCAGGCCTATAATCCTAGCACTTTGGGAGGCCAAGGCAGGACGACTGCTTGAGTCCAGGAGCTCAGGACCAGCCTGAGCAATATAGCGGGACCCAGTGTATACAAAAAATTGTTTAGAATTAGCTGGGCAGGCTGGGCGCAGTAGCTCACACCTGTAATCCCAGCACTTTGGGAGGCCGAGGCAGGTGGATAACCTAAGGTCAGGCGTTCGAGACCTGACCAATATGGTGAAACCCCATCTCTACTAAAAATACAAAAATTAGCCGGGCATGGTGGTGTGTGACTGTAGTCCCAGCTACTCGGGAGGCTAAGGCAGGAGAATTGCTTGAACCAGGGAGGTGGGGGTTGCAGTGAGCCAAGATCGCACCACTGCACCCCAGCCTGGGTGACAGAACGAGACTCTGTCTCAAAAAAAAGTTACCTGGGCATGGTAGCACAAACCTGTAGTCCCAGCTACTCAAGAGGCTGAGGCAGGAGGATCTCCTGAGCCCAAGAGTTCAAGGCTGTTCTCCCAGCTATGATCACGCCATTGCATTCCAGCCTGGGTGGCACAGCGAGACCCTGTCTCAATCAATCAAAATCAGACTCGGAAAGAAAAGCTGGAGCAGGGAGAGACAGGAGAAAATGAGCTCCTCTCAAGAGTGATGATGAGCCGTGGCCGTGCACAGTGGCTCACGCCTGTAATCCCACCACTTTGGGAGGCCGAGGCGGGCAGATTACCTGAGGTCAGTAGTTCGAGATCAGCCTAGCCAACATGGTGAAACCCCATCTCTACTAAAAATAAAAATACAAAAAAATTAGCCAGGCATGATGCAGATGCCTGTTATCCCAGCTACTCAGGAGCCTGAGGCAGGAGAATCACTTAAACCTGGGAGGCGGAGGTTGCAGTGAGCTGAGATGGTGCCACTGCACTCCAGCCTGGGCGCCAGAGCGAGACTCCATCTCAAAGGAAAAAAAAAAAAAAAAAAGAGTGATGATGAGCCATACCCTTCACCATCAGACACATCCTGTTTGGTGGGGTCACACACCATCTCTGGCCAGTGTTAGCTCGACCACATAAAGCTGCACCCCTGGCGGACTCCACACTCCACTGAGGCCAAGGCTGAAGGAGATGCATTTCTGCCCACAGAACTTCATTTCTGCTGCTCAATGACTAAAAACCTGCAGGAGACGGGGGTGGAGGGACTGCACACCCAGAGCCCCACACAAACCTGACCTACTATGAATCCTAGTCCTGCAAACAGCAGCAGGAAAATCTGCTTCAGTGTGTGACCTCAAGAGGGACTTGGGGGAGAGGACGCTCAAACATCCCAAGGCCTGAATGGCCACAAATTCCAGGAAGATGATTTCACTCACTTGCTTCATGACAAAGCCCTCAATCTTCCCAGGCTTCGTAAATGTCCCTGCACAGACACCAGATGGCCCACAGCTGCGCTTCCCAGAAAGCCCACCGGTCTGTCACTGCCGATTCACTGCCAAGAAAACCTTAGTCAACAGCAGGTGCTGGCTCTGTGGATCCTGGAAGTCTTCGACTGGCCGTGGCCACCCAGTGCAGAGGTGGGAAACAGCTGTTCTCCCCTACTGTCTCTAGAGGGGGTGATAACACTCACAGGCATCAGCTTGCAGATGAAGGGCCTAGATGTGTAACGCAGGGTTTGCTGCCTGGGTTTCCCAAATCCTGGGCCACCCTCCTGCAAAGCTCAAGAGAGGAGAGTGAAGGACACTTCAGGGCAGCAGAAACCACCGGACAATGGGAAAGGTGCACAGCGACCCATCAACCCGAGGCCCCAAGGGGCCTAGAGTCTCATATTCACTAATGAAACATGGTCTGTCGGGGGGGCGGGGGAACAGGCAACAGCAGAATAAAACCAATGTCTCCCCTGTCTCACAGCACTTCTGCCATCTCTCAGATCATCCAAAAATCAGGTGCCACCTGTACTGCTCCAGGTCATGTGGTCAGTCCACACACGGCCTTCAAAGAAGCTGAGAGCCACAGCCCAGCATGGTGGCTCATGCCTATAATCCTAGCACTTTGGGAGGCCAAGGCAGGCAGAAAACTTGAGGTCAGGAGTTTGAAACCAGCCTGGCCAATATGGTGAAACCCCGTCTCTACTAAAAACACAAAAAAATTAGCTGGGTGTGGTGGCACATGCCTGTAATCCCAGCTACTTGGGAGGCTGAAGCAGGAGAATTGCTTGAACCCAGGAGGCGGAGGTTGCAGTTAGCCAAGATCGCACCACTGCATGCCTGCCTGAGTGACAGAGAGAGACTTCGTCTCAAAAAAAAGGGGGCCGGGTGCGGTGGCTCACGCCTATAATTCTAGCACTTTGGGAGGCCGAGGCAGGTGGATCACCTGAGGTCAGGAGTCCAAGACTAGCCTGGCCAACACGGTGAAACCCCGCCTCTACTAAAAATACAAATATTGGGTCAGGCGTGGTGGCCGTGGTGGCTCATGCTTGTAATCTCAGCACTTTCAGAGGCCAAGGCAGGCAGATCATGAGGTTAGGAGTTCAAGAACGGCCTGGCCAATATGGTGAAACCCTGTCTCTCTAAAAATACAAAAATTAGCCGGGCATGGTGGTGCACACACCTGTAGTCCCAGCTACTCAGGAGGCTGAGGCAGAAGAATCACTTGAACTGGAACTGGGAGGCGGAGGTTGCAGTGAGCTGAGATCCTGCCACTGCACTCCAGCCTGGGCAACAGAGCGACACTCCATCTCAAAAAAGAAAAAAAAATGAGCCGGCCGTGGCTGAGGCAGAACTGCTTGCACCTGGGCACCAGAGGTTGCAGTGAGCCGAGATCACACCATTGCACTCCAACCTGGGTGAGAAAGGAAGACTGTCCCCCCGCAAAAAAAAAAAAAAAAAAAAAAAAGAAGAAGAAGAGGAAACACTCCTTGGCACATAGCAACCCAGGAGAGGGCAAGTTCAACTTAACCCTCAACAAAGCCATCATGTGAGCACATATGACATACCATGGAGGGTACAAATGAAGAACCAGGCAGTCTCTGCCTCCCACAACCTTGGTAGCCTCACAGACTTAGACACCTGACATCATCTAAGAACACAAGAAAAGACGCTAAAATTAAATCAGTGTCCAAATAGACAGTGCATGTGCTTCAAGGCATCAAAAAGGGGAGCTGGTGATGCCTGGGCTACTGGGAAGGTTCTGCAGCATTCTCCTCCAGTGGCCTCAAAAATCTGGTAGGATTCAAACAAGGAATGCAGAGGCCGGGCGTGGTGGCTCACGCCTGTAATCCCAGCACTTTGGGAGGCCGAGGCGGGCGGATCATGAGGTCAGGAGATCGAGACCACGGTGAAACCCCGTCTCTACTAAAAATGCAAAAAAATTAGCCGGGCGTGGTGGCGGGCACCTGTAGTCCCAGCTACTCAGAGAGGCTGAGGCAGGAGAATGGCATGAATGTGGGAGGCGGAGCTTGCAGTGAGCCGAGATTGCGCCACTGCACTCCAGCCTGGGCGACAGAGCGAGACTCCGTCTCAAAAAAAAAAAAAAAAGGGAGCGGGGGAGGATGTTTCAGGCAGGAAGTGTGAAGGGACGTAAGCAGAAGAAACTGGGCTGGGTGAAGTGGCTCACACCTGTAATCCCAGCACTCTGGAGTCTAAGGCAGGAGAATCGCTTGACACCAGGAGCTCCGGACCAGCCTAGGCAACATAGCAAGACCCTGTCTCTACAAAAAATAAAAAAAATAATTAGCCAGGCGTGGAGGCACGTGCCTGTAGTCCCAGCTACTTGAGAGGCTGAGGTGGGACGATCTCGTGACCCTAGAGGTCAAGTGCAGAAAGAAATAAACAGGAACAAGACCACTTTCAGCAGAAAAACCCAAGAGGGCCTCAACAGTCCAGAGAAAACACACACACACACACACACACACACACACACACACACACACAGAGCCTACACAGGTGTCAGGGTTCACCTATCACCTCCGTCCTACCTGCAGAGACCCACTTTGGCAGGTACAGGGCTGATGAGCCCAGAGGCCCTGGGGTTATCCTAGGCAGGTCTCCTCCTTACCAGGCAGCTCTCACTGGGAATGTTCCACCAGGGCCTCAGGCCAAGAGTTCTTGAAGGCTTTTTTATGTTGGCTTCCTGTTTAATCTGTGTACTGACAGGTTTATTTTTGTTAGAGAGGAAAAGGAGCTGAAAGCCAACTACGTTTCATGGATACATTATGGAGGAGACTCAACCTTCAAGTGGCAATTTTAAACACCCAAAAAAGGAAGGTGCATAAGAAAGGAGCCGAGTGTTTTACACAGGTCGCCACAATGACAACATATGCCAAGGAGACCACATCTGGACTGGTGTCACTGAAAAAAACTGAATGGCCAGGCACGGTAGCATGTGCCTATAATCTCAGTGCTTTAGGAGGCCGAGGCAGGAGGATCACTTGAGGCCAGGAGATCGAGACCAACTTGGGCAACATAGAGAAACCCCCTCTCCAGAAAAATTAAAAGCTAGGCATGGTGGCGTGCACCTGCAGTTCCAGCTACTAGGGAGGCTGAGGCAGGAAGATTGCTTAAACCCAGGCGTTCGAAGCTGCAGTGAGCCAAGATTGTGCCACTGCACTCCAGCCTGGGCGACAGAGTGAGACTCCACCTCAAAAAAAAAAAAAAAAAAAAAAAAAAAGGCTGGGCACGATGGCTCACACCTGTAATCCCAACACTTTGGGAGGCCAAGGCGGGCATATCACCTGAGGTTGGGAGTTCAAGACCAGCCTGACCAACATGGAGAAACCCCATCTCTACTAAAAATACAAAATTAGCCGGGCATGGTGGCACATGCCTGTAATCCCAGCTACTCGGGAGGCTGAGGCAGGGAGGTGGAGGTTGCAGTGAGCCGAGATTGCGCCACTGCACTCCAGCCTGGGCGACAGAGCAAGACTCCATCTCAGAAAAAAAAAAAAAGAAAGAAACCTGGGGAAAACAGAAGGCATTTCTCCCCTTTGTGGGGAGACGGTTTTCCACTTCGCCGTTCTGCAGCTGCGCGTGCTCTGCTTCATGGAAAACACTGGCACCCCTCGCCTTTCTCCTCAGCGCATGTCAACAGTGCCTGGAGGCCCTACCGAGCTCCCGCTTCTCAGAGAAGGGATGCCACTGAAGACAGGCAAACACTAGGGAATCACACCGTGGTCTACACTGCACCTTTAGACGTCCCTTCCACATCTTCTCCCGGTGTCACAGAACACGTGTTTCCCCCTAGAGCTGCGGTACTTACTGTCACCCACTACCAATGGGACACATGTAACAGGCCAACTTCTTTGGGTTTTTTCAAAACAGAGTATGTGGGACTTTGATGATGAAAGAGTACGGTAAAGCTGGAGGACTGTCCCCTCTGAACAGGGCAGGAGTTGCGCTCTCCATACGGAACACAGGTCGGTAACTCTGTGTCCCTCAGAGGCGTGGTCTGAAGGTCCAGGGGCCCTTCTTTAACCGTTAAGGTAACACTCACGGTGCAGACTCTGTGGCCTGGAGCCCATCCAAATCTGTACAAAACCATGAAAAAAGAAGTTTTTAAAAGAAACTGAGCTCTCTGGATTGCAATATTTTCAGAAACTACTTTTTGAGAACAACTCACCCTACCCCCTCAGTCACAAATATTTAAATGTAAAAAAGTGAACTGATGAGAAAAAGCAACAGTCATAACACTTCCTGAGAAAGGCTCCAGAAACTACAAGAAGGTACCGTACTTCCTGCAACCCTGGCAGCAGGCGGCCCTTCCTGACTAATGCAAGACCTAACCCCGAGTAAGGGAAATGAGTGTGGATTCCCGTAGGTTACAAAAGACCAACGGCCTGCTGAACTCCCATAACAAGTCCGGCACGAGAGGCCCAGCTGCCAGCATGCAGCTACATGCTGACTAGATGACTCTCCCCTTGGCTTAGCCAAAAGGAAGTCGATTACATTGGGGCCCAGAAATCCAAAATATATTTATAACCCACAATACAGCCTGGGTGGCCAAATGCACCAGGCACATCAAGGTGCCTGACGAGAACCAATCGCATGTTCTACGACTCCAAAGGGCTTCAGCCAGCCTGACTCCTAGCACCCTCAAAATTGACCCGTTTACATAAATCAGATCACGCTATTACAAAGGGATTATCATTCAGACCATTTTAATCCCAGGCTGGTTTCTATTTGCCTACCAGCAGACAACTGATTGAGTCTAATTCATCATCAACTATAATGTGCTCAGGGATACTCACGTTAATATTCACTTAAAGCTTCAACTGAGAAAGTCAGTCCGTTGTAAATCTTTTAATTCACTGCAAGATCAAATCTGATTTATTTGGGAAAACTATGCTTTGATTCTAAATATCCCCTTCCCAGCCATTATACTGCTATAAATTAACCAAGAGATGGTTATACTAAACTCTGAAGAGTAAGGAAGACTGAATCTCAACATCACAAATTTCAAAGAAAAGTAACTTCTGGAAATCTGGTGGTCCCTAAGAGTAAAAACTACTTACACGTTGAACAAGTGACCTGCCACTACAACGTAAGAAAATCTAGGCCGGGCACGGTGGCTCACGCCTGTAATCCCAGCCCTTTGGGAGGCCGAGGCAGGCAGATCACCTGAGGTCAGGAGTTCAAGACTAGCCTGATGGGCATGGTGGCACATGCCTGTAATCCCAGCTACTCGAGAGGATGAGGCAGGAGAATCGCTTGAACCCGGGAGGCAGAGGTTGCGGCACTTCAGCCTGGGAAACAAGAGTGAAACTCTATCTCAAAAAAAAAAGAAAAGAAAATCTAATTGAAAACAATCTGCTGGACACCTGTTTCCCTCTTATAACTCAGAGAAGTTAGGAACCCCTAACCCATCCAACACATACACTCACAAGCTCCTGGAACTGTGAAAAAGTTTCAAACATAAAGATGATTCTGCATGTATAGCTAAAACTGAAAATAGTTAAAAAGGAAAAAAAGTAAGCCACAGACAAAGATTTCCTTATATAGTAGGCAAGTTCAAGATTAGGAACTAATGCCCTCATGATACACTTCCCACTTGGTCTCATCTACTCCAAGTACAAGACTATTCTGTGTAGCCGGATGACTCAAAAAAAACCCGTATCTGAAGCATCTGTCTCCCTCTCCTGAGCTCCAGTTCTGCCACAGTCAACTGGACACTGCACACATCACCTAGAGGAACCTGGATACTGATTAACATGACCCAAATGCACTTTATCATTATCCCCAAAACCTGAGCCTCTTCTTTATTCCCTGTTTTCATGAAATGTACCAACATCCATGTGCCCCATCAAGACTGACTCCTAATCCAGCCCTCTTTTCTGCTCCCACTGCCCCTGACTTCATATAAAAGCCCCCACCATCTCAGGCTGAACCAGAATCAAAAGAAATCATACATGGAATCTCAGAACTTGTCTTCCTGGGTCTCTGGCCCAGACTGGCTTGCTCCTAGCTCCTCTTCTTCCCTCCCTCCATCCCCTACTTGGTACCCCTAGTCAGCTCCTGGAAATGGTTTCAGTATTGGTGGGACCTCAGAATTGCCTTTCGCTGTAGTCTATGTCACTATCACTTCTTGAACATCCACTCCCCCTCTTCTTCACCGAGCCTAACTACTCCGACCCCTCCTTCAAAACAGCTCTGAGCCACTGCACCAGGAAGCCTTCCATGACCTCTCCAAGGTACTGCCATGACCTTCTACCTACTTCTTGTAATTGTTTATGGGTCTCAGCATCTTGGAGATGGGGCTGTGTCTTTATCTTTGCTTCCTGAGTACCTAGCACAGCACAGCAGTGCTCAATACACACGATGAATAAATTAATGGATCCAGCAGTCCCTAATGATAATGAGTCAGATGCTAGCTTAAGAGGAAATGACAGTGCTTCTAAATCATTAATAGAAATAATTTTAAGTAGAGTTCTCTGTCTCTGTGGCTGTCTCTATCCCTGAAAGGAAACCGTGGCAGTAAAAGGAACGTCCCCTCACGAGGGTTCACTGGCCCTCCAACAGCTGACTCAGATCGACAAGCTAAAACCTAAAATAATTCAAGCTCATGACTGCACAGAACTATTATCAATGAATCAATGATCAGCGAGTTACAAGAAACCACATCATTCGGGGAATGAGAAATTGGGAGGTGCAACTGAATAATGGAGAAGAAATGAAAGTCAGCAGCCAATAAAGGGTGAGCAGCCACAACAAACATGAATAACTCAAACACCAAGGCCACAACGAATCAGAAAAAAACTGCAAACCGAATAAGGCAAAAGGCTCAGAAACCTACACCACCACTCAATACCGGTCAAAGCATTTATCCTCAGTCCTACCATAGGCATTATTTCCGAGGATTACAAAGCAAGAACTTCTGTCTTAATGCCCAAGAAACTGAGTTGCTGGCTGAACTGTTGTCCCAGAGAAACAATTATCTCTCTCAGCTTAATGAAGAAGGTTGAAGGCACACAAACTGCATCCACTCATACAATTTACAAAAAAGTTTAGAAAGTCAATTTAGACTATCTCCACTGCCACACTGCCCCTCCCACCACCAAAAAACAAAAAAGTGGCTGGGCGCAGTGGCTCACGCCTGTAATCCCAGCACTTTGGGAGGCCGAGGCGGGCGGGTCACAATGTCAGGAGATTGAGACCAGCCTGGCCAACATGGTGAAACCCTGTCTCTACTAAAGATGCAAAAATTAGCTGGGCGTGGTGGCTTGTGTCTGTAGATCCAGCTACTCTGGAAGCTGAGGCAGGAGAATCACTTGAACCCAGGAGGTAGAGGTTGCACTGAGCCGAGATCACACCACTGCACTCCAGCCTGAGCAACAAAACAAGACTCTGTCTCAAAAAAAAAAAAAAAAACAAAAAAAAACAAAAAGAAAAACAAAAAAAAAGCACTCACGAGAGATTTTTTAAAATATTTGTGTCAACTGCCCCAACATCCTTTAGTAATCAATTCCAATGTTGAACAATGATTTATAATGAAGTGTTTTTCATATAGTTTAAACATATAGAGGGAAATGACAAAGTCACCTAAATCTTGTCTTAGAGGGTAGAACATTTTTTTGAAACTGTAGACCAAATCTCAGTGGTTTGATGGCAGGACGTAGAAGTCATCTGACTTCACCACCCAGAGATGAGCAGGTCTTTTATTAAACACTGAAAAAATGAAAATGCAAAAAATGGAGAGGCCATTTCTTTTACAGCCGCAGTCCTGCTGGGTTCACCAACGTGAAACTTAGCAGGTTTCCAAGAGCGTCATCCTGCCCTGATTCTATCACCTAAAAATTCCCCTAAATCAAACTTGAGTTTTCGATGAAAATCTTCCACCATAGAGCACTATGAAGCAAGCTCTTTTCTGTACCTAGAATCAGTACACATGACTGGACCCCAGATCTCTGTACTAGATGTCTGACCCCAGGAAGTCAAATCTCACCCAAGGAGTACAGGTACAGATAGAAAATCTAACACAATGCAACCTCAACTAAAGGAAGCAGTTCTAAGATTTTTTTTTTTTAAAGATCAAGTGTAAGACTCAATTAAGAAAACTATTTGCAGCCGGGCACGGTGGCTCACGCCTGTAATCCCGGCACTTTGGGAGGCCGAGGCATGCGGATCACCTGAGGTTGGGAGTTCGAGACCAGCCTGACCAACATGGGGAAACGCTGTCTCTACTAAAAATACAAAATTAGCCAGGCATGGTGGCTTATGTCTGTAATCCCAGCTACTCGGGAGGCTGAGGCAAGAGAATCTCTTGAACCTGGGAGGCGGAGGTTGAGGTGAGCCAAGATCCCGCCATTGCACTCCCGTCTGGGCAACAAGAGTGAAACTCCGTCTCGGAAAAAAGAAAAGAAAAGAAAAGAAAACTATTTGCACACAAGAGAATTTTTTTTTTTTTTTTGAAACAGAGTTTTGCTCTTGTTGCCTAGGCTGGAGTGCAATGGGGCAATCTTGACTCACCGCAAACTCCACCTCCTGGGTTCAAGCGATTCTCCTGCCTCAGGGTCAGCCTCCCAAGTAGCTGGGATTACAGGCATGCACCACCACGCCCAGCTAATTTTGTATTTTTAGTAGAGATAGGGTTTCACCATGTTGGTCAGGCTGGTCTTGAACTCCTGATCTCAGGTGATCCACCTGCCTCGGCCTCCCAAAGTGCTAGAATTACAGGCGTGAGCCACCACACCCGGCCAAGAATTATTTATCCCCCTTTTTTAATATTAGCAAGCCTCAGGTCAGCATGTTCTTGGCAAATATTTATTTTTAAAGACCACTGCCTGAACAAATTGCTCCAAAGCCTACTTCATCATTTACATAACTTCAGTACTTTTCCAGAACACACGCCCTTTGAAATGTGTAAGAAGTGTTTCGAGTGGCTCCTCTTCCTATGCCTGAGTGTTACTAACGATTGCTTCACAGGTCTTTCTGGCAGGATGTGAGAAACGCTGTATACACAAAATCCCAGCAAGGCTGATTCACTCACAGCCAGGATTACTTAAGGAAAAGACCCCTCTGAACTCTCCGACACTCACATCCTGGGGCCGAAACCATGATATAAATAAACAGCCTCTGGAGCTTGACCGAAGCTCCCTGAATGCACATACAGTCCCTCTTTTAACGTGTGTGGCCGGGGCTCGCCACCAAGCACGGTGTAGAGGGGGAGCAAGGACCGGCCAGGCTGCGCAGGAGGCCCGCCGGCTGGACCCGGCCGATAATGGCGCACGAGTCGCCCACCCTCCCTCAAGAAGGCCAGTGAAGAAGCACATAAGTCAGGCGCCGAGCCCCGGGAGGCAGAAATGGGCCCGGGAACCGGGGAGGGACTCGCTGCGGATGCCCAGGACGCTGGGGCCGAGAGTTTGAGCGCCGGGGGGCCGGGCCGCAGCCGCGAGGGCTGCACTCTCAGCCCGGCCGCCTCTCTCACCTCCTGCGCTGGCGGTCCCGGTTCCTGCCGAGGCGGTCGGACAGGCGTCCTAGGAGCGCGGCCAGCCCTGGGCGGCCAGGCAGGAGGCCCAGCAGTCGCCTCCAGAACACGGGTCCCGCTGCCGCTGCCGCCGCCACCGCCATGGAGACTCACCGTTTCCGCTTCCGCTTCCGGCGCGCGCGAACTTTATTGACAAAGGCGAGCGCGGACACGGCGCAGGCGCGCAGGCGCGGAAGCCCTGGCTCGGGGAGAGCGGCCCTGCACCGCCCCCAAGCCTCAGTTTCCCCTCTGGGGGACACAGGCGAGGAACAGTGGTCGCGCCGCAGGAGGGGGTCGGAAGCCCTCTCGTTAAATCCGCAAGGGCGCCAGGTGGGCTGCATTCCTGCAGTGACTCGTCACAGGTCGCGGAGGAAAGGATGCGGCACAGGGGCTCTAGCACCGTCACACTTGGCTCCAACTCACCGGCTGTCAAAAAAGCTTTTGTTTGTTTTGAGACAGAGTCTCGGTCTGTCTCCCAGGCTGGAGTGCAGTGGCGCGATCTTGGCATTGCAGCCTCGACCTCCCGGCCTCAGGGGATCCTCTCAAAGTGCTGGGACCACTTCCAAAGTGCTGGGACCACCAAAGTGCGTGTGCCACCATGCCCGGCTAATTCTTTACTTTTTTGTCGAGATTGGGCGGGGGGGTTCTCACTATGTTGCCCAGGCTGGTCTCGAACTCCTGGGCTCAAGAGATCCTACAGCCTCAGCCTCCCAAAGTGTTGCCATTACAGACATGAGCCACCAAGCCTGGCCACTGGCTGTCAAAATTGACTCCTCCGCCTGTGCAGTGGCTCACGCCTGTAACCTCTGCACTTTGGGAGGCAGAGGCGGGTGGATCACCTGAGATCAGGAGTTCGAGACCAGCCTGGCCAACCTGATGAAACCCCATCTCTACTAAAAATACAAAAAATTAGCTGGGCGTAGTGGCCCATGCCTGTAATCCCAGCTACTCAGGAGGCTGGGGCAGGAGAATCGCTTGAACCCAGGAGGCGAAGGTTGCAGTGAGTCAAGATCATGCCACTGCACTCCAGCCTGGGCAACAAGAGTAAAACTCCGTCAAAAAAAAAATGGACTCCTCACTGATAAGTGGGGGAATTACTGTTTGAGGCTCTAATTGATAGGGTGTTCTTTAGACTTGTACAACACCCCTAAGGTGTTAAACTTGAACAAAGTCTGTTCTTGTACAAAGTCTTGTAACCTGGCTAACGCTGACTCACTAAGGTGCACAGAACCACGGAAAATCCCCACCAGACTGAGGGAGGAATCATTTTTCACCCTGTTAGCCCCAGAGGCTGCAGCTCCATGGCACAGAACGGCCTCAGCAAATCTGTGTGGGATGAACAGTCTTCCACCCTCCTGGTGTGCCCAAGTACAGATATCACTGGCCCCTGGCAACACACAGTTCTATGCCCAAAAAGCTGAAGGAGCACATCCTCATACACCAAGAACAGTTTTTTTGTTTGTTTGTTTGTTTTTTTGAGACGGGGTTTCACTCTTGTCACCCAGGCTGGAGTGCAATGGTGCAGTCTTGGCTCACTGCAACCTCAACCTCTGCCTCCCGGGATCAAGAGATTCTCCTGCCTCAGCCTCTGGAGTAGCTGGGATTACAGGCGTGTGCCACTATGCCTGGCTAATTTTTGTATTTTTAGTAGAGACAGGGTTTCACCATGTTGGCCAGGCTGGTCTCAAACTCCTGACCTCAAGTGATCCGCCCACCTCGGCCTTGCAAAGTGCTGGGATTACAGGCATGAGCCACCGCGCCCAGCCCAACACTTTTTGCAGCTAATTTTAAAATGGAAAACTTTGTGGCATTCTGAAAGGCAGGAGAGGTGATCTCTGATCTGTAATATGCAGCTCCCTGGCTGGCCTACATAGGCTGGGACCTGGAAACTGGAAAAGCTGTAGGACATAATCATAGTCTACTGTGTTATGAGGTTAAAATGATATGGACACGTGGGCCGGGCGCCCTGGCTCACACCTGTAATCCCAGCACTTTGGGAGGCCGAGGCGATCGGATCATCTGAGGTCGGGAGTTCGAGACCAGCCTAACCAACATGGAGAAACCCCGTCTCTACTAAAAATACAAAATTAGATGGGCGTGGTGGCACATGCCTGTAATCCTAGCTACTCAGGAAGGCTGAGGCAGGAGAATCGCTTGAACCCGGGAGGCGGAGGTTGCAGTGAGTCGAGATCGCGCCATTGCACTCCAGCCTGGGCAACACGAGCGAAACTCAGTCTCAAAAAAAAAGATATGGACACACTAAAAAAACACTCCAAAGTCCACTTCCATAGATTATGCAGGGAAATCAACTACACATTCCCACAAGAATGTTCATCTCAGCCTTGTTCATGATCTTAAATGTGTGGAAGCAAATCTTCAGGGATGGGGGGTTGGTTAAATAATGATACATCTGTATGTTGGAAGACCACACATTCATAAAAATAACATGTTCTGGAAGAATATTTAATGACATTAAGTGTAAAAGCCAAATTACCAAGGAGTAGTGTAGAGACCATCTCATTTCATTAAAGGCGAGAGAGAAAGAAAGAGGAAATGCGTGTATGTATACAGAAAGACTGAAAGTAAATACCCCCCAATGTTAATGTTGGTTATTTGGTGCCATTAAGGAGTTTCCAAATTGTTGACAATCAACAAGTATTTCAGATTGGCTTAAAGTTTTCTTTTGCGTTCAGATAGCTTTACTGATACTACGTGGAATTTGATTCAACCCTTCCAAGTTAGAAATGGTGAATCATCAAATTTCCTAACTTCCAGTAACTAGAATGAGGCCATCCATTGCATGGTTCCACTTTTGCACTGTTCCTGGCCCACGGTTGTTGCAGAGTAAACACTTGCTGTATGGCTACACCGTCATGCTCAGCGGTGAGCGTCACATGGGCTGTGGGAGCCTGGTTATCATCCTGGAAGGAGCTGGCAGCTTTTCTGCATGAGTGCTTTGCTGTGCAAGGTACTGAGACAAACAGCCATGGTACAGGTTCACTGGGAATTCCCAACCTTAAAGAAATGCTAGTAACAGACAGCAATATTGATAGCATGGTAAGTCACACTAATAAGTATTTACGCTAAGGATAAACATCAAGGAATGACCCAGTCCCTTCTGAAACCACACATCGAGAGCCTGTGGCCCTCATGGCTAGTTTAAAACAGACAGAGCTATCACCAGAGTGAGGCAACCACGACTTTGCCTGGGGACACATACATTTCGAGGTTGCAAAAATGTTAAATAATGGTTTTCAGAGATTGTGCAATTTTTAAATGATTCCATTTACAGGATGACAGGACATGCATTCTTCCTGTCAGGAGGTCTCATCTGGGCTAGTTACTGAAAACAAGTAGAGGAGATAAGACCCTCCCAGACAACAAAGGTGACCCAGAGAGCCTGCCTGGGAGCGCTCAGGGTGTCCCAAAGCTGCTTGGCCGGCTCGCAATCTGGGTCGGACACTACTGCTGCGGATGGGGTTTCTGGATTCCCATCTCAATGACTGCGGGCAAGAAGACGTCTGTCCTCTGAGTCCCCCTCGCCCTCCTGCCCTCACCCACTGCCTTCTCGTTAGTCGAAGTCGTTCCTTCCCAGACAGGAGGTGCCAGGGTTAGAAAGACAGGGTCGACGGGATTGACGGCAGATCCCATGTCTTCCCAAACGGAAAAGGAAACCCATTCACTGGAGGGAGAGTTGACGTCAAGGAGTGGTGGGCTGCTGCCCCTGAGAGTGGGGCAGCTCTCCCAGGCAGGAAACACCAGGAAATCCTGAGCCAACAGCCCATGCCTCACTGCCTGTGATTCACTCCCTGAACCGAAAATCACAGTAACACAAGAGGAAGGCCCCTCCTCCTCTAGCTTGCTTGCTGAGAGAGGGTCTCTGCCACACACAGGGCTGTTAGCAAATTCCAAAGCGAGGAAGTGGCTGTCCAGCCCACCTTCTGCCTCCAGAGATGAGAAACTGTCCCGGGGGGCTGATCAGCTGTTTGTCAGGAGCCTGTTCTTTGTTAAAAGGAATGCAGCCTGCGTGCTGGAGATGGGATGAAACTGTAACTGCCCAATGGGTTCACCTTGCCCGCCGCCCAGACAGAACTGATTTATCAAGACAGAGGCACTGCAATGGAGAAAGTGTGATTCACGCAGAGCCGACTGTGCTGGAGAACAGAGTTTTATTATTACTCAAATCAGTCTCCCCAAGCATTCGGGGATCAGAGTCTTTAAAGAGAATTTGGCTGGTAGGGGAGCTTGGGAAGTGGGGAGTGCTGATTGGTCAGGTTGGAGATGGAATCGTAGAAGGTTGAAGTGAGTATTTCTTGCTGTCTTCTATTCCTGGGTGGGATGGCAGAACTGGTTGAGCCAGATAACCGGTCTGGGTGGTGTCAGCTGATCCATGAGTGCAGGGTCTGCAAAGTATCTCACGCACTGGTCTGCGGTTTTACAATAGTGATGTTATCCCCAGGAGCAATTTGGAGAGGTTCAGATTCTTGGAGCCAGAGGCTGCATGACCCTAAACTGTAATTTCTAAACCTATAGCTAATTTATTAGTCCTGCAAAGGCAGACTGGACCCCAGGCAAGAAGGGAGTCTTTTCGGGCAAGGGCTGTTGTCAATTTTGTTTCAGAGTCAAACCACGAACTGAATGCCTTCCCAAAGTTAGTTCAGTCTACACCCAGGAATGAACAAGGACAGCTTAAAGGTTAGAAGCAAGATGGAGGCCAGGTGTAGTGGCTCACACCTGTAATCCCAGCACTTTGGGAGGCCGAGGTGCTTGGATGACGAGGTCAGTAGATCGAGACCATCCTGGCTAACATGGTGAAACCCCGTCTGTACTAAAAATACAAAAAAATTAGCCAGGCTGGGTGGCACGTGCCTGTAGTCCCAGCTACCCAGGAGGCTGAGGCAGGAGAATCGCTTGAACCCGGGAGGCGGAGGTTGGAGGGAGCCGAGATCGTGCCACTGTACTCCAGCCTGGGCGACAGAGCTAGACTGCATCTCAAAAAAAAACAAAAGAAGATGGAGTTGATTAGGTCTGATTTCTTTTACTGTCATAATTTCCTCAGTTACAATTTTGCGAAGACGGTTTCAAAGCCCACCTGGGAGTGGCTGCCTCCCTCTCCCTCTATTCTTCCCCTTGGTCGTATGTCCAGCCTCACTGGCCTGGCCTTCTCTCAAGGCCATGTCCTCCTCAGCATCTTTTTTGTTGTTGTTGAGACAAAGTTTTGCCCTTGTCACCCAGGCTGGAGTGCAATGGCACGATCTCGGCTCACTGCAACCTCTGCCTCGGGGGTTCAAGCAATTCTCCTGCCTCAGCCTCCCGAGTAGCTGGGATTACAGGTGCCTGCCACCACCCCCAGCTATTTTTTTCATATTTTTAGTAGAGACAAGATTTCACCATGTTGGCCAGGCTGGTCTTGAACTCTTGACCTGAGGTGATCCACTTGCCTTGGCCTCCCAAAGTACTGGGATTACAGTACTTTGAGCCACCACGCCTGGCCTTCCTCAGCATCTTTACAATTGCTCTTCCCTCTGCTCAGAATCACCTTCCCCCAGCTCATCTCATCCTGAGCTCTGTCCAAATGTCGCCCTCCCCTAGAAACAGCTTTCCAACCCGGATAACAGGATTTTAGTTTCTTCCTCTTCCTTACAGTGACCTAATCTTTTGCTGTTGTGTGTTTTATCTCTGCCCCATCAGAAGGCGAGCTCATGAATCTTTGTGTGCTCTGAGCACTGTGAAGAGGATCTGGCCCCAGAACCGGGCTCCACATGCTGGAGTGAGGAATGCACACATGGCCAAATGCAGTGAGCTCTGGAGCCTCCCAGGTGGAACAGGGAACCACTGTGGTCTTGCTTTTCCACCAATGGTGGGGACAAGGGTGGCTTGGCCTCCTGGGAAGACCTCTGACCTGCTGTTTGCTATCAGTTTGCAAGCCTGAAAGCTCAGTCCACCTTTTGGGGCTGGCTTCCCTGAGCCCCCAGGCTCCCCACAGACCCCAGCCCTTTTCCTGTCTTCATCCCCCTCCAACACCTCCCCAAGTTCTACTCTCCCTGCTAAGCTGTTACTCTGATCTTTCCCAGCAGTCCCTGATACCATTCCCACCAACACTAAGCCCTAACTCCAGCTCTCCCTGGCACAAGACAGACTTCTTTTCCCTCCAAGCAGGGCTCAGCATACGTTTTGGTTTTGTTTTGGTTTTTTTTGGAGACAGAGTCTTGCTCTGTCACCCAACCTGGAATGCAATGGCGCAATCGCAATCTCAGCTTACTGCAACCCCTGCCTCCTGGGTTCAAGCGATTCTCCTGCCTCAGCCTCCCGAGTAGCTGGGATTACAGGTGACTGCCACCACATCCAGCTAATTTTTTGTATTTTTAGTAGAGACGGTATTTCGCCATATTGACCAGGCTGGTCTTGATCTCCTGACCTCAGGTGATCCACCCGCCCCAGCCTCCCAAAGTGCTGGGATTACAGGCATGAGCCACCAAGCCCAGCCAAGTTTTGTTTTGTTTTTTGAGACCGAGTCTCGCTCTATCACCCAGGCTGGAATGCAGTGGCATGATCTCTGCTCACTGCAAACTCCACCCCCTGAGTTTAAGAGATTCTTGCCCAGGCATGGTGGTGGTGGTGGCTCACGCCTGTAATCCCAGCACTTTGGGAGGCCGAGGCAGGCGGATCACGAGGTCAGGAGATCGAGACCATTCTGGCTAACACAGTGAAATCCCGTCTCTACCAAAAATAAAAAAAAATTAGCCGGGCATGGTGGCGGTCACCTGTAGTCCCAGCTGGAGTCTGAGGCAGGAGAATGGCGTGAACCCAGGAGGCGGAGCTTGCAGTGAGCTGAGATAGCACCACTGTACTCCAGCCTGGGTGACAGAGCGAGAGTCCGTCTCAAAAAAAAAAAAAAAAAAACAGAGAGATTCTCATGCCTCAGCCTCCAGAGTAGCTGGGATTACAGGCATGGACCATGCCCAGCTAATTTTTTTGCATTTTTGTAGAGACAGGGTTTCTCCATATTGGCCAGGCTGGTCTCGAACCACTGACTTCAAACAATCTGCCCGCCTCGGCCTCCCAAAGTGCTGGGATTACAAGCATGAGCCACCGCGCCTGGTCAGCATATGTTTTCTTAAAGGGCAAATAGTAAATATTTTAGGCCAGGAGCAGTGGCTCCCGCCTGTAATCCCAACACTTTGGGAGGCCAAGGGAGAGGATGGCTTCAGACCAGGAGTTTGAGACCAGCCTGGACAACATAGTGAAACCCCATTTCTAAAAAAAAAAAAAAAAAAAAGTTTTTTAATGAACTGAGCCTGGTGGCTCATGCCTGTGGTCCCAATTACTTGGGAGGCTGAGGTGGGAGGATCACTTGGGCCTGGGAGGTGGAGGCTGCAGTGAACTGTGATCATACCACTACACTCCAGCCTAGGTGACAGAGTGACACCCTATCTCAAAAAAGCCAAACAAACAAACAAAAAACCCCACACAAATAAATAAATAAATATGTTCTACTTTGTAGGCCAGATGGTCTCAGTGGCAACTACTCAGCTCTGGTGTGAAAGCAGCTGCAGACAATTTGAATGATCCTGGCTGTGATCCAATAAAACCTTATTTACAAAAATCATCCTCCAGCACGTGCCCCATAGTTTGCTAACTCCTGGGTTAGAAAAGTTTTCTGCTGTGCACAGTGGCACGTGCCTACAGTCTCAGCTACTCGGGAGGCTGAGGCAGGAGGATCACCTGAGCCCAGGAATTCCGGCTGTACTGCACTATGCCAATCAGGTGTTCGCACTAAATTCAGCATCAATATGACGGCCTCCACCAGCTTGCCCAAGGCGGGGGGCGGTGAACCGGCCCAGGTGGGAAAAGGGACAGGTGAAAATTCTCATGCTGATCAGTAACGAGATCGTGCCTGTGAATAGCCCCTTGCACTCCAGCCTGAGTGACAGAGTGAGAACCTGGGTTTTTTCTTTCTTCTTTTTTTTCTTTTTGAGAGAGGGTCTCACTCAGTCGCCCAGACTGGAGTGCAGTGGCATGATCTTGGCTCACTGCAGCCCCCATCTCCTGGGCTCAAGCCATCCTCCCACCTCAGCCTTCCAAGTAGCTGGGACTATAGGTGCGCACCACCACGCCAGGCTAATTTTTGTATTTTTTCTAGAGACAGAGTTTTGCCATGTTGCCCAGGCTGGTCTTGAACTCCTGAGCTCAAGCGATCCACCCATCTCGGCCTCCCAAAGTGCTGGGATTACAGGCATGAGCCACCACACCCAGCCTGAGACCCTGTACTTAAAAAAAGAAATGACAAAAAACAGCTTTCCCCACAGCTGTAGCCATGTATCTGGCATGGGCCCTGCTAGACCTGTATGGCCCTAAAACTGGAAGAGATGAGGATTTCTGGGACTAGGGTCCTGAGCCTGTTGGAGCCGAGGGAAGGTGCAAAAGAGCCAAAAGTTGTAAGGAACAAATTTGACAAACACAGAAGTTCGAATCGGCAACCTCCCTGTGCAGGGGTGGGAGCTGGTCAAAGCTCTTCCATTCATCATTTAAACTTTTTAGTGTGGAAAATCTTGTCATCTGCAAAACAAAACACCCATGCTCAATGGCTCCCTCGCCACAAAGCAGCCCAGGACGGTCTGGCATTTGATCAACAAGAGGCCAGAGCCCAGATTTCTGGAAATGCCTTTTGGGCAGAGCATCCTGGTTTGTTTCTATGTCACCGGTGAGAGATAAAAGCAGCTCTCGGTTTCAGGGGAATCTCAGCCTTTTGTGGCATGGCGGGTCGCCAGCGCCACCCGAGCAAGGAGCTGCAGGCCTCGAGATCCAGCAGCCCACAGCATGGGGAACCCAGTGATGTCCCAGGGAATCCCGGGGTCCCCCGCCCCGCAGCTTCTCCCTGCCCAGCCCCCATAGTGAAGTAGAGGAAGAGGCCAAGCATACCTGCTTAAGATGAGGTCCAAGAGGGAAGGGCCAGTGGGACAGGAAGAGCTGGACTCCTCCTCCTGGCCAGGCTTTATTTATTCCAGTCTCCTCGAATTTAGGAAAGAGACTCAAAATAAATCCCCCAAAGTCCATAGCCTTCCTTGCCCTTTAGCTTGGGAGAGGCAGAGGTCAGGCTGAGTTGCTGCCTCAATGCCTGCAGACCCTGGCAGGGAAGGGAAGGAAGGGGAGGGTGGTCACCCTGGAGGGTGGGCCTGTGCTGACCTGGGGAACCCATGCCCCACCTGAAGGGCCAAATGGGGATGTGCCAGAATGTGGCCCACTGCTACCAGAGTGTCTTGTTTTTCCAAGGAAAGCTCCAGATTCAATGTAGATGTGAAATTTCCAGATTTTCTTAATGTTGTCTCAAAAATTGTTTTAATTCTGTATAGGCCACACAGCTACTGCGTCTACAGACTGCATTCAGCCGTGCACACGCCACCACTCTGCATCTTTTTTTTTTTTTTTTTTTTTGGCTGCTTCTTGCAGAGCAGGGCTAACTCATAGGCATTGTGCCCAGAGTAGCCTGCATCTTCTGGTCTGTAAAAAAGAAAAAAAAATGCCCCAGGTGGCACAGGAAGCCAGGGAACAGGAGGGGAACACTCTGGCTGGCCTGATTGCACCTTTTGAATGCTGACCTATGGGGCTGTCTTACGTATTCACAAACTATGTTTTCAATTTGCAAAGTTCCACAAATGCCTGAACCACCTCCCACAGGTAGAATTAAATGGGTTCTTTTCTCTCTCTCTCTCTTTTTTTTTTTTTTTTTTGAGACGGAGTCTCACTCTGTCCCCCAGGCTGGAATGCAGTGGCACAATCTCAGCTCCACTGCAGCCTCTGCCTCCCCGATTCAAGAGATTCTTCCACCTCAGCCTCCTGAGTAGCTGGGACTACAGGTGTGCGTCACCACTCCTGGCTAATTTTTTTATTTTTAGTAGAGAAGGGGTCTTGCCATGTTGGCCAGGCTGGTCTTAAACTCCTGACCTCACATGGTCCACCTGCCTCGGCCTTTCAAAGTGCTGGGATTACAGGCGTGAGGTACTCCTCCTGGCGAAGTGGGGTCTTCTTAGCTCAGCTCACAGACACTTCAGCTTGAGCTAGAAGCAGGGGGCTAAGGCCTTTGGGGGGTGAGAGGCAGAGTGAAGTAGAAGTGAATGGGAAAAGACAGTGGGCAGCAGAGGCCTGGGCACTTGGCACCAGGGGCATGCCTGTCCCACCAGCAGGCCCTCCCTGCCTCTGCCAGCTCCCCGTCCTCCCCTCCCCTGTGTATGCCACTGAGTGGCCTGGAGGGAGGCCAGATGAGCCTGTGTGTGGGGAAAGCCTGGGAGTCTAGTCAACCAACCTGGGCACCAGCCTGAGCTCTGCCACGATCTGGCTGGGAGACCTCGCACCGGGCAGGGACCTCTCTAGACCTCAGCTTCCCATCAGCCTACATGTGTTACTTCTTCAGGGAATCCCCCTTGGTTGTCCTTAACTCCTGGGACTTCTTCATAGTACGCAGCACAGTCAAAATTAATCAATCCCGATATAATTCTGGAAGAATCTTGTCCTTCTGGAAAAACATCTAAGCTCCATGAGATCCCAGACTGATAAATTTCTGGCACCTAACTCAATCCCTGACACATAGTACGTGCTCAATAAATATCCACTCGAGGCCAGGTGCTGTGGCTCATGCCTGTAATCCCAGCACTTTGGGAGGCTGAGGCGGATGGATCAGGAGGTCAGGAGGCTGGCCAATATGGTGAAACCCCGTCTCTACTAAAAAATACAAAAATTAGCCGGGCGTGATGGCGGGCACCTGTAGTCCCAGCTACTCGGGAGGCTGAGGCAGGAGAATCGCTTGAACTGGGAGGCGGAGGTTGCAGTGAGCTGAGATTGTGCCACTGCACTCCAGCCTGGGCGACAGAGCAAGACTCTGTCTCAAATAAGTAAATAAATAAATAAATATATATATATATATAACTACTCAAGGAATAAATGGTAGTATAAAACAAGTGTTACAGCTGGGCGCGGTGGCTCACGCCTGTGATCCCAGCATTTTGGGAGAGCCAGGCCGGTGGATTGCCTGCGCTCAGGAGTTCGAGACAAGTCTGGGCAACATGGCAAACACCGTCTCTACCTAAAAATACAAAAAATTAACCAGGTGTGGTGGTGTGCACCTGTACTCCCAGCTACTCAGGAAGCTGAGGCAGAAGAATCGCTTGAACCCCGGAGGCAAAGGTTGCAGTGAGCTGAGATTGCGCCCCTGCACTCCAGCCTGGGCAACAGAGCGATACTGTGTCAAACAAAAAACAAGTGTTGCAGGGACAAGAAGTGACTCCAGGCGGGTCCTGCAGCCCCCAGGGGCCTGACCCTCCGCCAGCATTTTGTTTGCAATTATCGGGGGAGTGGCTGTTGGGTGAAACCTGGGAAGGGGCAGTTCATGTACTCCAGGTTAAGAAACTCTGAACAACACCAGCCCAGTAAGTACAGTGCCGGCAAGGGGAAGGGAGGAAGGAACATGTGGAACGTGTGGGGCTAGCTGCCCCAGTCTCACCTTAGACGCCTTAGAGTCTCACCTTCTTGTCCTTGGTGGAGACTCCAACCCCACTTCTTCTAGCCCACTTCTCTGCCTTCGAAGTTGGTTCAGGACCTTGAGAGCCAGAGAGAGGGTATTATTTTCTTTTTTCTTTTTCTTTTACTTTTTTTTTTTTTTTTGAGACAGAGTTTCGCTCTTGTCACCCAGGCTGGAGTGCAATGGCACAATCTCAGCTCACTGTAAATCTCCACCTCCCAGTTTTAAGCGATTCTCCTGCCTCAGCCTCCTGAGGGGCTAGGATTACAGGCATGTGCCACTGCGCCCAGCTAATTTTGTATTTTTAGTAGAGACAGGGTTTCACCATGTTGGCCAGGCTGGTCTCGAACTCCTGACCTCAGGTCATCCACCGGCGTTGGCCTCCCAAAGTGCTGGGATTACAGGCGTGAGCCACCACGCCCAGCCTATCATTTTCTATGTGAACTTGCCCAAGAATCAGTGCACGGCACAGTGCATACCAGGTGTGCTTCACACTGCGGAGGAGGCAGGGACTTCCCAGAGGGTGAGAGGCTGAGAAGGAAGCCCGAGTCCGGGATGCAGGAGGTTGACCAGAGGCTTCAGGCACACCATGGTCGTGAGGAGCACCTGCCGCAGAGCCCCAGGAGAGTCAGGGCACCCAACCGTGCCCACCTGGCTCCAGCAGCCAGCCCAACTGCAGTACTGCAGGGCGAGCCGAACAGCTGCACTCAGCTGGTCCCCCACCAGCTCCTGCCTCTCCAAGGGCGCCTGGGCCCAGGACATCCCAAGAGGCACGTCTCCCAGAGACAGCATGGCCTCCTCACCCCCTCCCGGGCTCTCCCCCTCCTGGGCACTGCCTCGTCTGCATTGCCGCCCAGATGGTTCACCACAGCCTCACTTCCCAGAACTGCCCTGCTGCCCTGATGTCTGTTCCCGCAGCTGCTTTAGGGCAAATAGAAACTCTTCCCACCCCAGCCTCGGACAGAGCAGCGTTTGTCGGTTTGGGGTCAGAGGAGACATTGGCTAGGAGCTAACTGCTCACTCCCCACCCTCCAACTCCAAACTTGTAGCAGATGTGGATTCCTCTTTGACAAAGTGGGAAGAAACTTTCCTTCTCTTCTCATTGCACCCCCAAGGTTTCATCCTCTCTGCACCCTCCTAGTGTCACCCCCCACTTACCCACTCTCACCCTCTCAACACTTCCCAGGGCCCCTCTGTGGGTGGAGGAATGGGCCCCCCAGGGCAGGGGTCCTGGCACTCAGGCCCAGCCCAATCCCCAGAGGGAACGAGGAATCCGAGAAGGCGGGCGGTGGGTAGGTGGGTGGGTCCCTCAAGTGTTTTCTTTCCCCTCCCCTCCTCGAAGTTTTTCTGGGAAATGCCAGAGGCCGGCTGGGCCTGGAATGTCAGGCTTGAAAGAACTCCTCCACTGCCTCTTAGACATCGGAGCCACAAACCTTTTTATTAGCTCCGGGGGCCCCTCCTGGCGGGAACAAAGGCCTGCAAACAGGAATGCCATTGTCCCTGCCTCCCTTGGCCCGCCCCTATGCGAAGCAGGAAAGAGAGGGCTCAGGGTCAACCTGGTCTGAGACCTGTGAACTCTTCCCCTGCTCCGGAAAGGCCATCTGGGCCATAGTCCTGCAGGCTGCAAGGTTAGTCCCACAGGCCATCCCAGTGGGTAAGAAAAGAAGCCAGGGCTGCAGCCGAGGAGGGCTGGGGTGCGGCAGAGCTGAGCACCCCAGGTAGCCCAGCCCTAGGTTCCAGGCCTCAGCCCTGGGAGAGCCACACTGGAGCAGCAGGCAGGGCTTCCAGGAAGTCAGATGAGAGACAGGTCCCCCACCACCTCCTCCAAATTGGCCAAGAGAAAGGGGGACAGACAGGAAGAGGCCTCCCTGCCTCCTCCCCTTGCCTCTAGACACCAACGCCAGACCTGAAGCTCTAGAAGGGAGGGGGAAGCTGATTGATTTCCCCACCATGTATCCCCAGGTGTGGCAGGCTAGCTCACAGGCAGAAGATGCACAGTCAATGGCAGGCACTGGGCAGTCCAGCCCCAGCTGCCTCCTTGCGCTGTAGAATGCCCAGCAGTGTTAAAGACAGGGAGGCCTTGGGTTTGGCATTTAGCAACGCTGTGGTCTGAGGCCGGCATCCTGACCCATCCAGCTGCAGATGCAGCCACCAACAATGGCAACCTCAGCATCCGCCCCCGGGCTGGCAGGCTTGTGTTCACCCAGCCATGCCACGGCTTCCCGCGACCACCCCGCGGCGCCAGGTTTCCTTCCCATCCATGAGATTTGGGGAAGGGCTCAGCATCTGTCACACACCATGAGTAAGTGCAGCCCTACGGGCAGCTGAAACCACTGTGTACTTCCCCTCCATCATGAATGAATATCTTCATTATCTTTATGACCAAGCACCTTTGCCTGGAAATGGGATTGTGACTTCGCAGAAATTCTGCAAAGGGAGAGATTAGGAAAAGGCGAAAGTCTCCTAAATCCCTTAGACGAGAAATCAGGAGGGCAGAGCAGAGGGGCCAGATCTCCCCTCGACCCCCCCCCCCCAGCGGAGGGAAGATAAGAGCAAGCAAAAGCCTGCGACTCTCTGGCTCTGGCTTCTCTCAGCCCGGGTCCCTGCCTGGAAGCAGCTCTGGAGTGTACCCTGTAAAGGCCCAGGTGTCTCCACCCGCATCTTCAGAAACGTTTTCGTCTTCATTCCCTTTGTCTTCAGATTAACAGGCCTCCTAATCTCCAGCGAACCGTGGATGGGGCTTCCCAGCACTCACACCCTCTATCCCATCTGTATAGCTCCTGAGCCCTGCGTGGAAAACCAAAAAGTACTCTAGAAGAAAGCAGGTTGTGGTCTCTAAAAACAATGGAAAGAAGAAGTCGACATCATCCTTGACTTAGTGGTTCATTCTACGTACCAGGTTCCAGTCTTAAAAAGAAAAAAAAAATCAAATATAGTCTGTTTCCCCAAGATCCTCACTGCAGATGTAGTCAGAACATTTTGGTTAATGCAAAAAGAGCTACCTGGAAGTTTAGAGGGTCTGCCTTTTTCCTTTTTTTTTTTTTGGAGACAGAGTCTCACTCTGTCTTCCAGGCTGGAATGCTGCGGCACAATCATAGCTCACCGCAGGCTCTACCTGCCAGGCTCAAGCGATCCTCCCCCCTCAGCCTCCCGAGTAGCTGGGACCACAGGCACGCACCACCATGCCCGGCTAATTTTTAAAATTTTTTGTAGAGATGGAGTCTCCACTATGTTGCCCAAGCTGGTCTCAAACTCCTGAGCTCAAGCAATCCTCCCACCTCAGCCTCCTAAAGCGCTGGGATTACTGGCACGTGCCACCACGCCCAAACTATCTGCCAAATTTTAAAGGAAAAGTAGAAATCAGCCAAGGTGTGGAAGGTAGTTCCCTCCTTGTCCCCAGACAGGGAAGCAAATGTGCAGAAACCCAGGACTGAGGAACGTTACCTTCTGGACAGCTTGGAGCTCCATGTAGCTATAGCACGAGGCATCAGCCGCTGAAGCAGTGGCAGCAGATGAAACTGACACGGAGCAGCGTGGGACACACACTGCACCGAGGAGTCTGGATTCATCCAGAAAACGATGGGAAACCATGGGAGAGATTAGAATGCCAAAGGGAAGGCCAGGCACGGTGGCTCATGCCTGTAATCCCAGCACTTTGGGAGGCCAAGGCGGGCAGATCACCTGAGGTCAGCAGTTCGAGACCAGCCTGGCCAACATAGCAAAACCCTGTCTCTACTAAAAATACAAAAAAATTAGCCAGGCATGGTGGCACATGCCTGTAATCCCAAGTACTCGGGAGGCTGAGGCAAGAGAATCACTTAAACCCGGGAGGTAGAGGTTGCAGTGAGCCGAGATGGCACCACTGCACTCCAGCCTGGGTGACAGAGTGGGACTCCGTCTCAAAGAAATAAAAAAAAAAAAAAAAGAAGCTTGGTGGCTGGCTGACCTGTTTCAAGACAAGCTTTTTGGAATGTATCTTCCATAGGAGAGGTACGGTTCCCCAAAACCAGGCAACTTACATCCATAGCCAACCCTATGAGCCCAAGCTGCAGCAGCTCAGCTCACTCCTCCCTCTCCTCAAAGTCTCCCCAGTGCTTTCAGAATCATGACAGTTAATATGCATTGAGCACTTCCTATGTGCAAGGCACCACTCTAAGCATTTTGCATGTGGGAGCTCCAGACAACTCAATGAAGTAGGTACTACTCTCCAACCGTTTTACAAATAAGGAAACTGAGGCACAGCTGGCAAGGCAGATTGCCTAAAGTCACACAGCTACTGGGTGATAGAGCCCGAACAGCAGTGGATCTCCTGAGTCGGTAGGCAGGGAGCCCCGCACCTCCCTCCTCACTCATCACCTGGGGGCCCCTTGTCGATTGCCTCGGCCACGTCCCCCTGCAGAATTCACCCAGCACTTCTGTCTTCCAGCACTTTGCCCTGTGCCTGGCAAAAGCAGGCTCTCAGCAAAGGTTTATGGAATGGATGAATGAACTTGACTTGTGTCAGAGCATTGTAATTTACAAAGCACTTTCTCATCCATTACCTCAAGGGCTATTCCTTGAGTCTTCTTTGTCTTCCACTGGGCTCTGCCCAGAAGTGTATGGTCATGCAGCCACGTAACACTGAATGGATGAGAAAAAGAATGAACTGATTACAGAGAGAAGGAGAATCCATTTCATTACCCTGCAAGCATTGTGAGGGCAAAGACCTGGCCCTACTCATCATTATATATCAATGCCCAGCCCAGTGCCTGGTGCATGGAGCTCAATATTTGTGAAATGTGTTGAATAAACCAGTTTCCTCCTCTGCTCTCCTAATAGGCTGGAGGGAGAGTTGAACTAACTGGGTTACTTCTATTTCTATCACGCTTTGATGTGCAGAATCTTTTTTTATTTTAATTTCAAATCTCTTATGGTAAAAGTTTCCTTTTCTTTCTTCCTTTTTTTTTTGAGACAGAGCTCTGTCGCCAGGCTGGAGTGCAATGGCGCGATCTCAGCTCACTGCAACCTCTGACTCCCTGGTTCAAGCGATTCTCCTGCCTCAGCCTCTCAAGTAGCTGGGATTACAAGCATGTGCCACCACACTCAGCTAATTTTTGTATTTTTAGTAGAGACGAGGTTTCACCATGTTGGCCAGGATGGTCTCGATCTCCTGACCTCGTGATCCACCCGCCTCAGCCTCCCAAAGTGCTGGGATTACAGGCATGAGTCACCATGCCCAGCCCTTTTTATTTTATTTTATTTATTTTATTTTATTTTATTTTATTATTTTTTTTACAGGGTCTCACTCTGTTGCCCAGACTAAAGTGCAGTGGCACGATCATGGCTCACTGCAGCCTCGACCTCCCTGACTCAAGCGATCCTTCCACCTCAGCCTCCCAAGTAGCTGGGACTACAGGCACAGGCCACCACTCCTGGCTAACTTTTTTCTATTTTTTGCAGAGATGGGGGTGCTCACTTTGCTGCCCAGGCTGATCTTGAATGCCTATGCTCAAGTGATCCTCTCGCCTCAGCCTGTCAAAGGGAAAGAAAAGGTTCTGGCTCCAATTTTACAGATGGCAAAACAGAAGCCCAGAGAAACTGTGTGTCTTGTCCAAATCTCAGAGTCCCCAGCACATGCTGGAGAGAGGTGATGGCACGGACTGAGGATACAGTGGCAAAGGCAGTGCGCACCTATCAATTCCAGGACCGACGAAAGGGCCAGTTCTGGGTTCTGGCATCCCAAGCTCCCTGTCGCTGGTAGCAGTCTCTCCCTTCCCTTTCAGCACCTCATTACCCTGGTATCTAGGAAGAGCGCAGGGCCCCAGGCCCACAGCCTCTGCATCCCGAGAGGTGAAAATCGAAATGCCACTGAGGCAGCTCTTGGGTGTCGCCAGCACCACACAGCCCATTTGGGGACAAGATGACAAAACTTGCCATCCTTCATAAGGCTGGCCCCGGGTCTCCAAGCCCAAACTGTCTACATCGGTGCCAACGTGACCAACAGCAAACCAATCTTTCACCTCAATCACTTCCTCTCCTCCCCTCTACCCCCTCCCTGCCAGTGATCAAGTCCTCCCCCCACCCGAAGAGAGGCAAGGGGATCACATCCCAGGGGGTGTGGGCCATCTGGCAGTAGCCTGAACCCCTGAAAACTGCTTTCCGGAAATTCTCTCCTGCTAGAATTTTATTCCCAGGTCTGACTCCAGCCTGGGGTGTGAATTCCCCCTTCTCGGCCACCTTTCCAGCTCCGGAGACAGCCATTCCCGCAGACCCCCTGGCGTGCCTATTCCAAGGCCTGGGGCGCGCAGCACCAAACTGCACTCCCCTAGGAGACCCCAGGGCGCCCTCTGGCGGACACGGGCCGTAGGTTGGGGCCATCGTCCCACCTCGAGCTCTCCAGCCCGCCCGAGAGCACCTGGCCCAACTCACACCGGACCAACCAGGTTTGCAGACCCCAGTGCATGAAAGCGTTTTCATAGGGGAGGGGAGGGGGGTCTCCACATTCGCGTCAGGGTTGGCAAAGAACCTGGCAGTGGGCCAAGGCTGGGTAGCTGCCACGCAGGGGCGTCCCCTGCAGCCCTGGGTCTTCTCTCTGGGATCTGCCCGCAGGTGACTGTCGCACGTCTCCAACCTCCGGCTCCCGGGTCTGACCCCAGCCCCGCGGCCTGGCTGTGGGGTAGCCCCACTTCCCTTTTGGCTGGCCCGGGCCGCCTGGACCCGCAATTGGGCCCTCGGGGAGGCCCGGGTGGCGGCGAGGGGGTGTCCCCGCGGGGTCCGAGAAAAGGGGAAGGGGAACCGGGAGGCTCTCCAGGTCGGCCTCCTAGAACTGCCCGCGCTCCCGAAGCGGCGCCCCCGCCTCTGCCAGAAATTGGCCTTCTTAGAAGGGAGGGGGGTGGGGGGAAAGTGTGAATGAGAAGTTGGGGGCGGAGCGCGCGGCGGGGAGGGGCCGCTGCCAGGAACGCGCCGCCGGGGCTGGCGTCGCGCCCACCGGCCGCCTCGGCCGCCTCTCGTCGTGCTTTGTCTCCGCGCGCGTCCCTCCCGGTCCCTGCCCCTGCTCGCGGCCCGCCCTCGGCGCCCGCGGCCCCTCCCTCACCCTCCGCGCTCAGCCTTTCTCTGCTGCGAGTAGTGACTAAACATTACAAGAAGGCCGGCCGCGCAGTTCCAGGAATCGGGGGGCGGGGCGCGGCGGCCGCCTATATACCCGCGAGCGCGGCCTCCGCGGCGGCTCCGACTTGGACTCCCCGCGCCGCTGCCGCCGCTTCGGCCCCGCACGCAGCCAGCCGCCCGCCGCCCGCCCGGCCCAGCTCCCTCCGCGGCCCCTTGCCGCGGTCCCTCGCCTGGTCCCCTCCCGGTTGGTCCGGGGGTGCGCAGGGGGCAGGGCGGGCGCCCAGGGGAAGCTCGAGGGACGCGCGCGCGAAGGCTCCTTTGTGGACTTCACGGCCGCCAACATCTGGGCGCAGCGCGGGCCACCGCTGGCCGTCTCGCCGCCGCGTCGCCTTGGGGACCCGAGGGGGCTCAGCCCCAAGGACGGAGACTTCGATTCGGGACCAGGTAGGAAGGAGGAGCGCTGCGTGGGGACGGGTCTCGCTCAGTCCCGGGAGCTTTTCCCGGTTTCCCCTCCCCTTCCCGGGTCATTCCCGGCAGGGAGGTGACGAGGTAGGGGCAGAGCGGATGGAAGCCGGAGATTCCAGGTTCCCGGAATACTCCGGCTGGGGCCTTCGGGCTTCTCCTGTCCCCTCCCTACCCCAGTACCTCGGGTTTCTCCCTCCGTCCACACCGCCCGGGGCCACTGGACTGAGCGGCGCCCAGGCAGTCCCGGGGGCCCTTCTGCTCCCCACCCGGCCACACTCCTGGAGACCTAACTTCCGCGCGCGAGTTTCCCACGCTGCGCCCTTGCAGTGCGCGCCGGGGAAGGGGCTGCCCGGGGCCACCCTGCCGGCAGGGGCGGGAGCCGTGCGGGCTCCGTGAGGCGCCTGGATCGGAGCGCGGGCCCAGGAGAGGGCCCCCGGGGCAGTGGGTGCCCCAGTCGCTCGGCGGAGGCAGGGGAGCCGGGGCGGGCCGGGCGCGCTGGAGGGTTCCGGGCACTCACGCGCTCGCGCCTTCCTCTCCGCAGCCCCCCGGGATGCGGTAGCGGCCGCTGTGCGGAGGCCGCCAAGCAGCTGCAGCCGCCGCCGCGCAGATCCACGCTGGCTCCGTGCGCCATGGTCACCCACAGCAAGTTTCCCGCCGCCGGGATGAGCCGCCCCCTGGACACCAGCCTGCGCCTCAAGACCTTCAGCTCCAAGAGCGAGTACCAGCTGGTGGTGAACGCAGTGCGCAAGCTGCAGGAGAGCGGCTTCTACTGGAGCGCAGTGACCGGCGGCGAGGCGAACCTGCTGCTCAGCGCCGAGCCCGCCGGCACCTTTCTGATCCGCGACAGCTCGGACCAGCGCCACTTCTTCACGCTCAGCGTCAAGACCCAGTCTGGGACCAAGAACCTGCGAATCCAGTGTGAGGGGGGCAGCTTCTCTCTGCAGAGCGATCCCCGGAGCACGCAGCCCGTGCCCCGCTTCGACTGCGTGCTCAAGCTGGTGCACCACTACATGCCGCCCCCTGGAGCCCCCTCCTTCCCCTCGCCACCTACTGAACCCTCCTCCGAGGTGCCCGAGCAGCCGTCTGCCCAGCCACTCCCTGGGAGTCCCCCCAGAAGAGCCTATTACATCTACTCCGGGGGCGAGAAGATCCCCCTGGTGTTGAGCCGGCCCCTCTCCTCCAACGTGGCCACTCTTCAGCATCTCTGTCGGAAGACCGTCAACGGCCACCTGGACTCCTATGAGAAAGTCACCCAGCTGCCGGGGCCCATTCGGGAGTTCCTGGACCAGTACGATGCCCCGCTTTAAGGGGTAAAGGGCGCAAAGGGCATGGGTCGGGGGAGGGGCCTGCGTCCCCTCTCCTCCGCGGCACATGGCACAAGCACAAGAAGCCAACCAGGAGAGAGTCCTGTAGCTCTGGGGGGAAAGAGGGCAGACAGGCCCCTCCCTCTGCCCTCCCCCTGCAGAATGTGGCAGGCGGACCTGGAATGTGTTGGAGGGAAGGGGGGAGTACCACCTGAGTCTCCAGCTTCTCCGGAGGAGCCAGCTGGCCTGGTGGGACGATAGCAACCACAAGTGGATTCTCCTCCAATTCCTCAGCTTCCCCTCTGCCACCAAACAGGGGACACTTCGGGAATGCTGAACTAATGAGAACTGCCAGGGAATCTTCAAACTTTCCAACGGAACTTGTTTGCTCTTTGATTTGGTTTAAACCTGAGCTGGTTGTGGAGCCTGGGAGAGGTGGAAGAGAGAGAGGTCCTGAGGGCCCCAGGGCTGCGGGCTGGCTAAGGAAATGGCCACACCCCCCGCCCACCCCAGGCGAGGATCCTGGTGGCATGTTCCTCTCCCTGGCTCCGGGGAGAAGGGCTTGGGGTGACCTGAAGGGAACCATCCTGGTGCCCCACATCCTCTCCTCTGGGACAGTCACCGAAAACACAGGTTCCAAAGTCTACCTGGTGCCTGAGAGCCCAGGGCCCTTCCTCCGTTTTAAGGGGGAAGCAACATTTGGAGGGGATGGATGGGCTGGTCAGCTGGTCTCCTTTTCTACTCATACTATACCTTCCTGTACCTGGGTGGATGGAGCGGGAGGATGGAGGAGACGGGACATCTTTCACCTCAGGCTCCTGGTAGAGAAGACAGGGGATTCTACTCTGTGCCTCCTGACTATGTCTGGCTAAGAGATTCGCCTTAAATGCTCCCTGTCCCATGGAGAGGGACCCAGCATAGGAAAGCCACATACTCAGCCTGGATGCGTGGAGAGGCTGAGGGACTCACTGGAGGGCACCCAGCCAGCCCACAGCCAGGGAAGTGGGGAGGGGGCGGAAACCCAGGCCTCCCAGCTGAGCACTGGGAATGTTAGCCCAGTAAGTATTGGCCAGTCAGGCGCCTCGTGGTCAGAGCAGAGCCACCAGGTCCCACTGCCCCTAGCCCTGCACAGCCCTCCCTCCTGCCTGGGTGGGGGAGGCTGGAGGTCATTGGAGAGGCTGGACTGCTGCCACCCCGGGTGCTCCCGCTCTGCCATAGCACTGATCTGTGACAACTTACAGGAATGTAGCAGCGATGGAATTACCTGGAACAGTTTTTTGTTTTTGTTTTTGTTTTTGTTTGTGGGGGGGGCAACTAAACAAACACAAAGTATTCTGTGTCAGGTATTGGGCTGGACAGGGCAGTTGTGTGTTGGGGTGGTTTTTTTCTCTATTTTTTTGTTCGTTTCTTGTTTTTTAATAATGTTTACAATCTGCCTCAATCACTCTGTCTTTTATAAAGATTCCACCTCCAGTCCTCTCTCCTCCCCCCTACTCAGGCCCTTGAGGCTATTAGGAGATGCTTGAAGAACTCAACAAAATCCCAATCCAAGTCAAACTTTGCACATATTTATATTTATATTCAGAAAAGAAACATTTCAGTAATTTATAATAAAGAGCACTATTTTTTAATGAAAAACATGACTTGAGCCTTTTCTCCACCCCCGTGGCCCCCGCCCCCTGCCACCCCGTGCATTGCTTTCTTTTTCACCCACACCCACACTCTGCATCGGAGAGGAGGAAGAGAGCTGCAGAGGGTGGTGGCTCTGCCCCCTTGCTGGAATCGAATACGTCTCAGCCTTACGTCAGCACGCCTGCCCCGTGTGTCACTGACAAGCTAAGGCAGCCACCTAGACTTACCGAGAGGGGTAATTCCTGCAAGTCTGATTCAGATCTGACCAGAATATGCAAAGCAAGTTCGAAGGAAGCGCTTCAAAGGGCTTGCAGGGAGCAAGCTGAGCTGTGGTCAAAGCTTTTAGAGGCACCAGGCTATTAGAGGCGCTCTGGTTCCTTGGCAGGGAGTCGTTCCGAGAAAGCCCAGACATGGGGTCCTGGTGGTGACCTATGACCTCAGTCTAGCCAGGTTCACTGGAAGTGGGGGGAGGGGTGGTCCTGAAGCAAATCTTGCATGCAGGTGGAACCCCACCCCCCACCACCACCACAGGACCCCAGGCATTCAGGGGCTTCCTGGCCACTGCTCCCCATGCCTGCTTCCCTTCCCCATTCCTAGGGGCCCCAATCTGAGCAGCAGACAGGATCACCCTCCTCCCAAAAAGCACCCATCTATTCATCTCTATATTTTTTTGGAACAGGGTTTGCTATGTTGCCCAGGCTGGTCTCCAACTCCTGGGCTCAAGGGATCCTCCCCTCAGCCCATCTATTTTTAGTCACTCTCAAACACTAAGGGGCACTTAGAGGTTACCTGGATTAAGCATCCCACCTGCTCCCACAAGGCAGGCATTCTCATCCCCATGTTCTCAGACATGGCCATGTGCCCCATGTGAGCCAGGACTTGGACTGATCACTTCTGGTGCCTAGATTGGTGCTCAGTAAATATTTGTCAACTAAGTAGGGGCAGCAACTCTGGTTCAGGGAGGTTAAGCAACCTGGCCAAGGGCACACCACTTGGGAATATGGGGAAAACAGGATTGGAACCCAGGAGCATTTGATTTCCAAAGTCCATGCCTCTCTGCCTCTCTATACACTCAGCATATACCTGCCCCCGGAGTGAGTCCCTCCTTAAAACCAAGAGATTAGTACCCTTCCCCCCAACTCTGGGGTTTCAGCACTAGAGTTCTTCTAATAGCAAAAAACATCTTCTCTCCTGTAATCCAGCACTTTGAGAGGTCGAGGTGGGCTAAGGGTTGGAGCCCAGAAGTTCAAGACCAGCCTTGGCAATATAGCGAGACCCTGTCTCAATTTAAAAAACCAAAACCAAAAACAAAACCTTCTTTGAGGTATTCTCCTTTCATGCTTCCTTCTCCGATCCCCATGACCTGACAGCTGGGAAATGAGTGTTAACCCCAAGTCAGGGGCCCTCATCTGTCAAAGGTGACACAAATACCAGAACCTCTTCCTGGCCCCCTTGCACCCAATATACTGCTCCAGGAATCGGGGTCCAAAAGGCAACAGAGAGTAAATAAACAAAGTCGTTTTTCTTTCCTATTTCCTGGGACTTTTGGAAAAAATGACCTGAAGTGACGAGAAGGGGCCAGGCCAGGCACGAGGCAGCTGAGGGGACAGAGCATGTGGGGGCCACACCAGAGGCATCATGAAGGAACTCCAGACTGGGAACGCAGACCCCGCTAGGGCCACTTTCCCAAAGCGCAAGTGTAAGTGAGGGGGCCAGTGGGGTGTGGCTCCCCAGTGCCTTCCAGAAGGATGATGGGTCTTCCTCGCCCTGGGGTCTGCTGGTCAGCCACCACTGCCTTCAGCTGCACAGAGTTCCCCTTTCATTGGAATAACAGCCATGAGGGAACTGTGAACCTGGGGTCCCTGTACTTTTTGTTTTTTGAGACAGGGTCTCACTCTGTCACCCAGGTTGGAGTGCAGTGGCGAGATTATAGCTCTCTGTGGCTTTGAACTCCCGGGTTTGGGTAATCCTCCCGTGTCAGCCTCCTGAGTAGCTGGGACTACAGGCACACACCACCATGGCCAGTTATTTTTATTTTTATTTTTGTATATTTTGTAGAGACAGGGTCTTGCCATGTTGCCCAGGCTGGTCTCGAACTCCTGAACTCAAGCAATCTGCTAGCCTTAGCCTCCCAAAGTGCTGGGATTACAGACATGAGCCACTGTGCCCAGCCACTGGGTCCCTGTCCTTGACCCAGAAGTTAGCTGTTTGGCCAGGGTGTCCAGTGTTCATAGAATGCTAGCAAAAGAATTTGATCTTCTCTGGCTAGGGAGGAAGTCGTTCTCCCTGCCCACCCCAGGGAGGTTGAACCTTGGTTTTGTGGAGTTGCAAAGGCAAGAAGACTCATTTCCCTCCTCCAGACCACTGCCCATCCCAATCTTCCTCTGTCTCTCCACTTCTTCTTCTTCTTTTTTTTTTTTTAGATAGAGTCTAGCTCTGTCACCCAGGCTGGAGTGCAGTGGCAGGATCACAACTCATTGCAGCCTCAACTGCCAGAGGACAAGTGATCCTCCCACCTCAGCCTCTTGAGTAGGTGGGACTACAGGCACACACCACCACACCTGGCTAATTTTTGTACTACTTGTTAGAGATGGGATCTTGCTATGTTGCCCAGGCTGATCTCTAACTCCCGAGCTCAAGCAATCTGCCCACCTCGTCCTCTTAAAGTGCTGGGATTTCATGCGTGAGCCACCGCACCTGGTGTATCTTTCCATTTCAGATCAGACTGGACCAACCCTTTGGGTTTGCAGACAAGGAAACTGAGACCCAGAGAAGGGAAGCGACATGCTCAAGCCCACACAGCAAGCTGGTGGCAAGGCCAGGAAAGAATCTCTCTCCCAGATGACTCTGTCTAGCACCGGCTCCCTTCTCTCCTCATCCCATACCCCATAACAAAAGTCTTTCCGCACTTCTCAATCCTCAGAAGGGAAGACTCCCTCCTCTAAGGGACTTAGTGGAGGGCCCTCTGGCCTGGCTGGGGGAGAAGGAGTGTTCCTGGCTCCCAGATGTGCTGACAAGTGTCCTGCAGGCAGTGGGCAGCTTCCTCCTGGCTTGGGCAGGCACTCGTGCCTCGGCCTCGTTAAAAACAAGGCTGAGGGTGTCCGGCCAACAGAAAGGGGAGAAATCCCCGCTCCCAGCCCTGTGCCCTATTACCTTGCTTCTAGAGAGCTGTAAGACTCCACCCCAAGAGGCCCTATCCTCTCTCCGGTGGTGCTGTTTTAGGGCAGGCCTCCTGAGGCTAGAGCCAAGAATGGGAAATCTAAGGCCTGCTCTGGGGGAGGGAGGGAAGGAGGCCTCAGACAGGGGAGCCAGCGACGGAAAATCAGCCTGCACGATGTGTCCTAGTCTTAGGAATGAGTAAGGATGTTTGGGAGGGGGCACCGCAGGGGTACCGGGCGGGGGTTGGGCGGAGAGGCAGTAGAGAGTCTATGGGAGTAGGGGACTCCGGTCCCAGGAGCGCGAGGCGGGACGATCGAGGCCGAGGGTGACAGGAGCCCCAGTGCCGGGAGCACCTTCTTGCGCCCCGCCCCCACTCCCCTCCCGATCTGGCGGCCGCCGGGCTGGCGGGCGGGCGCGTCGCCTCGAGGCCGCCCTCTGCCAGGAAGAGTCACTTCCCGGACACCGCGGGAGCCCTGGCGGAGCTATGCGAAGAATGTCCGCGCCAAGCACGGGGGGTGGCACCTCCCGGGCCCGCATCGCCGGGGCCGCAGCCGCTGCGCCCTGCAGAGCGTGCGCCTCGGGTACAGCCCCGCCCCGCCACGCCCCCGCCACGCCCCCGCCCGCGGAGCGCGGTCGCCGGGGCAACGGGATTACGGGCGGAGAGCGCTGTTTATTCTCAGCCCAGTGCCAGGAAATTCGGCCGGGAGGCTGCCAGGCGCACCTCCCTGGGGTGGGGGGCGGGAGAGGGAGGAGACAGGGTGGACCAGGCCGCCTTGGGCGCGTGGGGGAAGGGGGGAGTCAGGCGTTCGTCACCGGGGGTCACTGACCCCTCCGAGGGGCGGCTGCTCAGAAAGCCTGGACTCTTTCCCGACCGTGAGTGGATCAAGTTTTCTTGTCCCAGGGGAGCTAAGATCCCCCTTCAGGTCAGCGGAGCAAACCCACCGCCCACACACGCTCTACTCAGGGAGCCTGTTCTTGGAGCCTCGGCCCTCTCACCTTCTAGTCACTCATTCATTCACTCATTCATTCATTGAGCAAATCTCTATGGAACACATCCCACGGTCAAGGACTGTTCCATATCCAGCAAGACAAGGCCCTGCTCGCCCTGCCCTCCAGAGGTTAAGTGGGAGCAACCAGACAATAACGAGTAAATATGTAAATTAAATAAATATAGCCTGTGCCTCGAAGACGCATCTTCAAATCACATTCCCATTACAGCATGCATCCACCCTCAGTAGGGTGGCCAGCTTGTCCCAGTTTAGTTCCGAAAGTCTGGCAAACTAGGACAGTTGGTCTCTGTACCCTCAGGTCCGAACACGCCCATTTCAGAGATGGAGAAACTGAGGCCCCAAATCCAAGGACAGCTCCTTCGTTGACATGGAGCTAGAGAAAGAGCTGGTGGCCCTAACTTAGAATCCTGGGTTCTATGAGCTAAACGCTTTTCATTGCCCAGAGCTCCACCTCTCTGCCCCTCAAGGCCTCTGAAAGCACAGAGGACCACCTACGGCCAGTCCCCCAAGGTGTGGATGAAACTGCTGACTCCGGGACTGCGACCCAGCTCTTCTGAATCCGAAGCCTGAAGACAGCCTTGGAATCTGAATAATCGCCTCCTCAGGTGACTCTGAGACCGCTCGCAGCTGCCTTCAGGGCAGACAAGCCTGGATGCTCCTTTTGTCGTGGGACAGCGCGTTTCCTCTTTGTACCTTGACTAAGCCAAAGCTGGGAAATCAGCAGGGAGGAAAGGTTCCGAGCTCGCAGGCCTGTAAGGCGGCAAGCATGGACAAGTGCAGCCCTTCCCTCTCGCTGAGCTGGAGGACGGCAGGGCCAAGGGAGGAGGAGGAGGAGGATGCTCCTTCCCCCCAGCGCTGAGCCCTCCCAGCTGTGCTGTGCTGGGAACAGGCCAGGCGTTTGTGAAATCCTCGGGCGAGCCTGACCCACTGTCATGAGGACTTGCCTGTGGAAGCTGGTGCCGGGAGGGGGATGGGGGGCTGTTCCCAGAAGCGGGTAGAACTCTGGACTTCCCACTCCTGAGTGCTCTGATTGCAGCACAGCCTTAAGCAACAGTAGCGGCCTGGAAGGCTGGGCTGCAGGCTGGAAGACTGGGATGCAGCCTGGAAGGAAGACTGGGCTGCAGGCTGGAACGCTGGGTTGTGGGCTTCAGGCTTTTTTTCAGAAAAGAAATTAGGGTTCTGAATGCTAAGACTGCGGGCTCTTCCAGTTAACACCATCACTGCCGGTATTCACAGCACTATTCAGGCCCAGCCTCAGGAAAAGACTGCAAACCCAGACATAAAAAAATAAAAATAAATAAAAAACCCAGGCGTGGTGGCTCACGCCTGTAATCCCAGCACTCTGGGAGGTCGAGTCGGGCGGATCACGAGGTCAGGAGATCAAGACCATCCTGGCTAACACGGTGAAACCCCATCTCTGCAAAAAATGCAAAAATTAGCCGGGCGAGGTGGCGGGCGCCTGTAGTCCCAGCTATTCAGGAGGCTGAGGCAGGAGAATGGTGTGAACCCGGGAGGCAGAGCTTGCAGTGAGCTGAGATCGCGCCACTGCACTCCAGCCTGGGCAACAGAGTGAGACTCTGTCTCAAAAAAATAAATAAATAAATAAATAACAACAAAAAAAAAAAACCAGAATGCAAGTTCATTATTTACATTACACAAGAAGATATATTTCCTCTCTTTCACCTCCCCTCCCCCAAATCTCCAATCATAGTATTTTCCTACAGAAAATGTTGTTTAGCGCCTGTAATGTACAGAATGTTGAAGGTACAAACATGAAAAATTAAATCCGGCTGGGCATGGTGGCGCATGCCTGTAATCCCAGCACTTTGGGAGGCCGAGGTGGGCAGATCACTCGAGGTCAGGAGTTTGAGACCAGCCTGGCCAACATGGCAAAACCCCATCTCTACAAAAAATACAAAAATTAGCTGGGTGTGGTGGCGGCACCTGTAATCCCAGCTACTTGGGAGGCTGAGGCAGGAGAATCGCTTGAACCCAGAAGGCAGAAGTTGCAGAGAGCCCAGATGGTGCCACTGCACTCCAGTCTGAGTCACAGAGTGACTGACACGCCAAGAAAGAAAGAAAGAGAGAGACAGAGAAAGGAAGGAAGGAAGGAGGGAGGGAGGGAGGGAGGAAGGGAAAGAGGGAAGGAAGGAGAAAAAGAAAGAAAATAAAGTGAAAAAAAAAAAAGAAAAACTAAATCATGAGGAGCTGGGTCTTCCAGGAAGCCTCTGTGCTGCACAACTCCAGGGGGTGCTGTTTATTTCATGATATGCTCTTTGTAGATGTTTCCTATGAGAGGGATGGGGCTGCAGTGTTCCTAAACTTTAGGGTGTATCAGCAGCACCTGATGTTTGCCTGACCCAGGTGCCCCAGGTGATACCAACATAGGTGGAAACACGGCTCTGGCCACCATGCCTGTTGCTGGACAGAAATAACAATCAGGAAATATTCCAGGCTTCCAGAGACTCACAGTCTGAAAGGGGAACCAGATGTGAAAACCAAGAAGTATCCTAAAAAGGAATGGGTGTAAAAATAAAGTGGTAGACAGGGTACAGTTGGGGGTGCCCAGGAGGAAATGACCTCTAGTGGCTTCCCAGAAGAGGTGATGCGTAAGTTAAGGCGAAACAGCAGGTGTTCCTTCCACAGGCTTGGGAGAACGGGGCATTCTCAGAAACAGGGAAATAGCCTGGAAAAGGGAAACTTTGGGGAACTTCAAGAAGTTTGGTATGTCCCCATGGGCACATCCATGCCAGACTCATCTTCTAAAAATATTGCTTTCATGATGTCATGCACACAGGCAGCCCGTCCCCGTAGGATCTATACTGGTTCCCCCTGGCATTTTCCACTAAGCTGGGTTTCCAAAACCCTTCAACTGTAGCCCCAACGGGAAGTTTACTCTGCCCCCAATCCACCCCACGCTAGGAGGCAAACTTCTTCCCATCAGGGGGATCTTCTCCCCTGCCCACCATACTCATCACTTCCCTGCTCACTTGAGATTGGGAGCCCATGTTGGGGTTAGCCCTTCTTCCCAGCCAGCCCCTCCAATTCTCTCTTCTAGTTCTCCCTCTCTGCTGAGGCTTTCTCCCTTCCTGCCTCCTCCCTGAAGCCTCCCACACCCTGGAGACCTCTCCTCCCTCCAAATGCATATTATATGTATAGGCTGTACCACTCATTCATCACCTGGTCACATGACTGTCCCTGTCCAAACTGGACTGTGAACTCTCAGATGGAAGAAATTCGCTCTTATTCATCCAATGATTATTAATATATATATTTTTTGAGACAGAGTCTCACTCTGTCACCCAGGCTGGAGTGCAGTGGCATGATCTCGGCTCACTGCAACCTCTGCCTCCCAGGCTCAAGCAATTCACCTGCCTCAGCCTCCCAAGTAGCTGGGACTACCGGCATGTGCCACCAGGCCCTGCTAATTTTTGTACTTTTAGTAGAGACGGAGTTTGACCATGTTGGCCAGGCTGGTCTCGAACTCCTGGCCTCAGGTGATCCACCCACCTCAGCCTCCCAAAGTGCTGGGAACACAGGCCTGAGCCACCGTGCCCTGCCCAGTGATTATTAATTGAATGACAAATCCGTACCAGGCCCTATATCTTCTGCTTTTTTATGTTCCTCACAAAATCTAGCAGAATGGGTGATGCTTGCTGGAAACTCATCAAACACTGGCTCTGTGACTGTATAAAAGATAAAATGTTCTTTAAATAATGGGGTTCCTGGATCATTAAAATACCACTTAATTCACAGCTTTTTTTTTTTTTTTTTTTTTTTTTTTTGAGATGGAGAGTCTCGCTCTGTCACCAGGCTGGAGTGCAGGAGTGCAGTGGCACGATCTCGGCTCACTGCAACCTCCGCCTCCCGGGTTCAAGTGATTCTCCTGCCTCAGCCTCCTGAGTAGCTGGGACTACAGGCATGCACCACCACACTCAGCTGATTTTTTGGGTATTTTTAGTAGAGATGGGGTTTCACCATGTTGGCCAGGTTGGTCTTGATCTCTTGACCTTGTGATCCACCCGCCTTGGCCTCCTAAAGTGCTGGGATTACAGGTGTGAGCCACAGCGTCCGGCCTCATTCACAACTTTTACTTCCAGAAGCAAACAGGCATCTTTTATTTTTAGTACCATGTGTTTGCATAAATAGCACTTTTGTTTTTTCAAAATGCATTTTAATAGGTGATCTCAGTCTGTCCTCCCTCCATGCCTCAGATGTAAGGCAGGTAAAATAAAATATACCACACTTTCCAGATGAGTAAACTAAGCTGTAGAGGAGTTTAGGCTTGCCTCAGATCACAGATAAGCAGTGAGAGAAGCAGAAACGGACCACCTCTCAGCTGACGTCAAATCCAGTGCCCTTTCCACTGCTACTTCCTTAAGTACTGCCTCTCCTACATGTGAGAACCCTCTCCACTGCCAGGACCTCCGCTTGGCAGCTACTGTGAAGGCTCCCCCAGGGATCTAAATGACAGCTAGGTCCACTCTTGGCTCTCATCAGAGTCCAGGTCAGCCTGGGGAACAGTCCTGGGCTGCCATTCCATCCACCCAGACCCTGGGGGGTTGCAGGGAACACCAGAGTCCTCCCAGCTCCTAGCAGGTGGGGAGCCCCAGGTGTTCAGGGCTAGTGCTCCCAATGGATATACAATTCCCAAAGCGACCCCAGCAAGATCTCTGGCCAGCCCAATGTCCAAGGTTTGGCCTGAAGCCTCAGAGAACGCCAGATCCCTCTAACCCATCCTTTCTGGAAACTTGGTAAAGGTGGAGGAGATGACCTCTCTGTTTCCTCCTGTTGTAGAATTCTATGAAAAGGAGGCTGGAGGGAGAGGAGCTGGCACCAGGAGGGAGGCAGGCTGGTTTTCAAGAGTGGCCCTCTAGTTATTCACTGCCTTTTTTAGTGTCCCTTGGCCACCTGGTGAAAGTAGGCAAGATGATATGGCAGGAAGGCTACCCAGAAGAACTTCGGAGACCGCCGGCACTGCCCAATGCTGGGGGAGGGACAGTGGAGGGCCATGGAGCCCTCACTTTGGGGCTTCCCCACCAGACCCCTCAGGCCATCACAGGGCTGGGGCTTGGCTGAGAACTCAGTAAGGACCCTGACCAGGCTCCAGCCAGAGCCCTGGAGTGGGGGAAAGGAGCCCAGGAGAGCAGCCCAGACCCTCCCTCGGGCACCCTTCCAGGCCTCTCCAGTCTAAGAGAAGGAGCTGAGAAGGTCAGCAAACTGGCCCAGCTGCAGCAAGAGACCTCGTGCCCACACCAGGATGGAAACAGAGCTGGTCAGACCTGAGTGGGGGAGGAGAGAGGCCTTCACCTGGGGCCCTGGTGCCCTGGGACCATCAGGCCAGGCTCTGTGGCTGGAAGGAGAGATACCTGGAGAGGAGTCAACTAAAAGAGCCACCTCTGTAATCCCAGCACTTTGGGAGGCCAAGGTGGGGAGGTCAGGAGTTCAAGACCAGCCTGGCCAACATGGTGAAACCCCATCTCTACTAAAAATACAAAAAAATTTAACTGTTTGTGGTGGTGCATGCCTATAGTCCCAGCTACTTGGGAGACTGAGGCAGGAGAATCGCTTGAATCTGGGTCACAGAGATTGCAATGAGCTGAGATCACTCCACTGCACTCTAGCCTGGCGACAGAGCAAGACTCCGGAAAGAAAGAAAGAAAGAAAAGAAAGAAAGAAAGAAGAAAGAAAGAAAGAAAGAAAGAAAGAAAGAAAGAAAGAAAGAAAGAAAGAAAGAAAGAAAGAAAGTGGCCGGGCGCGGTGGCTCACGCTTGTAATCCCAGCACTTTGGGAGGCCGAGGCGGGCGGATCACAAGATCAGGAGATCGAGACCACGGTGAAACCCCGTCTCTACTAAAAATACAAAAAATTAGCCGGGCGTGGTGGCGGGCGCCTGTAGTCCCAGCTACTCGGAGAGGCTGAGGCAGGAGAATGGCGTGAACCCGGGAGGCGGAGCTTGCAGTGAGCCGAGATTGCGCCGCTGCACTCCAGCCTGGGCGACAGAGCGAGACTCCATCTCAAAAAAAAAAAAAAAAAAAAAAAAAAAAAAGAAAGAAAGAAAGAAAGGAAAGAAAAGAAAGAGAGAAAGAAAGGAGGAAGGAAGGAAGGAAGGAAGAAAGAGAGAGAAAGAAAGGAGGAAGGAAGGAAGGAAGGGAGGAGGGAGGGAGGGAGGGAAAGGAAAGGAAAGGAAAGGAAAGGAAAGGAAAGGAAAGGAAAGGAAAGGAAAGGAAAGGAAAGGAAAGGAGAGAAAGGAAAGAGAAAGCCAGAGGCCAGGTAGAGGCTGCAGGACCCTCTGCAGGACGCGGCCAGAGATGACTGGAGGACCTCCCAGACACGCACGGTGTATACACGTTGCCGCATGCACGCACCGCTCTGTGCATTCTGAGTGCCATGCATAAAGGTGACGGGTAACACTATCCTGGGGATGTGCACCGGGCACCATCTTTCTGTGGAGCGATGAGTGATAGTGAATCACCCCAGACCAGGTTCCCACTGTGAGCAAAACAGCCAAGCAGGCGACGACCAAGTAGGATTCAGGGTTCCAAGCTTTCCTCCAGTAGGACAAAGCTGGCCCAGACCAGGATCAAACGGTGACCTTGGCCCTAGAGGCAGGATTCTAGCAACTGAGTCAGCCTGCCCAGAATGTGGGCGCAACTCTGCTTTCTGCTCTCAGGTGTCCCCCTTGCTGGTCTTGAGGGTTCTATGGGAAAAAGAAGAGAACTGCGTGAGAATGCTATTGGCCTTGATGTCTCAATGTCTGTGGAGTAAGAATAAGACAGGTCACCATCCTGAAGCCCTCTCCTTGGCCCCGGCTATGAAGGAAAGAGTTCCCTTGCCCAGCGGGTTTTATTTATTTCACAACACTTTTATGGCTGTGCTTCCAATGTGCCAAGCCCTATTCTAAGCACCTTAAACGTACTGACCCATGGAGGTCTCCAGCAACTCCGTGAGTTACGTACTATTCTTGTCCCTATTTTCTCAGTGGGGGAAACTGCAAAACAGGGATGTAATGTAACTTGCCCAAGGTCACACAGCTCACCAGGAGTAGAGCTGGGATCCAAACCCAGGCAGCAGGGCTCCAACGCCCCTGCCTGTGGCCAGGGGACTCGCTGTGCCTCTTGGCCCAGCCCCACCAAGGCACTGGACACAGGCACTGGAGCCCTACACCAGGAGAGGACAAGTGGTAAGGGCAGCGTGTGGGAAAGCTGGGCTTGGGTTCCAGATCACTGCTGCTAGCATATGACGCCGGGCAGGCACCCAACCGCCCTGCCTTGTTCCTGATCTATACATGGGGATTTCAATAAAACCCGCTTTAGGCACTGTGGTGAGGATGAGACAAGAGCATATCGTGAGTTTATTATTATTAACAGGGTCTCCCTGGGACCCAGCAAGATTCAGACACTTCTCATTGGTCTGACATCCAAGCTCACCCGCTCTTGTGGGGGGAAAAAGTAGCCGCTTCTTCCAAGGCTCAGCCACTAGGTCTCCGGCTTCCTGTCCGGGTGCAGGAGGAAGTTGAGGAAGCGTTCCTTCCTGTCCCTCCTTGGTCTCTTCCAGGTCTTTTCTTTACATGCCTCATGCATTTCCTTCTTGTTTTTCCCAGCTGCCCTGTGTTTGACATTTGGTGATTGCATTCGTTTCCTAGGACAGCCATAACAAAACGCCACAAACTCAGTGGCTTCAAACAACCGAAATGGATTCTCTTGCAGCTCTGGAGGCCAGAAGGCCAACATTCAAGGTGTACTGGGACTGTGCCCCCTCTGAAGCCCCCACGGAAGAATGACTTCCTTGCCCCTGCCAGCTTCTGGTGGTGGCCGGCGGTCCTGCTCGCTCATTGGTTTGTAGACACATCTCTCCCGTCTCTGCCTCCACCACCAGACCTCCTCTGTGTGTGTGGCCTCCTCTGTGTCTGTGTCCAGATTTCCCTCATATAAGGGCATCAGTCATTGGACTGGAGCCATCCTAATACAGCATGCTGTTGGCCTTGATCTCCCCAGGCCTGTGAAGTACATCTTAATTACATCTGCAAAGACCCTCTTTCCAAATAAAGTCACATTTATAGGTTCTACGCAGACATGAATTTGGTGGGGGGGACGCTATTCGACCCAGTACAGTGGTCCTGTAGGATCTCACATTGAGAACATTCTTTCTTTCCTTTCGTCTTGCAAGAAAAGCCTAAGAGAGGTCCACTTCCTTGCTGTTGGGTGGAGGGACAAGTGAAATGCCACTTTATGCTCTGCTAAAGACGCCCTGAGCACTGAAGACAGGCTGGAAAGACGCCCAGGGATGGAGCCCAGCAGATGGCCTGGCCACCAGCAGGGCTCAGAGGCAGGCTGTGTAGCCAGGGCCGTTCCTTCCCTCTGAGCTACCTGGCGTGGCCTGGCGTGCCCCAGACATTGCCTCACTTAGCTGCGGGATGCTTCCTGCGTTTCTCTGGTGAAGACCTTCAGTCTTTACAACCTCAGATGACCCCTCACACAAGAAACATCATCCTCTAGAAAGCTTATTTTGAGCTTCCACAGGCAAGGGGGGTGGGAGGTGGAACCGTGGAGCTGGACGTGGGAAGTAGGGACAGTGCCACAGTTCCTTGGCAGCATCACCTAGGGAAAAGTTGAGGTGATGCCCAACAGCCAGCCAGCTCTTTCCAAAGCCCTGGAGTATCTGATGGGGAGGTGGAGACCCCATCTCTCAGAAGCTCCTTTCTTTTTTTTGTTTTTTGAGACGGAGTTTCACTCTTGTTGCCCAGGCTGGAGTGCAGTGGCATGATCTTGGCTCACTGCAACCTCCACCTCCTGGGTTCAAGCGATTCTCCTGCCTCAGCCTCCCGAGTAGCTGGGATTACAGGTGCCCGCCACCATGCCCGGCTAATCTTGTATTTTTAGTAGAGATGGGGTTTCTCCATGTTGGTCAGGCTGGTCTTCAACTCCCAACCTCAGGTAGTCCGCCCGCCTCAGCCTCCCAAAGTGCTGGGATTACAGGCGTGAGCCACCATGCCCAGCTAGAAGCTCCTTTCAAATCCATCCACCTGGTTGGAGAGCTGGGCCTTTCATCTGCGCTCTTAGTCACTGCACCCTCATCATCGTCAGGCAGCGTGATACAGAAAGCCCTGTCTGGTCTTCAGTAGCTGAAGGGAAGGTTCTCAGCTACTCTCCAAGCCCTTGCCAATCAGGGTCTGCAGTCCCAGCTCTGGGCAGCAGGTAAACGTCTTTCCCAGAGCAGCTCTCTGGGGCACCCAGGTCTGACTTGCAGAGCCTGAGAAAGGAGAGAGGGAGGATGCCAAGAAGGCATGGGGTTATGCCCTTACCTGAACCACAGGAAGGGGACCGCCCTGCCCCAGCATACAGGCAGCTGCTCTTCCAGGGACAGGAAGTCAGCTGAGTACTGAGCAAGCCGCGTGCCCATGTGGTTGGGGGGTGGGGGCACCTGGGCAGTCAGCTGGGCCATCCACCACTCTTCCGGGCCACACTGGTTCCCACGCTCATAGGCCAGATGGAGTGGGGATCGGGAGCCGGGGGGAAACCCAGTTTGCATCCCAGGACTTTAAATCAGCTCCCTATCTGTACAATGGGGATAACAACAGTTCCCGTTTTCTTGGGTGGTTGTGACAGTTCAGTGAGCAAACGCCCACATGGTGTAGTACATAGTGAGTGCTCAGTTAACACTGGCAGCTCTGATGCCCTCCAAAAGGGGCTGAGCCCCTGGACAGTCTTTTTTTTTTTCTTGTAAATAACCTGGCATTTAAGTAGTGGCCCAACCTGCTTAGGGAAGAGGAGCCCCCTTCCAGGCATCCTCATCTGGTCTACTAGCTGTCTCAGGAAATCGATGACAGCACAGCCCCTCCGCCCCCAACTACACACGCACTGGGCCCTGGCAATGGGAGGCAAGTTCTCCCCGAGTCCTTCCTACACCAGGGGCCTCTCTGGCCGGGCAGCCCAACCACAGGACAATCAGGCTTTGGGCCAGGAAGTTACAGTAAGTCAGGCCCGCCCTTCCCCACATGGGGTACCGCTGCTCCCCTGGTCCCAAGCCTCGGCTCCCCTAGAGGAAGAGAAGGGGGATCAAGACCCCTTCTCAACCCTCCCCCATCCCACTGTGCTCTGAATCCCACCCCAAGGACATGCTGGTCTTTCCAGAGATTTTCAGGGGCTGCCTCTTGCTGGCAGCTTCGCAGCCCCAGCTGCGCAGGGCAGCTGAAGCCGCAAGTGAATTTGGGAGGAGAGGCTGACTCACCCCAGCCAGGCTGGGCCTCCGCTAATATTCTTGGGTCGCAGCCTGGGATTCCTGCAGGTTCCGACAATAGGCCGGACCATCCTCTTGTAGGAGGCGGGGTTCAAGGTAACCCCAAGCGCGGGGAGGGGAGCTCTGGCAGGGGCGTCCATGTGTCCAGGACTCTAGGCCTGGGGGCTGGGGGTGACATGGGCACGCTCCCCTCCCCAGGCCTGATGCAGGAGGAAGGAGGTGTGGGACAGGGAAAGAGGACCACGTTTGGAGCGCACACGGCACATTACATAATTATTCTATTTTAATACAACAAGCCTGGATGGTAGCTATGACTAATCCCTAGTTAATAGGTGAGGAAACCGAGGCCGGGAGAGGTTAAGGAGGTTGGGGTGGGTGGAGGGCCGGTGAGGGGTGGCGGCTGTGACGGGCAGAGCGTGAGGCCAGGCCCCTTGGAAACTCCCCCTCAGCCTCCGTGTCCACCTAGTCCAACAGTGCGGGGCCTGCGGCTGCGGCCAGTGGGCTGCGGAGGCTCAGAGCCCCGGGACCCGCAGGCCCCAGGCCTGCATGTGTGAGCGCAGGAGGTGGGGAGGCAGACACGGCATTTCCACAGAACCCTGCGGCCTCAGGGCGCAGGCCGGGCGGCGGGGTCCCTCGGTGCTTCCCCTGGCCCTAGCACCTCCCGCCCACCGCAGCGGGGTTCTTCCAGTTCATGCCAACCTGGCTCGAGCAGGACAAGGTGATCGAGGCTCAGCGGCCCCTGGTCCCCCAGCCCCACGCCCGGCCCGTGGCCATGGCAACCGCTGCGCTGTGGCTCCCTCGCCGGGCAACGGAGAGAGGGGAAGGGAACGCGCCCGGCCGCGCCGCCAGCTGCGAATTCCTCAGGCCTTCCATCAGCCCCGCCGGCCCCGACGGGCTTCCTCGCGGGCTGTGAGGTCAGCGCCCGGCTCCACCCGCCTCGGGCTGGCCCCGCGCCCGGGATCCCGGTCCCGGCCCCGCGCCCCGCCCCCACCCCGCCTGCGGACCCGCCCACCCGGGTCCCCGAGTCCCAGGGCCCGGCCTGCACCCCGCAGCCCCTCCCGGTCCACGCGCGCGGGCCCAGGCTCCCCGGCGAGTCCTGCAGCTGGGGCGGCCCCTGGCGCCCGCCACCCGGCCGAGCCCTATTTCGGGCGCTGGCGCTGCGGGCCGGGGCAGCCCTGCCCGGAAGGGAGGCTATTCTGGGCCGGGCCGCCCGAGCAGCTGCGGCCCCGGGCTTCCCGGCAGGGTATGCGGCGCGGGACAGAGGGCACACCAGGGCAGGGCTCCCCTCCCTCCCCAGCGCCGCACCTTCCTCCCAGGCCGCTCCTAGCTCTCTCCCCTTTTTGGCCAGACCCAGGTCCTTCCTTAGGCCAGGAACATTCTCTAGTGCCAGGTCGCTGAGAATGTCCAGAGGCTAAGGCCATCCGGTGCCCTCCCCCAGTGCCCTCGGGGCAGGTGCCTTGCCCTGAGCCTCTCCGCCCTGGGCCCCACTTCCTTGCTTTCTTTTTCTTATTTTATTTTATTTATTTTTTTAGACAGGGCCTCGCTCTGTTGCCCAGGCTGGAGTGCAGTGGCACTATCTCAGCTCACTGCAAGCTCTACCTCCCCGGTTCAAGCGATTCTCCTGCCTCAGCCTCCCAGGTAGCTGAGACTACAGGCATGCACCACCATACCTGGCTAGTTTTTGTTTTTTTTTTTTTGAGACGGAGTCTCGCTCTGTCGCCCAGGCTGGAGTGCAGTGGCGCAATCTCGGCTCACTGCAAGCTCCGCCTCCCGGGTTCATGCCATTCTCCTGCCTCAGCCTCTCCGAGTAGCTGGGACTACAGGCGCCCGCCACCACGCCCGGCTAATTTTTTTTTGTATTTTTAGTAGAGACGGGGTTTCACCGTGGTCTCGATCTCCTGACCTCGTGATCCGCCCGCCTCGGCCTCCCAAAGTGCTGGGATTACAAGCGTGAGCCACCGCGCCCGGCCTGTATTTTTAGTAGATACGGGGTTTCACCATGTTGACCAGGGTAGGGTGGTCTCGAACTCCTGACCTCAAGTGATCGGCCTGCCTCGGCCTCCCAAAGTGCTGGGATTACAGGCGTGCGCCACCGCGCCCGGCCCCCACTTCCTTTCTAGGGTGTTCTTCCCAACACCCTGTGCCGACCTGGGTCCAGCCCTTGTCCCCATGTGCTATTTCTCTGCCCATCCTAACTCTAACGACCTTCCTGCCATGGGTCCATTTGGTCTGTGTTGAATCCGCAGTGCCCAGCACAGGATGGGTGCTCCCAAAATGGGTGTGTCATGAAAGCTATTAAACCATCACATTCAGTATCACATTGTGGACACAGCCCCTAAGGGGCTTTTTACATACCATCCAGCAAACCCTTATGAGGACCAGAGGTCCAGCTGCCCTCTTGCCCCCTTGCCCCACCAGAGGGAGTGACCACATCCACGGGTGGCGGCGGCTTGGTGGAAGAAGCTGTGGGTACCTGCACATGTGACCCTGGTCCCCTTGGGTTCACCCTGTAACCTTAGGACCATATGCTGAACTCCTAGGGGCCACACTTTGCAGTCTGGCCCACATCAATGATTGCAAGGAGACAAAGTACGTGCTGCACCATGAGAATGCAGGTCGCCCACATTTTGCCCACAATCCAACCCACATCTCTCCCTCCCAAGCAAAAGATCTCCCTGGGATAGTGTCTGAGGATCCTCGGGGGAGAGGAGGAGGGCAGCTGACGCCCATCCATGCCCACTCTCTGCCAGGTGTTTTACATATGTCATGTTATTTAGCCTGGCCTCTCAAACTTTCACGTCAGCACCAATCACCTGGATCTTGTTAAAATGCAGACTGATTCATCTGGCTGGGGTGGGCCATGAGATGTTGCATTTCTGAGCAGCTCTAGGTAGACTCTATCTTGCCAGGACTCTGCCACACTGGAACTGGGAGGGGGAATCCACACAGCAGTTCTCTGAGCTCATCTGCCCGGTTTTCAAATGAAGAATCAGGTTTAGAGGCTTTTTTTTTTTTTTTTTTTTTGAGACGGAGTCTCGCTCTATCACCCAGGCTGGAGTGCAGTGGCGCAATCTCGGCTCACTGCAAGCTCTGCCTCCCGGGTTCATGCCATTCTCCTGCCTCAGCCTCTCCGAGTAGCTGGGACTACAGGCGCCCGCCACCACGCCCGGCTAATTTTTTGTATTTTTAGTAGAGACGGGGTTTCACCGTGGTCTCGATCTCCTGACCTTGTGATCCGCCCGCCTCGGCCTCCCAAAGTGCTGTGATTACAAGCATGAGCCACCGCGCCCGGCCTGGTTTAGAGACATTAAGAAGCTTGTTGAGCAGTGAGGCCAGTACCCTGACTGCCTGGCCACAGAGAATGTCCCCCAGATCCTAAACCCACTCTCTGTGACCCCAGAGAGTCTTCCCCAGGAGGTTTACACCCCTTAGCTTCCTTTGGTTTTGAGGCAGCGTCTCCCTCTGTCACCCAGGCTGGAGTGCAGTGGCATGATCATAGCTCATTGCAGCCTCTGCCCCCTAGGCTCAATGGATCCTCCTGCCTCAGCCTCCTGAATAGCTGGGATTACAGGCATGTGCCACACCACACCTGGCTAATTTTTCTATTTTTTTGTAGAGATGGAGGTCTCCCTATGTTGCTTACACTGGTCTCGAACTCCTGGGCTCAAGCCATCCTCCCGCCGTAGCCTTCTAAAGTGCTGCGATTACAGGCATGAGCCACTGTGCCCAGTCATCCTTCCTTTTTAAAAAAAGTTGACCGAGCGAGGTGGCTCTTGCCTGTAATTTCAGCACTTTGGGAGGCAGAGGTGGGAGGATCACATGAAGCCAGGAGTTTAAGACCAGTCTGGCCAACATGATGAAACCCCGTCTCTACTAAAAATACAAAAATTAGCCAGGCGTGGTGGGGTGCGCCTGTAGTCGTAGCTACTCAGGAGGCTGAGGCATAAGGATTGCTTGAACCCAGGAGGCAGAGGTTGCAGTAAGCTGAGATTGTGCCACTGCACTCCAGCCTGGGTGACAGAGCGAGATTCCATCTCAAAAAAAAAAAAAGTTATCACACTAATACATTGTATTACATGTGTACTAAATATATAGTTATCCTCAAGGAAAATTAATAAAAAATTGAACTCATCCCCATGCCCAGTCCAACTCAGTTCACTGCCCAGAAAAATAAATATTATCCACAAGTGGCTACTAATTCTTTAATTAACTAGATAGCTTAATTGAATAGTTTTATTTATAACTTGGGTTATTGCTGTAGAACATGGGTTAAAAGGTTTGGCAAGAGCTACCCAAACTTGGGATGGAAATCTGCTGAGAGGAGCCTAGTCTGCTGAGAGAGAGAGAAAGAAAGTACAGTTCGAATATGAGCCCAGGGAAGGGAGAGGCAGGAAACCACTTTCTCCCCAGGACTCTGTACTCCAATCTTTCAGGGTGTGCTGGACAGGGGAGGGGAAACCTAAACGTGCCAACACCCTCCTTCATGAATAAGAAACAGCCGCCCAGTGCTTTGACTCATTTGTCAATAGATAGTTCACTTCCTGACAGAGAAGCCAGCGCCTTCACACTCACATGTAAGTGGCGGAGTAATCAATTGACGATTAATTACAGTGGAAGTTACCAGGAATATAGAATTGTTCCATCAAAACTCAGCGGCTAAGGCAGTATTTTTCAGGTGTGCCTCTGCTACAGAGATCAGACCTGCAGCTGAAATAAACCAGAGTGGTGGTGTTTCCTGAAAGAATATATCTGCCCAATCTTGGGGGGCTTCCAGTTGGCGGGGGTAGCCTGGGAAGACTGGGTCAGATCCTGGTGTCATCATCCTCTGACTAGGGTGTCATTGTGTCATCTGTAAAACGAGGATGCTGACCTCTACAGAGGGCTCTGGTGAGGTCCCTGGGTTCCTGGCCTGACACATAGTGGGGGCTCAACTGGAGGTTCTTCCTTCTCCTGTCACCTGTTCACCAGCACCCTCCTCCGACTGCCCCCAAACCCACTCCTCAATTCTGGAGTTGAAACGAAACTTACAAGGCTGGTTTCCTTTACAGATGGGTACTTTGGCAGACTTGGGTAATTGGGTAAAAGTCAGAGATCTCAATTTCTTTTCTAAGAGACAGGGTCAGCTGGACATGGTGGCTCATGCTTGTAATCCCAGCACTTTGGGAGGCTGAGGCGGGTGGATCACCTGTTCAAGACCAGCCTGGCCAACATGGTGAAACCCCATCTCCACTAAAATTACAAAAATTAGCCAGGTGTGGTGGCTTGCATCTGTAGTCCCAGCTACTGGGGAGATCTGAGGCAGGAGAATTGCTTGAACCCGGGAGGCGGAAGTTGCAGTGAGCCAAGATTGAGCCACTGCACTCCAGCCTGGGCGACAGAGCGAGACTCCATCTCAAGCAAAAAAGAGACAGGGTCTCACTTTGTCACCCAGGCTGGAGTGCAATGGTATGATCATAGCTCACTGCAATGTCAGCCTCCTGAGTTCAAGTGATCCCCCAACCTCAGCCTCTCAAGTAGCTGGAACCACAGGTGCACACTACCACGCCTGGCTAATTTTTAATTTTTTTGCAGAGACGGGGTCTCACTATGTTGGCCAGGCTGGTCTCAAACTCCTGGCCTTAAATGATCCTCCCGCTTCGGCCTTCTGAAGTGCTGGGATTACAGGCATGAGCCACTGCACCCACTCAGTGGTCTCATTTCTGAACAGGGAAGGGGCAGAGGGCCCACACAGGGAGTAGGGTTGGGGCAGAGTGAGAAGGGAAAGGAGAAGGGGAAGGCGACTGGGAATTCTCACCCATTCTCACTTCTGCTTTGCGGGTTAGAAACACTGAGCTGCCTCATCCTCCTGTCTCTGAACTTCCTTCACAGCCCATTGGGCCATTTGCATATGTCTCGTTGAAATTCCGGATCACAGCGTCACCGCCTCCTCCCCATGGCCCCCAGAGGGTGACCGGAGCATCACTAGGAGCCAAAGAATGGGGATGAGCAGCGCGGGGTAGTGTTGACCGCCCCAACTTTCCCATGGTGACTCACTCTTATTCAATAGACAGACCATTTTCCTAGAATGTTGCAACAGGGGTATTAGGGTTTTTCCAGAGCTTTCCACTCTCGATTACCCAACCCTGAGCCCCTCGCGTGGAACTCGAGGTGATCCCCGCTGGTGAGGGCTGGGTATTTGCCTCTGGCCTTGGCGTCCCCTTCATCTTGAACTTTCTCAAGGGGCAGAGCCAGCCTCCCGAGATAGGTTCTGTGCACCCCAGTTGTGCCTGCGGTAGGCTCCTGGACTGTTTTTCTTTCTTAGTACATATTTGTTTAATGGATGGGATGACTGGAAATTACTTATCCCTGACGAAGAAACAGGAAGGCAAACAGTTTTACATTTCTTTTTTTTTTTTTTTTTTTTTTTTTTTGAGACGGAGTCTCGCTCTGTCGCCCAGGCTGGAGTGCAGTGGCGCCATCTTGGCTCACTGCAAGCTCCGCCTCCCAGGTTCACGCCATTCTCCTGCCTCAGCCTCTCCGAGTAGCTGGGACTACAGGCGCCCGCCACCACGCCCGGCTAATTTTTTTTTGTTTTGTTTTAGTAGAGACGGGGTTAGGGTTAGGGTTAGCTGACCTCGTGATCCGCCCGCCTCGGCCTCCCAAAGTGCTGGGATGACAAGGGTGAGCCACTGCGCCCGGCCTCAGCTTTACATTTCTTTTTACAAAAACTATCTTGAGTTTTACCCTGTTCATCTTTCTTCACTTTAGATTGTGAAGTTTCCAGCTCTAACTCCTAAAAATCTTAGTGGAGAGATTCTAAACTCTTTGAGGGTGAGATCAAATCTCTTTCCTCCTTTCTCTCCCCAATCCCTCATTCATAGTTATGTACTAGGTGCTTAATAGATCTTATTATACTGGATTATTTTAAAAGTCATTATTTTATACAAAAAATTAGCTGTGCATAGTGGTAGTCGCCTGTAATCTCAGCTACTTGGGAGGCTGAAGCAAGAGAATCACTTGAACCCAAGAGGCGGAGGTTGCAGTGAGCCAAGATTGCGCCATTACACTCCAGCCTGAGTGACAGAGTGAGACTCCATCTCAAAAAAAAAAAAGTTATTATTTTAAAAGTCCCCTCAGACAGTCAGGCGTATTAGGTATCATCAATGAAGCCTGGGCTGAGTTTAGGAATCCCGTACCTGTTTGGGTGCATCTGAGCTCATTGCCTTGCCAAAAAGTTCAGTAATGGCTCTGGCAAACTATGGCTTTGCAAGAGTGGGTGGAGGGGATTATAATGGTCTTTATTCCAAGGGAAAGTCTACTGCTTGAGCAGGGCACACTGGCTGGTGCCTATAGTTCCAGGTACTCAGGAGGCCGAGGCAGGAGGATCACTTGAGCCCAGGACTTCAAGGCTGCAGTGAGTGAGCTATGATCAAGCCAATCCACTGTAGCCTGGGCAACAGAGCCAGACCCTGTCTCTCTCTCTCTCTCTCCTTTTTTTTTTGCGGGGTAGGGCGGGATGGGCTCTGGCTCTGTTGCCCAGGCTGGAGTGCAGTGGCTTGATTTCGACTCACTGCAACCTCCATCAAGCGGTTCTCCTGCTTCAGCCTCCCTAGTAGCTGGGATTACAGGCGTGAGCCACCATGCCCAACCTAAGACACTACGTCTTAAATTTTTTAAGTCTATTGTTTGAACTCCAGGAAAGGAATTTCATTGTGGACTCACTCTTCATACAGGGTGATTCCCTGTGAGTTTATAATAGCTCAGGAAGAGATACTGGAAATTATCACATAGATACCCTATACTTTAGGGGAAATTTCTCCAAAAAGAAATTCTGGCCAAAAAAAGAAAGCTATAGGTTCTAAGAAGGAAAATGGTAAGGTGGACCAAAAAAAAAATCCACAATTCCGACAATTCAATCACAAAAAATTTTTATGAGAAAGAGGCCAGGCACGGTGGCTCACGCCTGTAATCCCAGCACTTTGGGAGGCCAAAGCAGGTGGATCACCTGAGGTCAGGAGTTCGAGACCAGCCTGACCAACATGGAGAAACCCTGTCTCTACTAAAAATAGAAAAAATTAGCTGTGTGTGGTGGTGCACGCCTGTAATCCCAGCAACTCGGGAGGCTGAGGCAGGAGAATTGCTTGAACCCAGGAGGTGGAGGTTGCGGTGAGCCGAGATCACGCCATTGCATTCTAGCCTCGGCAACAAGAGTGAAACTCTGTCTCAAAAAAAAAAAAAAAAGAGAAAGAAAGTTGGTAGGAGTACAAAATAAAGCACTGATACCTTCTAGGGAGCTGAGCTCCTATTTCAAAAGGACAGAGAAGCGGGAAGGAGGGAGGGAGGACTCTCAACCACAAGTGAAGGCAAAAGGGACCCTTGAGCCTGGTGGGAGGGGCTGGGGTGCTATTAACCCTCAGCTCCCAATAAAACCTCTAAGAAAACAAAAATGGCTTGGAAGGTTGTAGTCAGGGCTACAAGGGTGAGCGAAGGACAGACCCAGTCCTTAGCTGAGAAGACTGAATTGTGTCAGATGACAGAAGAGGAAAGAGAATAAAGACCACAATTAATGAGCACCTACTGTGTACTGGTGCCTTCCCAACGCCTGTCCATCCTAAAGCTCTGTCCATCTCCCAACACAGACCAGGGCCTGTTGCTTCCTTCCTACCAGGGAGCAGCTCAGAGGCCAAGACCCTGCCACTGCTTGAAGCACCTCCCAGGGGAATGCAGATCTGCCCCAGGTTCTACCTGCTCCCCTGTCAAACTCAGAGAGAAAGTAGGATGAGGGTAGGAGGGATCTGAAATCCAGGAAAGGGAGGGCAAGCTGGGAAGTTCCACATCGACTTGAGAGTGGGCTGGGCAGCAGAGTGAGACCCTGTCTGGGTGGATGCCAGCCCCGGACCCTTGCCGGCTTTCACCCTTGGCCTGAGATGGGGAGAGGGACAGGAAGATGACAAACAAGGCCCCTGTGGGCCAGAAACTAGAAACTCATGACTATGTTACTCACCCACAAAACACTGCAGTGAATCACTAAACAAATTAATATATTCTTGCCCTTAGTCAACAAATATCTATGGCGTGTCTGTAAGTGCAAGTTATTGTGTTATAGGTATTAGGGATGCAATCTTAAATTAGGATGGGTTCTTTCCTAAGGGATCTTAGTAGCTACAAGCAGGGAGATGACAGGACATTATTTATTTATTTATTTATTTAGAGACGGAGTCTCGCTCTGTCACCCAGGCTGGAGTGCAGTGGCGTAATCTCGGCTCACTGCAAGCTCCTCCTCCCGGGTTGATGCCATTCTCCTGCCTCAGCTTCCCGAGTAGCTGGGACTACAGGCGCCCGCCACCGCACCTGGCTAATGTTTTTTTTTTTTTTTTTAGTAGAGACGGGGTTTCACCCTCTTATCCAGGATGGTCTTGATCTCCTGACCTCGTGATCCGCCCTCCTCGGCCTCCCAAAGTGATAGGATTACAGGCGTGCCACCGCACCTGGCCAGCGACAGGACATAATTATTGCAGTGGAAAATATGCTTACCAAAGAAGCACAGATAAAAAAAATGCTACAGGGATTCAAGGGAGAAATAGGTCTTGAATAGTTAGAAAAAGGCTGACTATACCATCTGAACGTATTTCAGGGAAGAAGCCAGACATGTTCATAACAGGTATATATAACAATGTTTATAAAGACAAAAAAAATAGAATCCAGTAATATGGGATCTGTTGAATAGATATGTCCACATAATGCAATACCACCCAGCCAATAGAAATAGTTTATGTAACTATACGTATATTTAATCACATGTGAAGATAGTCATGAAATATGAGTAAATGAAAAAAGCAGATAACAAAAGAGTATTTAGAAGCTGATTGCATTTTTATGAGCTTTTGGTATATGTAGTTCGAGATGCTTTTAGAAACTTCCAGAAATGGCAGTCTGCAGTGGCTCACTCCTAGCACTCTGGGCGGCCGAGGCAGGTGGATCACCTGAGGTCAGGAGTTTGAGACCAACCTGGCCAACATAGTGAAACCCCATCTCTACTAAAAATACAAAAATTGGGCTGAGCCTGGTGGCTCACGCCTGTAATCCCAGCACTTTGGGAGGCCAAGGCAGGCGGATCACCTGAGGTCAGGAGTTGGAGAACAGCCTGGCCAACATTATGAAACCTCATCTCTACTAAAAATACAAAAATTAGCCGGATGTATGGCACACACCTGTAGTCCCAGGTACTCGGGAGGCTGAGGCAGGAGAATCGCTTGAACCCGGGGGGCAGAGGTTGCAGTGAGCCGAGATCGCGCCACTTCACTCCAGCCTGGGCGAAAGAGCGAAACTCCATCTCAAAAAAAAAAAAAAAAGAAAGAAACTTCCACTTCCAGAAATACATACCAAAATGTTTGAAGTGCTTATCTCTGCATAGAGGGTTTTAGAATGCTTTCACATTTTTTTTTTTTTTTTTTTGAGACAGAGTCTCGCTCTTTCACCCAGGCTGGAGTGCAGTGGCGCGATCTCGGCTCACTGCAGGCTCCGCCCCCCGGGGTTCACGCCATTCTCCTGCCTCAGCCTCCCGAGTAGCTGGGACTACAGGCACCCGCCACCTCGCCCGGCTAATTTTTTTTTTTTTTTTTTTTGTATTTTTAATGGAGACGGGGTTTCACCGTGTTAGCCAGGATGGTCTCGATCTCCTGACCTCGTGATCCGCCCGCCTCGGCCTCCCAAAGTGCTGGGATTACAGGCGTGAGCCACTGCGCCCGGCCGTTTTCACATTCTTTTTTCCTTTATCTGTATTTTGGTATTTTCATAAAACAAGTGCAGGAATATACAAACCATTCTTTTTTCAAAGGTAAAAACAAAACAAAACCCTATTTGCGGCCAGGCGCGGTGGCTCACCCTTGTAATCCCAGCACTTTGGGAGGCCGAGGCGGGTAGATCACGAGGTCAGGAGATCGAGACCATGGTGAAACCCCATCTCTACTAAAAATACAAAAAAAAAATTAGCCGGGCGTGGTGGCGGGCGCCTGTAGTCCCAGCTACTCGGAGATGCTGAGGCAGGAGAATGGTGTGAACCTGGGAGGCAGAGCTTGCAGTGAGCCAAGACTGCGCCACTGCACTCCAGCCTGGGCGACAGAGCGAGACTCCGTCTCAAAAAAAAAAAAAAAAAAAAACCCTATTTGCAACTCTGGCCTAAGTAACTCCTTTTTCCTTTGACAAAATTTTCAGATCGTGGAAATGCTATGGGTATAGAATACCTTGATTTCACCGAACATTCAACTTCCTGTGATAGCCTTATACAAGACATGAAACAAAGTAGCCTAGAAAACAGTTTAATGAGGCTGTGGCAGGTAGAAAGATTCACTAAAAACAATACAAAAGGCCATTGATAAGTAAACAGTGCTTATCTAGAAGTAAGTCTCCAGAGATGTGCCACAGGGCTCTGACCTAGACCATGTCCTAGTTAACGTTTTTATCAATGATTTGAAGGAAGACCATGATGTGATCGGCAGATAAAACTGGAGAGTAACCCCCAGAAGGATGATAGGCTAGACCCACAGGTTGAATGACTCAGATGAAATTGAACAGGATTGAAAATCGAGTCCAGCAATCAGGTGACCCAGATGTGCCAGGATTGGGGGGCCTTCGAGCAGGACAGAAAGGCAGGGAAAGGGGTCTGAGGCTCAGAGCCATGGGAGCAGCTGATGGAACCCAGGACATTTACGGGAGAGAGAGAAGCTATGACGAGGTTCACCAGCTAGCTGACGATCAAGTGACTGTCAGCTAGTCAGGGAGATGGCTTCCCTCGCCCACATCAAAGAACATAGGGAAATAACAGTGACGGAAAAGAAAAACATCATTCACCAAGAGCCCTCCGAGTACCGGATTCTCAGAGGCGCATCGTTTCCAGCCTCCAAAGAGCCTCTCCCCCAGGGTGTTCACTGCCTCATCACACAGACCAGGTGATGCAGAGTCACTCTGAACTCCCGGGGCCGTCCACTCAGAAACACCGGACTTCAGGAGGTACCACTAGGGACGCTGGATGGGACAACCCCAGGATCCCCACTGGCTCATTGGAAGCGCAGAGGAAATAGGAAGTGACCCAGCAAAATTGTGACCCTCATCCTGCAGGTGCCGTGAGTAGGGGTGGACCCAGCACTGGCACACGGGGGGGGGCCCTGTTGAACTGGTAACAGCAGCCTGATGACAACACAGAGGAGGAAGGGGATTGAGGGAAGGCCAAGGGGGAGCAGAAAGGGAACTCGAAAGAGAGAAAGAGGACTGGGTGCGGTAATCCCAGCACTTTGGGAGGCCAAGATGGTAGATTGCTTGACCCCAGAAGTTCGAGACCAGCCTGGGCAACACAGGGAAACCACATCTCTACAAAATAAAAATCATCAGCTGGGTGTGGTGGAACGCACCTGTGGTCCCTCCTTAGGAGGCTGAGGCCAAGATGAGAGAGTCAAGATGAGGATCACTTGCGCCTGGCAGGCGGAGGTTGCAGTGAGCCAAGATCATGCCACTGCACTCTAGCCTGGGTGACAAAGCAAATCCCTGTTTCAAACAACAAAAACATTTTTTTTTTTTGAGATGGGAGTCTCGCTCTCCCACCCAGACTGGAGTGCAGTGGCGCAATCTCAGCTCACTGCAAGCTCTGCCTGCCGGGTTCATGCCATTCTCCTGCCTCTGCCTCCCGAGTAGCTGGGACTACAGGTGCCCACCACCACGCCCAGCTAATTTTTTTGTATTTTTAATAGAGACGAGGTTTCACCGTGTTGGCCAGGATGGTCTCGATCTCCTGACCTCATGATCCGCCTGCCTTGGCCTCCCAAAGTGCTGGGATTACAGGCGTGAGCCACCGCGCCCGGCCATACAACAAAAACATTAGCCAGGCATGCTGGCGGGTGCCTGTAATCCCAGGTACTTGGGAGGCTGAGGCAGGAGAATCGCTTGAACCTGGGAGGCGGAGTTTGCAGTAAGCGGAGATCACGCCACTGCACTCCAGCCTGGGCAACAGAGCAAGACTGTCTCAAAAACAAACAAACAAAAACAGGCTGGGTGCAATGGCTCACGCCTGTAATCCTAGCACTTTGGGAGGCCGAGGTGGGCGGATCACTTGAGGTCAGGAGTTCAAGTTTAGCCTGGCCAACATGGTGAAACTCCGTCTCTACAAAAATACAAAAAAAAAAAAAAAAAAAAAATTAACGAGCCATGGTGGCGTGCACCTGTAATCTCAGCTAGCTACTCAGGGAGCTGAGGCAGGAGAATCGCTTGAACCCGGGAGGCAGAGGTTGCAGTGAGTCGAGATGGCACCACTGCATTCCAGCCTGGGCAACAGAGCAAGACTCGGTCTCAAAAACAGAACAAAACAAAAAAAAGGAAAAGAAAGAGAGAGAGGAGCAAAGGGAAACACACAGGAGGGGGAAAGTGATGAACAGATCAGGAAAAGGGAGGCCAGAGAGAGACGGCGAGGCCTGCAGGGGAAAGTCTGGGAGACAGAAGCCGGCACGTGGTAGCGGAGGAAGGGATCTGCCCAGTGTTTGCTGACAGGGAGCCGTGGGGGTAAGAGGGAGGGGCAGGAGGCTCCACTGGGATGGGGCAGGGTTTACTGCAGAGGCTGGTGCTTTGCCCAGAGCCACCTGCAGCGAGCTTGAACCCATCGGGCACTCAGTCCACTCGTGAGTCATGCCTGAACACCCCTGACGTGTCAGGGGCTGCCGGGAAGGCTTTAGAAAGTGAGGAGGCCGCAGTCCTGGCCAGCCTGCCAGATTTGCCATCCAGCGCGGTGAACGCCCATGAACTGTCAAAACGCACAGCACGGCCATCCTGAGGTGGGATATGGGCAGGGCCAACGTGGGAGTCAGGAAGGCCTGAGTTCAGCCGGGCACAGTGGCTCACACTTGTAATCCCAGCACTTTGGGAGGCCGAGGCGGGCGGATCACGAGGTCAGGAGATCAAGACCACGGTGAAACCCCGTCTCTACTAAAAACACAAAAAATTAGCCGGGCGTGGTGGCGGGCGCCTGTAGTCGCAGCTACTCGGGAGGCTGAGGCAGGAGAATGGCGTGAACCAGGGAGGCGGAGCTTGCAGTGAGACAAGATCGCGCCACTGCACTCCAGCCTGGGTGGCAGAGCGAGACGCCGTCTCAAAAAAAAAAAAAAAAAGGAAGGCCTGAGTTCAAATTCTGACTTCACCACTTCATGCTGTGTGACCTCAGGCAAGTTCCTGAACCTCTCTGAGCCTTAGTTTCCTTCTCTGTTGTGAGGATGTGAAACAGCAGAGGTACAAGCACTGGGTCATCCTCCCACCAAATGTGAGCATGGCCTTCATGTTAAAGGGGGCAACCCTGGCCCTAAGTGCTCCTGGAGTGTGCAGAGGTCAGGATGTCTTAGAGGAGGGACACAGTCTTGTCCCCTAAGCAGCAGGGTTCATTCATTACCTGTTCTTTTTTTTTTTTTTTTTTTGAGACGGAGTCTCACTGTGTCGCCCAGGCTGGAGTGCAGTGGCGCCATCTTGGCTCACTGCAAGCTCCGCCTCCCGGGTTCACGCCATTCTCCTGCCTTAGCCTCCCGAGTAGCTGGGACTACAGGCGCCCGCCACCATGCCCGGCTAATTTTTTGCATTTTTAGCAGAGACAGGGTTTCACTGTGTTAGCCAGGATGGTCTCTATCTATCTCCTGACCTCGTGATCTGTCTGCCTCTGCCTCCCAAAGTGCTGGGATTACAGCCATGAGTCACTGCGCCCGGCCTAATTTTTTTTTTTTTTTTTGGAGACAGGTTCTCATTCTGTTGCCCAGGCTGGAGTGCAGTGGCACGATCTCGGCTCACTGCAACCTCTGCCTACCGGGCTCAAGTGATCCTCCCACCTCAGCCTCCTGAGTAGCTGGGACCACAGGTACGTGCCACTGCGCCCAGCTAATTTTTTAAAATATTTTTTGTAGAGATGGGGTTTCACTGTGTTGCCCAGGCTGCTCTCTAACTCCTGAGCTCAACTGATCCACCTGTCTCGGCCTCCCAAAGTGCTGAGATTACAGGCATGAGCCACCGCATCTAGCCTCATTCACTAACAGTTCTAAAGGTGTGGATTTTGAGCCTACTGATGAGACAGTAGGTAAGTCACTAGCACCAACCCGTGGAAATTGAGCCTAAACAGCCTGGAAGCGGCCGGGCCCCAGGGAACTGAGCCTTTGGGCCATCTGCATGCCTGCTGAGTGCTAACAAGCCCCCCAGAGAAGGTGCATGGCTGGGGGCAGCCAGCAGGGTCGGAGACCTTGGCAGCTGTTGCCGGCTTTGCAGACAGTGGGGAATTCTTACAGTGTCCAGCACTGTGCACATGCCCACAAGTGGCTGGAAAACTCTGCAGGCTGTGGGCAGAGCTGGCAGAGGGCAGATTTTGCCAGCCCCAAGAGGGCAAGGCGGGGCCCCCACCCCAGCTGAGTGCTCCAGGCCCCCCACCATCTAGGGCAGCCCTCCTTGGGGCTTGCCACCGTGGGGTGCAAATCCTCCTCTCTTACGGGCCATCACTGGCCTGGGGCCTGAGCTGCTATCCCGGCCTCCACAAAGGAGGAGGCCAAGCCACCCTGTGAGTCACTGTGCCCACTTCCTGCCACATGGAACCCGTGGCTGAGTCACTGGCCCCCCAAAGGGAAAGACTGGCCACAAGGCCGGAAAGCTGGAGCCCGATGGTGGCAGGAGTGGGGAGCTGGCGCTGCGGTCCCGTTACTCCCTTTTGCCTGAGCTACGTTCCTCCTGCGGAACCCAGAGTCCTCCCAGCAGCACCCACCCACCTACCGCCGGCAGGACTGGCTCTTTGCTGGTACTTTTTCCTCCAGCAGTAATGGTTGTTTCACACCCTTAAAAACAAAACAAAAAAACCCCCAACTTTTTATTTTGAAATCATTTCAGGCTTACAGAAGAGTTGCAAAAATACTACAAAGAATGTTCATGTACCCTTCACCCAGATTCCCCAAATGTGAACATTTTACCACATTTGTATTAATTTTCTCTCTCTCCCTCTATCCTCATTTTTTTCTTTCTTTTTTTTTGAGACAGAGTCTCGCAGGCTGATGTGCAGTGGTGTGATCAAGGCTCACTGCAGCCTCGACTTCCCAGGCTCAAGTGATCCTCCTGCCTCAGCCTCTTAATAGCTGGCACTACAGGTGTGAATCACCACAGCCAGCTAATTTTTTTTGTATATGTAGAGGCAGAGTCTCACTATGCCGCCCAGGCTGGTCTCAAACTCCTGGACTCAAACAATCCTCCTGCCTCAGCCTCTCAAAGTGCTGGGATTACAGGCGTGAGCCACGGTACCCTCTCCCCATTTTTCCTAAGACATTTCAGCATAAGTCACAGGCATGATGCCTCTTTACCTCGAAATACTTCCATGTGTATTTCTTTCTTTCTTTCTTTCTTTACTTATTTATTTTTTGAGACAGGGTCTGGCCCTGTTGCCCAGGCTGGCATGCGGTGGTACTATCACAGCTCACTGCAGCTTCGATCTCCCAGGCTCAAGCAATCCTCTCACCTCAGCCTCCTGAGCAGCTGGGACTACAGACTTATGCCACCACGCCAAGCTAATTTTTTTTTGAGATGGAGTCTCACTCTGTCGCCAGGCTGGAGTGCAGTGTGCGATCTCAGCTCACTGCAACTTCACCTCCCGGGTTCAAGCGATTCTCCTGCCTCAGCCTCCTATGTAGCTGAGATTACAGGTGCCCACCACCATACCCGGCTAATTTTTGTATTTTTAGTAGAGATGGGGTTTCACCATGTTGGCCAGGCTGGTCTTGAACTCTGGACCTGAAGTGATCCACCCACCTCGGTCTCTCAAAGTGCTGGGATTACAGGCGTGAGCCACCACACCTGGCCTTAGTGTACACTTCCTAAAAACGAGCATTTTCTTACAGAATCACAGTACAGTGATCAGCCTCAGGAAAGGCACATTGCATTGGACACTTTTTACGCACCATCTAAGGTGCTCCTTGCTTTACCTGCCTCTAGGGCCAGCCCTGGGGGAGTTCCAGGCTGTACCTGGCCACCTGTGGTGTCCCAGCTGCTGCTGAGCCTGAAACGCTGAGGAGCCGCTAGGCACAGTGAGGCTTGGGCTGTGAAGGCACTGTAGAGGCACCTTTGACTAATGGAGATGGGAACCATGGATACATTCTCCCTTCCTCCTGGCATTTATCCTCAGATCCAGGTTATTCTGCCTCTTGGAAGATATCCCGGGAGACAACAGCCAGTCACATTAGATACTCAGGGGCAGGGCTGTCACACAGGGCCCCACACTCAGTGCTTGGGTGTTTAGTGCTCTGCAGTCACCTTGAAATTTTTTTTGAGACAGAGTGTCTCTCTGTCGCCCAGGCTGGAGTGCAGTCATGCGATCCCGGCTCACTGCAACCTCTACCTCCCAGATTCAAGCGAGTCTCCTGCTTCAGCCTCCTGAGTAGCTGGGATTACAGGTGCCCGCCACCACACCCGGCTAATTTTTTTGTTTTTTGAGATAGAGTCTCGCTCTGTCACCCAGGCTGGAGTGCAGTGGCGCGATCTCGGCTCACTGCAAGCTCTGCCTCCCAGGTTCATACCATTCTCCTGCCTCAGCCTCCCAAGTAGCGGACTACAGGCGCCCGCTGCCACATCCGGCTAATTGTTTTTGTATTTTTAGTAGAGACAGGGTTTCACCGTGTTAGCCAGGATGGTCTTGATCTCCTGACCTCGTGATCCACCCACCTCAGCCTCCCAAACTGCTGGGATTATAGGCATGAGCCACCATGCCCAGCTTAATTATTGTATTTTTAGTAGAGATGGGGTTTCACCATTTTGGTCAGGCTGGTCTCGAACTCCTGACCTTGTGATCCACCTACCTTGGCCTCCCAAAGTGCTGGGATTACAGGCGTGAGCCACCATGCCCGGCTGTGAAATTCTTAATTTTATCTTGAAAAATTTGAAATTGGCTGAGCACAGTGGCTCACACCTGTAATCCCAGCACTTTGGGAGGCCGAGGCAGGTAGATCACTTGAGGTCGGAAGTTCAAGACCAGCCTGGCCAACATGGTGAAACCCTGTCTCTACTAAAAATACAAAAATTAGCTGGGCATGGTGGCGGGCACCTGTAATCCCAGCTACTTGTAGGCTGAGGCAGGAGGATCGCTTGAAACCAGGAGGTTGCAGTGAGCCGAGATTGGGCCACTGCATTCCAGCCTGGGTGACAGAGCGAGACTCCATCTCAAAAATAAAAAAAAGAGAAAGAAAAATATGACCAGGCGTGGTAACTCATGCCTGTAATCCCAGCGCTTTGGGAGGCCAAGGTGGGCGGATCACCTGAGGTCAGGAGTTCAAGACCAGCCTGGCTAACATGGTGAAACCCCCTCTCTACTAAAAATACAAAAACTAGACGGGCATGGTGGCAGGTACCTGTAATCCCAGCTACGCGGGAGGCTGAGGCAGGAGAAGCGCTTGAACCCGGAAAGCGGAGGTTGCAGTGAGCTGAAATCATGCCACTGTACTCCAGCCTGGGTGACAGAGCGAGACTCCATCTGAAAAAAAAAAAAAAATTTGAAATTGAATTTCAAATTGAAACTTGTGATTTGTAAGTCGAGTCTGATGGGACAATGGAGCCGGCACAGCGGGCTTGCAGCCTCGGCTTTCACATGGCCTAGCCTCCTGCCATCTAGGGGCAGGTTCTCAGATGCTGGCTTCTTATCCCTCACCCAGAAAACCTGCCACCCTCTCCCATTGTTGGGGTCTGGGCAGAGGTGGAGGCAGAGTCACACCCCATGCACCTCTGAGGGTCTGCACCCATCGTGGGTTCCCGCAATCACCAGCTGAGGTCATTGTTATACCCATTTTCCTGCCGAGGTCCAGGTTTGCTGGACCAAAGAAGGCCCAGCCAGTGTTTCTGCTTTGGACAGAAGCTTGCCCCTTGCCCCGGCAGCCTGAATGCCCCTGCTGCCCTTGCTTCTGTCCTTGTGCACTGCACTGAGATGGCAAATTCCTACGTGTCCTGCTCTCTGGGGGCACAGGGCCCTGTGGGATGTGGAAGCACAGCCTCCGCCTGCCTGAGCCAACCGAATAATCACAACAGTGGTACTTTCCTTGTTTCTGAAGCCACTCGCCATGCAAAACCCCAAGCACTTTGTAGGCATCACCTCCAGTGGGTCCTGTTACCCTGCCACCCATTTCACTGATGATATAACCAAGTGTCAGAGAGATTAACCCACCCAAGTCAGCCACTACTTAGTAGAGCTGGATTCAAATCCAGTTCTTCCTGCTCCAACGCCAAAGCTCTAACTTGGACATTAACTTGGCTGTTAATTAGGTAGCTTCTTTGATCATCTGGAAACAGTAATAGATCTACGTCTTTGAACCACATGAGGATTGTGGACACAGGAAAAGGTATTGGACATGAACTTGGGAGTTAGGCAGGGTGAGGCCCCTGGAATGATGCTGGTGCTTTGGCCAGGTGGGCCTAGGGCAGGCGCTCCGCCATGGTCAAGCCGGGGTTGGGCCTGGGCCGGGGCCAGTCCTGTGTTCTTCCTGTGGCCCAGTTCCCCCAGCCAGGCAAAGCAGGTCTGAGTCATCGGCCATCGGAGTCCCCGTCCCTGACTCCTCGCTCGTACATCATGCATTCCCGTCCTCGGCTCACAGCAAAACCCTTTTAGCTTCTTAGCTCGCCCCACCCTCTTCCCTGAAATAAATCAAAGAAGTTTCAAGCTGGGAAGGAGGTCACTGAATCTAAGCTTTTCAGTTTGCAAACTGAGGGTCCAGGGTTCTGATAGAGGTCCCAATGGATTGGAAAATGTCTGGGCTTGCCTCCTGGGGCGGAATCTCGTCTCTGCCACCAAGTCCCTGTAAGCCCTGGGCCAATTAAACTTTCTGAGTCTGAACATTCTCCCAAAGGGGGCTGACCATCATAGTATGATCATGGCATCTTCACTGTAGGATGCGGACTCACTGGGAGCGTGAACTACAAGAGTGTTCTGATGCAAAGACCCAGGAATTGCTCCTGACACTCTGCACAGATCATCTCATTACCCACTCGACAAATCCCCACCGCACAGACAGGTATCAGAGACTTTCAGTAACCTCTCTAAGGCAACCTAGCAAGCAAAGCAAAGCTGAGGTCTACCAGATGACTGAGCAGAACCTCTGCCCTTCTCTCCAGACACTGGCCCCAGAGGAGCCGTGAGTACTGGCCACATGCCAGGAGCTCCTGGAGTCCAGGGCTGCAGCCATCCAGCACGGGGGGGGGGGGGGGGGGGCGGCCCCGAGAGAGGAGCAAGGAAACCCACCCCCTCCAGATCAACAAAGCACTTCCTCCCCAAAGCCCGGGCCCAGAAGGAGGAGGTGCCGCACACACAACTGTTTATAGAGACAGATGTTTGGGACGGAAAAAGAGAGACAGCCCTCCTCCATCCCCATGGAGACAGAGGAAGTTTGCAACTTGGGCAGTGGCAACTGGAACTGAAAAAGGAGAAGGGGAAAAAAGGGAGGGAGGCAGGTCTGACCCACTGGAAACAGTTTGACATTTTCAGATGCTGGTGCCTAACAAAGGAGCGTTGCCAAGGCAACCGGGCCTGTGGGCACAGGGCTGCCAATCCCAGATGGATCTGGGGCCAGAGCCAGGGAGATGGCAAGGAGACAGATAAGTGCACGTGGGAGGACGGCAGAGAAATTCCACCAGAGAGCAAAGAAAGGAGCAAATACACAAGTAGCACTTCTCAGCCGGGCTTCCCTCACAAAGAGGGGGCCTGTCCCTCCTCTCCCCTTCCCTCCTCTCCCACTTCCTCCTTCCTTCCTCTCTCCTTTCTCCCTTCTTTATTTTATTCCTTCCCCCTCTCTACCCTTCTATCCATCCTTCCTCCCTCTCTCCTGCCCTTTCTCTCTCTCCCCTCCCTCCTTTCCTTCCTCCCTCCCTCCCGCCCTTCCTTCTTCCACCCTCCCTCTTTCCTTCCTACTTGCTCTGCAAGTGTTCAGCATTGCCCCTGCCCCCAGCCTAGGAAACATGTCCACATCCTCCTGGTGACAGCTGGCAGGTGGCTCTGCATATGACTGATACCAGAGGGCTGCTTTTGCCCATAGAGTGAGGCCTTCAGAAGGGGCCAGCATGGCCACATTGGCTCTCTCCGGCTGGACACCCTGGGCAGTTCAGCTGCAGTCACAGGAAGGAGAGAGAAGAGAGAGAAGAGGGCTTTGGGGCCTCTTCTAAAGAACCACATCTGGAGCCGGGCTTGGTGGCTCCTGCCTGTAATCCTAGCACTTTAGGAGGCCAAGGCAGGCGGATCATGAGGTCAAGAGTTTGAGACCAGCCTGGCCAACATGGCAAACCCCGTCTCTACCAAAAATACAAAAATTAGCTGGGCGTGGTGGCGGATGCCTGTAATCCCAGCTACTCGGGAGGCTGAGGTAGGAGAATCGATTGAATCCGGGAGTCAAAGGTTGCAGGGAGCCAAGATCGTGTGCCATTGTACTCCAGCCTGGGCAACAAGAGCAAGACTTCATCTCAAAAAAAAAAAAAAAAAAAAAAGAACCGCATCTGGTTCCTTGTAATTCTTCTGCCTGTTCCCCCAGCAGAGCCAGACTGGCTCCCTGTGGCAGGGCCCTGCTTCGTCGGCCTCTGGATGGGAGGTGATGATCACTGATGTTGGTGACGTTGTCATCTCATGGCCCCCAAAGCTGTGAGGCCCTATGTGGAATTCTACACTTGCACCTACCCCCATGCCAACTGTCCCTGGACCCTGCCGCACCCAGGCTCCCCTCCCCAGAACCCGAGCCTTCTCCTCCCGCTCAGCCAGATGACCCTGGTCTCTCTCCTCCCTCCAGGGGATGAGGGAGGGGGACTTCCGATGAACTCTGGCCGCGGCGATGGGAATCCCTGAAGCCAGGATGTTCTGTGGGAAAGAGCTGGAAGGGAGTGCTGAGCCGAGTGACCCTGCTGGTCCTGGGGCCACTGTCTCAAGTCCAAAGGAGAGGGCCACCCCCATCCCCAACCTCAGAAACCTCCTGAGATACCCCGTGATTGGGAGGGAGCCCACAGCTGCACACCGTGTATATCGGGCGCAGCCCAGGAGCACGCCCCAATTCCCAGGCTGACGCTGGGAGTGGGAGGGTGCCGGGCAGTCATCTTACTCTGACGCATGGGGAGATGAAGGCCTGGCAGAGATGGTCTGGCTGGAGGCTGAGTGGAGCAGGGCTGGGAAGAGGTCGAGGCCATAGGGACATGTCCACAGCTGGGGGTGGGGCAGGGGAGACGGCAGTTACTGGCCCCAGCTGGGTTAAGTGATGGCTCCGAAGGAAGGCTCAGGAAGGGTGGGCCAGGGACTACAGAATCAGAGGCACTAACTCTAGCCCTGACCTGGGATGACTGAGAAGGCAGGACTCAAGCCGTGAAGACCAGGAGTCATAAGCCCAGTCCTAGAAATGACTCGTAAAGAATGCTGCTCCACAGAAGCGCAGGGGCCTTTTGGTGGATGGAGGTCAAGGGGCGCCTCCGTCAGTTCCCGAGCAAGCCTGAGACCAGGGATGGAGGCAGGCTGGGCTCCCTGGACCCCTGGAGCAGCCTGGTCTCATCCCCTAAAGGCCTGGCTTTAGGGACAGAGGCCAGGCTCCCCAGCTGCCTGGAAAACAGTGTGTGGGCTCCCTTTGTGCCTCTGCCTCAGGCAGCGGGGTGACATCGGACAAGTTACTTAACCTCTCTAGACTTCAACTACCCCGTCTATAAAATGGGAGTAATCGGCCGGGCGCGGTGGCTCACGCCTGTAATCCCAGCACTTTGAGAGACCAAGGCTGGCGGATCACCAGGTCAGGAGATTGAGACCATCCTGGCTAACACGGTGAAACCCTGTCTCTACTAAAAAAATATACAAAAAATTATCCGGGAGTGCTGGCAGGCACCTATAGTCCCAGCTACTCCGGAGGCTGAGGCAGGAGAATCACTTGAACCCAGGAGGCGGAGCTTGCAGTGAACCGAGATTGCGACACTGCACTCCAGCCTGGGCGACAGAGCAAGACTCCATCTCAAAATAAATAAATAAATAAATAAATAAATAAATAAATAAATAAATAAAAATAAATAAATAAAATGGGAATAATAGGCTGGGCCCGGGGGCTCACGCCTATAATCCCAGCACTTTGGGAGGCCAAGGTGGGTGGATCACCTGAGGTTAGGAGTTCGAGACCAGCCTGGCCAACACAGTGGAACCCTGTCTCTACTAAAAAAAAAATTAGCTGGGTGTAGTGGTGCACGCCTGTAGTCCCAGCTACTCGGGAGGCTGAGGCAGGAGATTTGCTTGAACCCGGGAGGCGGAGGTTGCAGTGAGCTGAGATGGTGCCACTGCACTCCAGCCTGGGTAACAGAGGGAGACTCAGTCTCAAAAAAAAAAAAAAGAAAACAGGGGGATGGGGTTAATTGCTATGCTTTGCTCAGACGTTGTGAAGATCAAAGGAGACAATGTGTAGGAAGCACATTTAATCAACAAACTAGTAGGCCAGGTGCAGTGGCTCACACCTGCAATCCCAGAACTTTGGGAGGCTGAGGCAGGAGGATTGCTTGAGCCCAGGAATTCCAGACCACCCTGAGCAACAAGTGAGACCTCATCTCTATAAAAAATAGAAAAAGGCTGGGCGCAGTGGCTCACACCTGTAATCCCAGCATTTTGGGAGGCCGAGGCGGGTGGATCACTTGAGGTCAGGAGTTTGAGACCAGCCAGACCAACACGGTGAAACCCCGTCTCTACTAAAAATACAAAAATTAGCTAGGCGTGGTGGCTGGTGCCTGTTAATCCCGGCTACTTGCGAGGCTGAGGCAGGAGAATTGCTTGAAACTGGGAGGTGGAGGTTGCAGTGAGCCGAGATCATGCCACTGCACTCCAGCCTGGGTGACAGAGCAAGACACCATCTCAGAAAAAAAAAAAAAAGAAAGAAAGAAAATAGAAAAAATTTGCCAGGTGTGGTGGTGCCCGCCTGCAGTCCCAGCTACTCGGGAGGCTAGGGCAGGAGGATTGCTTGGGCCTGGGAGGTCAAGGCTGCAGTAAGACGTGGTTGTACCATGGCACTCCAGCCTGGGTGAGGTGACGGAGTGAGACCCTGTCTCAAAACAAAACAAACTGTTGTTGGGCACTTAGGGTGCTAGGTGGCCTGCCAGAAGAGAGGCAGTACAGGTCTTATGGGGCATCTCACCTGGTCCGGGAAGGAAGGCTTCCTCTGAATCTTGAGAGAGTTCCCCGATGGAGCAGCCTAGCACAGGGGTCAGGAAACCTCCACCACTGCCCCCAGGCTAAATCCAACGTGCTGCCTGTTTTTGTTCAGCCCACAAAAAATGGTTTTTACATGTTTTAGTTTCTTCTTTTTTTTTTTTTTCTTCTTGAGACAGGGTCTCACTCTGTTGCCCAGGCTGGAGTGCAGTGGCGTGATCTCAGCTCACTACAACCTCCGTCTCCGGGTTCAAGCGATTCTCCTGCCTCAGTCTCCCAAGTTGCTGGGACTATAGGCGTGTGCCACCACATCTGGCTAATTTTTTTTGTATTTTTAGTAGAAACGGGGTTTCACCATGTTGGCCAGGCTAGTCTCAAACTCCTGACCTCAAGTGATCCACCCGCCTGGGCCTCCCAAAGTACTGGGATTACAGGTGTGAGCTACCGCACCCGGCCTACATGTTTTAATTTTAATTTTAATTTTTATTATTTTTTTGAGACAGGTTCCCGCTCTGTTGCCCAGGCTGGAGCGCAGTGGTGTGATCATGACTCACTGCTGCCTTGACCTCCTGGGCTCAAGGGGTCCTCTTGCCTCAGCCTCCTTGACTAGCTGGGACCACAGGTGTGCACCACCTTGCCTGACTAATTTCTTCATTTTTTGTAAAGACGGAGTCCCACTGTGTTTCCCAGGCTGGTCTTGAACTCCTGGGCTCAAGTGATCCTCCCACCTTGGCCTCCCAAAGTGCTGGGATTACAGACGTAAACCACTGTTGCTGGCTGATTTTTACATTTTTAAGTGGTTGAAAAACCAAGCGAAAGAAAAAAGAATATTTCATGATGTGAAAATCACACGGAATTCAAGTTGCAGTGTGCATACGCAGTTGTGTCAGAACACATTCACACTCACTTGTTTGTGAGTGGTCCATGGCTGCTTTCTCACTAAGCAGAGGCTGAAATATTTACTACCTGGCCCTTTTCAGAGAAAGTTTGCTGCCCTCTGGCCTAGGGGAAGCACATTCAAAACCCAGCGGGCAAAAGACTACAAGGTTCTGGGCACTGGCAGAAGCCCACTGCAGCTGGAGCAGAGATGGGAAGGCAGGTGTTGCGAGCGGGCGGGACAGAGGCCACAGAGGCCACCAGCTCCTGACACCAAAGAGGGCCCTGCCATTCCCACCCAGGAGAGGACAGAGGTCAAGGTGGGGGGTGGGATCTGTCCAGTGGCCACCATGCAAGTACCCTCCTGCCCAAGCCTCCCCGGCAAGCAGGGAGGAGAGGAGGGACTAGGAACAGACAGCGCCCCATCTGTGTATCCGCAGGGAGCAGCAGGCGGCGTGGAAGCCTTCGAATTAGGACACCCCTGATCCTTCTCCATGGAAACTGGGGGATGCCTCTCTTCTGTGGGGCTTGACTACCCCTCCCTTGCCCCATGGAGCCAGGACAGGCTTGGGGCTCAGGGTTTGGGGAGGGGCTGCTGTCCTAACTCTAACTACCCCCCACACTCCCCCACTACACCCCCACCACCTGCCACCAGTGAGGCCCGTGGGGTCCTCCCTCTACCTCTCTTCTGTGAAGAGAGCAGAGAGAGTGATGCTGACACAGCAGATTGAGGGCGGCCCCCCGGGGAGTCTGGGGTGGGCCCACATCTGGCTGAGGGGTGCTGAGGTTACAGCTGGGACCCACATGGCCCTCTGGTGGGGAGAGGAGCTGCCACCAAGGAGGATGAGGAGCCAGAGAGCATTGTTGGGGCTCCTGTGGGAGGCTGGGACCATAGAAGGCTCTCAGGGGAACCCTGGGCACTTATGGGGCTGCCCAGGCGATCTCTCTGGGGGAAGGTGGTGCCCACTCCAATCCCGGCACACTTTGGTGGGATGACACGGGCACACCCAACCCAGAGGGAGCTGCTAGGCTTCTCCCCCCGGGTGAGGGTGGCGGTCGGCCTGGGGTCCCTCTCTACCTGGACGGATTCTTATCTGAGATGGATTCCAGGGGTCGGTTTTTCCTTCCTGGCCCTTTCCTCACTCCGCCCAGATCTGCAAACGCGGGGCTGGGGCTGGTCTGCCCCTCATTTGTCTCTGAGTTCCCTTCCAGAGTCAGGGGTCCTTAGGCAGCTGCCTAAGGACTGGCCTCCCAGGGTCACCCTCTGATGCATCTGGGACCAGTCGGAGTGGCTCTGGAAATATCCCCCCTTCCTCAGTCATCTCCAGACTCCCCAGAATTGGGGTGGAGTTTCAGAGGTGGGGTGGAGGTGCTGGTAGGAGCATGGAAGAAAAAGGAGGCTGGGAGCAGCCTCCACTGTCCTCCTCTCTGGTGCCAACATGCACTGTTTGCACCTGTGTTGGGTGCCCCCGTCTGGAGGACAACATACGGAGGGCACCTGGGTGGATGCGGGAGGCCAGCGGGGCTTGCTCAGGTGGGAAGTCAGGGAATCAAGGGGAGGCTGCAGGCTAAGTGGCTCTGGGGTGGGTGGTGTCATGGGAAATGCATGTCTATCCCTCTGCCGGGCACACAGAGAACAGACTCCTCCAGTTAGTCCTGCAGGGCAGGGCGTGCTTGCCAGAGCACAGGCCAAGCCTCCTGCCAGCCAGGACTGCAGAGGGTCCCCCTTCTTCCCTCTCTCCTCCTCACCACAGCTGCAAAGTGTGGGATCTACTAGCTCAGTCCTCATTTCTTCCCTCCTTTTTCTCTCCCTACCTGTCCACCTGCCCCTGGCCTGGTGCTGGGAGGTCCTCTTCAGCCAGGCTGTGGCTGGCAGCCTGGTTTCCAGCCCCCTCCTCGGGCAGCCACAGCTAACTCTTGGCTCACACACCCACCTGGCTCCTTCAACCAGGGGAGCCCCACCTCCCAGCCATCCCTGGTCTAGGATCCAGAATGCTCAAGTCCTGGATGTCGCCTCACTTTGCATTGAACCTTCCAGCCAAGGTCCCCACCCTTGCCCTTCCCTGTTCCTCCCTCCCACTCTCTGAACTTCCTAAAGCCCCTCCCCTCCCTGCCTGCAAGTCACCTGACTGGGAGGCCAGCCCTACCCAGATTCCCCAACTCTCCCTGCTCTGAAAACAAGAAGTGCTGTCCCTGTACTGCAAACCCCCACCTGGTCTCGGTCCACCCATTCCAGCCATGCCGCTCAGGCAGTCATGCTCCTATAAACACGCACACACTCACACATGTGCACACATGCACACATATGCACATATGTACATGCACAGCACACACATGCACAATCGCACATGTATGCGTGTGCATCTGTGCATACACGTGTGCACCCTCATGCACACGCATACATGTGCATATTCACATTCTCACACACACACATGCACACTCACATGCACACACGCACATGCACTCTTGAACCACCTGGACAGTTTTACATCCCATGCTTCTTCCTCTCAGGCTTGCGAAGTGCTACTTCCTATATCTTAAATCCCCTCCAGGGACCTGCAATTATGACTTGGGGTCACCATTAGCTCACCCAAGGCTCTTTCCAGAGCAGAGCCCCCACCCCACCCTTCAGGTCAGTTATACTTCCCTGCTCCCAAGAACTGACATACACTTTAAAATATATATAGCTGAGCTTAAAAAAAAAAAAAAAACCCTATTACTGTCAGATATTGGTTAATGATTGGTGGCGGAGTTGGAGGGGGAGAAATCCCCGCCCACAAGGCTCAGTTTCACAGGGAAAGGGACTTTCCTTAGAAGGAACCAAGATGTCTTGTATCAGCTCTTAACGATTTGGGAAGGGAAGCTAAATAGCTCTTTCCTGTAATTCAAACAACTAAATTATTCATCGAGAGCTGCAGACAGAGATTAGACAGTGACCCGAGAGGCAGGAGACCCCAGCCCAGCCCCATGACCCAGGCACAGGGCCACCTCCCCGGCTCCTGAGAGGCCAGTGCCCGAATTAGAGGGGTCTGGAAAGTGAGTGGCCCCAGGGGTCCCAAAGGGTGGTGGGAGAGCCTGGATTCTAGCTGGGAGATGGGGGAGGAGGGAGACAGGAGAGAATCAAAGGGCCCTGGCACTCAGGGGCTTGTCTAGATGGGAAGGGGCCTGAGTGGCTTCCCCTTGCTGTCCCCCCTGCAGCCTGCAGCCTCTCCCCTGACCTTGGGCTGTTGAGGGGAAGTAGGCATGCCCAGAATCCTCCCTAAAGATATGGCCTGGCCTCCTTCTGCCACAGGAGGCTTGGAATGAGGAGGCAGGGAACAAGGGACAACCAAGCTTGTCCCTCAAATTCAAAACAGCCCACAGCTCCACTCCCCTTGACGCCTGGTTCTGGGCACAGGAGGCATGGCTGGGTGAGAAACACTGCCCCAAAGCTCCGGCTCCACCACGCATTCGCCCTTAGCGTGCAGGCCTTGTGCTCTGAGCCAGGAGGGAGGCAGAGATGGCGTTGGCTTGGAATGGGGTCCTCAAGCATCGTTCTCTGTTGGGGGCCCAGCTCTGTCCATCTGGGGGGACCAACCAGAGGAGCAGGGGCTGGGGAAGGGGGCCCAGGGCGTGGCCGTAGCTGGCCACCTCCCGGCACAAGTCTCCTTTTCCAACAAGAAAGGGCTCTGGGAGGAGAGACCTAGGCCTTCTCTGCCTCCCCACTCCCTCCTGTGGTACACAGTGCCTGGACTTGGTAGGTGCTCTGTAAACACGAAAGGAGCCAGTGGGTGCACAGATGGAGGCTGGACAGACGGACAGATGCAGGGAGGGAAACGATAAGGGGCAGGAAGTGAGTGGGTGTGCATGTGTGAGGACTGAGATTCAGTGAGTTCGGTGAGGGAAAAAGTCAACAAGGGACCAGAGGAAAGTAAAAGAGAAAGAGAGAGACCCAGCAGGAGGAGCAGGAACAGTGCAGGAGGCCCTTTTGGAAACCGGAGCCCCCGGGGGCAGCACGTGCTGACTCACCCGCCTGCCTTCCATTTTCCCTGTTTCCTGGGGATTCTCATTTTATTTTCGGGAAAGCTGCCTGCTCTGTGACTAATTTGTTCTTAAACAAACCAAACCCAGGCAGTGGGGAGGCTGGGCGGGGCCTGAGTCACTCTCTACCCAGGGGGGACCACACCTCAGGGGGTGGCCTCCCCCACACTCCTGAGGGTCTCCCAGCCTTGGCCTGCAGGTGACTCCACTGCTCCTCAGAGACACAGCACCCACTCCCGACAGGGACAGCCTGGGCTGCAAAGAACCCCAGACTGCTGAGCAAGCTCCTTGGTTATCCACAGCCTAAAACCATGCCTGGCACAGAGGCGATGCTCAGTTTGTGTTTGTTGACTGACTGTCTGACTGACCAACTCTGATTCCTCACTCTCCTCTTGCACTAACTCCTCCCTGAACCCTACCTATCCCACAGGCCCTCAGCTGCATGACATGGATTTTACTAATGACCACCCTTTACCAGAACCATAATCTCTGCCAGACCCCAGGATAAATGGGTTCTTTCTCTGAATCTGCAGGACACTGCAGGACCCTGCCTGGCCTCTGGGGTGTGTTCCTAACCACTTTGCCTTCTGGGTTCACTCAGGGCTGTCATCCCCTGGCCTATCTGTGCCCATCTGGCAGCAGAGCAGATCAGGAGGGCAGCCTGCAGCCCCCAGGCCCACCTCCAGGCAAGAGCGAGATGCCACTCCCTTTATTTTACAGAAGAAGAAACTGAGGCTCAGAGACATGCGAGGTCACTGGGCCAGGGAGCAGCAGACGCAAGATTTGAACCCAGATCTCAAGGCATCCTCACTTACCCTAGTCTGCCATCTGCTACGCTACACTGCAGGCTGTGAAGCTGAGACCAGGGCCCTGAAAACAGCTCAGCCCTGGACCTCATGAGGCAGGATGACGTGAACCAGGGGGCAGGTGGGGGTTTTTTCTCCAGCTCTGGGGAGGGGGGCGCCCAGCAGGATGCAGCCACTAAACCCAAGTCTCCAAAGTGGGACATGTATAAGACAACTCACTGGCATACGGAAAGGAAAACAACCCCTCTGTTTCTATTTTTTAATTCATCCTCTTTAAATCTCAACTTCTATGGATACATAATATATAAACCCAGTAATAAAGTGCCTATGGTTTATAAATAAATAAATATACACGCTCGAGGAGAAAAGCGCCCCCACTTTCACTGCAGTGGCCGCACCTTCCCTAGTAGGTACTCAATAAACATTTTTGTGACTGGGACAGCCGGGAGGCGGCTCTTACTGTGTCAGGAGACACACCCACCCCCAGCACCTCCTCCAGGCGAGCCCACCTGCGCCGTGGGCAGGGCGTGGCTGCGGGCTTGGCTCCCCGCCTCCGCCTGGCCCTGGCGTGGAGCCACCTTCCACCGGGTGGCCGCGAGAATACCGGGAAGGGAGGCGGGTTCGCCTCGCAGCTGCTGAAAGCCCGCCCCACGGCTTCCCCGGGCTGCCCCCAGCTCCCTCCCTCCTCCCGTTTGCCCTGGGGAGCGCAGCGCTGGGAGGCCCTGGGCGCCCCCACGACGGGACGGGTCCCCGGGGGTGGCACGCGCCCAGGGTGGCCCAGCAGGGCGTGGCAGCCTGGGGCGCCCGGACACCTGGCTCGGCCCTGCCCTCGGCCAAGGGCGGGCCCGGGCTCCAGCCGCCGAGGCTTGCGCCGCTCGGGAGCACGTTTCCAGTAAAAGCGAGCAAGTAGAGCCGGGCCGAGTTCCCGACAGCCCGGCCCGGGCGCGGGCCCGCTGAGAGGCCGGGGCCGCGCCGCAGCGGCTGCATCTGCACCACGATCAATGCGCGCCCGCGCCGCCCCGGGCTCCCCTCCTGCCCGTGGAGCTGCTGGGGTCCGAGGTCGTCCGAGCCCGCTGGGCTGCAGGGCCCCACGCCCCCGCCCCATCATGCCTGGGTCCTGGGTTCCCTCATTCCTGTCCCTGCTGGACAAGCCTCCAACAGTCAGTCCTGCCCAAGAGCTGCGAGGAGCGTTAACCTGGCGCGGTGCTCAGGACCCTGCCTGGAGACCCCCGCATTGGCCACTGCTCTTACTATCAGATACCAAATCCTAGACTTTGGAAGCTGAACCAGCCAACCCCGTCTCTTAACTACAACTATTTTCTACGCTCACCCTTCTCCCAGCTTTTTTTTTTTTTTTTTTTTTTTTTGGCAGAGTCTTGCTATGTCACCCAGGTTGGAGTGCAGTGGTGCCATCTCGGCTCACTGCAACCTCCACCTCCCGAGTTCAAGTGATTCTTCCACCTCAGCCTCCCAAGTAGCTGGGACTACAGGCACGTGCCAACACACCTGGCTAATTTTTGTATTTTTTGTAGAGATGAGGGTTCACCATGTTGGCCAGGCTGGTCTCGAACTCCTGACCTCAAATGATCTGCCCGCCTTGGCCTCCCACAGTGCTGGGATTACAGGCATGAGCCACCATGCCCAGCCAGTGGCCTGTGTTTGTTACTGCCTGAGCCTCCTCTCAAGGGCGGGGCTGTGTCACGGGTATCTCCTATTGCAAGCTTGGCTCACGACCTGGCCTGCAGCGGGACAGCTGTATTATATACAGATTGGGTTACCCCAGGAGGGGGTAGAACCACGACCAAATGAGGTGCTGGCCAAGGGGGAGGGATTATGGCTAGATGGTGGAAGGAGGAAGTTATGAATAGAAACTGTGGCAGCGTGAGGGACCACCATACACCTTTCCCCTTTATTCTGTTCATTTTTGTTTATGTTCACTAATTTCCTTTTTTCCTTCTTTTTTTTTTTCCTTACTATTCTACATAAAGTATAGGACCCAGGGTCACCACATAGCTTTGTCCAGGCTGCACACTGCACAACTGCAAGAGGGCACTATTGGAAAAGTCTATATTGCAAATGATACTTATGCCTCTGGGGGCCCTGGAGATGGGTGACTTTAATCTCATGGGATTTCTGCCCAGAAGAGGAGTGAACACCACCCACAGCTGGAGAGTGACTGATCAGAACATCAGGTTTTTCATTCTGGGGAGAGGGTGTGTGTGTGTGTGTGTGTGTGTGTGGCACAGTTGTATAGTATTAGGTGAAAGCTCTTGCTGCTTTTTATGCCATGGTGTGGAAGATCAGCAAGATGCTGGCTGGTGGAATCAGCTCCTTTAATCTTTTGTTTAGATGGTTGGTGTCTTGCTCCATTTATGCTGCTTTAGCAAAATACCTAGACTGGGTAATTTTCAAAGAATGGAAATGTATTTCTTACAGTTCTGGAGGCTGAGAAGTCCAAGATCACGGTGCTGGCAGGTTTGGTGTTGGTGAGGGCTGCTCTCTGCTTCCAAGATGGTGCCTTGGTGCTGCACCCTCCGGAGAGAATGAACACTGCATCCTTACAGGGCAGAAGGGATGGAAGGGCAAAAAATGAGCTGAATTGAACACTCTACACAGCCTCTTTCTTTTTCTTTCTCTGAGACACAGCCTCGCTCTGTGTCACCCAGGCTGGAGCGCAGCGGCGCCATCTCAGCTCACTGCAACCTCTGCCTCAGGTTCAAGTGATTCTCCTGCCTCAGCCTCCCGAGTAGCTGAGATTACAGGCCTGTGCCACCACACCCAGCTAATTTTTTGTATTTTTAATAGAGACGGGTCTCGCCATGTTGACCAGGCTGGTCTCGAACTCCTGACCTCAGGTTATCTGCCAGCCTTAGCCTCCCAAAATGCTGGGATTATAAGCGTGAGCCACCACGTCCAGCCTTCAAAGCCTCCTTTATAAAGGTCTTAATCCCATTCACAAGGGAGAGGCTCTCCTGTCCTAATCACCTCCCAAAGGACCCACCTCTTAACACCATTGCATTGGAGTTCAGGTTCATCTCATGAATGATGGGGGTTACATTCAGACCACAGCAGTTGGAAAGCTAGAAACTCTTTCCCAGGTTCCCTCTAGATGTGGCTTTCTCTCTGCAAATCAATGCGTTCTTGTGGAATTGGAAAGTGGAAGGAAGATGGACTCTTGTCTTTCTGCAGCTGCATGGGTATGAAAGTGGGTTCCAGCAGAAGCACTGGTTGACAATGGCTGCATTTCCCATTCTGCCATCTCAGTGCCTGATTTGTGAGTGTGGGAGTGGGGAGGATGGGTGGTGGAGGCGTGGCTTTGCCCCAGAAAGCTTTGACCTTCCATCTCTCCCAGTGATTGTTTTTCTCAAGCCCATGAATCTTTACCAATGATTCTATGAATCCCTGATTCCTTATGTTAAAATCCCTTTTGGCTTGAAACACCTGAGGTGGATTTGCCTTGCACAGAACCCTGATAGGTACACAGTGCAAAATGCAGCAATGGGGCACATAGGTGCTGGCGCATCTGTCCAAAAGAACACTGGAAGGGAGAGAGCGAGAGCCCTTTCAAGGCTGATAGAGGACAGTCTGACAGTCTAAGACATATTAAGGGATAAAAATCAAGGTGCAGAAGAGTGTGTATGGCATGCTATGATTTTTAGGGGGATAGAAAGAAGAAAGTTTGACGGGGCGTGGTGGCTTATGCCTGTAATCCCAGCACTTTGGGAGGCTGAGGTGGGCGGATCACCTGAGGTCAGGAGCTTGAGACCAGCCTGGCCAACATGGTGAAACCCCATCTCTACTAAAAAAATACAAAAATTAGCCAGGCATGGTGGTATGCACCTATAATCCTACCTACTCACTCGGGAGGCTGAGGCAGGAGAATCGCTTGAACCTGGAAGGCGGAAGTTGCAGTGAGCCGAAATTGCACCACTGCACTCTAGCCTGGGCGACAGAGTGAGACTCCATCAAAAAAGGAAGGAAGGAAGGAAGGAAGGAAGGAAGGAAGGAAGGAAGGAAGGAAGGAGAGAGAGAGAGAGAGAGAAAGAAAGAAAAGAAAGAAAGAAAGAGTGAGTATATGTATATGCATGCATTTGCTTTCATGTCCATAAAATATACTTGGAAACATATATATATATATTTTTTTGAGACAGAGTCTTGTGTCGCCCAGGCTGGAGTGCAGTGACACGATCTCGGCTTACTGCAACCTCTGTCTCTGGGTTTAAGCAATTCTCCTACCTCAGTCTCCCAAGTAGCTGGGATTACAGGTGCCCACCACCATGCCCAGCCCAGCTAATTTTTGCATTTTTTTTTTAATAGAGATGGGGTTTCACCACGTTGGCCAGGCTGACCTCAGGTGATCCACCCGCCTCGGCCTCCCACCCTGGCCTCCCAAAGTGCTGGGATTACAGGCATGAGCCACTGCACCCAGCCTGGAAACATACATTTTTAAAAACGATTTGTGAGCCAGGTGCAGTGGCTCATGTCTATAATTCCAGCAATTCTTGAGGCTGAGGCAGGAGGATGTCTTGAGGCCAGAACGACATGGGCAACATAGTGAGACCCTCATCTGTACAAAAAATAAGAAAATTAGCTGGGTGTGCTGGTGTGTGCCTGCGGTCCCAGCTACTTCAGAGGCTGAGGCAAGAGGATTGCTTGAGCCCAGGAGGTGGAGGCTGCAGTAAGTCGTGATTGTGCCACTGCACTCCAGCCTAAGCAACAGAAGGAGACCCTGTCTCAAAAAGTAAAAAATAAAGGCTGGGCATGGTGGCTCAGGCCTATAATCCCAGCACTTTGGGAGGCCAAGGTGGGCGGGTCACTTGAGGTCAGGAGTTTGAGGTCAGCATGGCCGACATGGTGAAACTCCATCTCTACTAAAACTACAAAAATTAGCCGGGCGTGGTGGCGCATGCCCGTAATCCCAGCTACTCGGGAGGCTGAGGCAGAAGACTCACTTGAATCAGGGAGGCAAATGTTATAGTGAGCTAAGATCGCACCGCTGCATTCCAGCCTGGGTAACAGAACAACACTTGTCTCAAAAAAAATAAATAAATAAATAAATAAATAATTGAAAAAAAATAAATAAAATAAACAAAAAGAAAGCAACTCTGCAAGTCAAGAAGAGAAACTTCGTGGGGAACTGAGTCAGCCACAACCTTGACCTTGAACTTCCGAGCCTCCAGAATGGTGAGAAATAAACGTCTGTTGTGTCAGCCCCCAGTGTGGAATTTTGTTCTGGCAGTCCATGCTAAGACACTCTCCCTCCACCTTCAAAGTCAGCAGGCAGGGCTCTCTTGGACCTCCTTCTTAGAAGGACCCCTGTGATTACATTTAGGGCCCACCCAGATGATCCAGGATAATCTCCCATCTCAAGAGCCTTAACTTCATCACATTTGCAAAATCCCTTTTGCCATATAAGGTGACATAGTCACAGGTTCCAGGAATCAGGACATGGGCACCTTTGGGGGCCCATTATTCAGCCGATCACAAAGACAGATATTTCTCAGTAAACCCTTTTCACGACTGAATTTTGAACCATATGAATGTATTACCCATCTAAAAATACAATGTCAATCAAACAAAGGAGCCTGGAGGTGAGACCAGAGGTACCCAGGACAGGGAGAGGAAGCTCAGGGGTCATTCCCCTCCCTGGCCCTCAGTTCTCTCCTTTTTTTTTTTTTTTTTTTTTTTTGTGAGATGGAGTCTCGCTCTGTCGCCCAGGCTGGAGTGCAGTGGCGCAATCTCGGCTCACTGCAAGCTCCACCTCCCGGGTTCACGCCATTCTCCTGCCTCAGCCTCTCCGAGTAGCTGGGACTACAGGCGCCCGCCACCACGCCTGGCTAATTTTTTGTATTTTTTAGTAGAGACGGGGTTTCACTGTGGTCTCGATCTCCTGACCTCGTGATCCGCCCGCCTCGGCCTCCCAAAGTGCTGGGATTACAAGCGTGAGCCACCGCGCCCGGCCAAGTTCTCTCCTCTCTAAGTAAGGCATTAAGACCCATGACTCCTGGGTCTGGAGGACTTTGAGCCTCCAGCTTCCTCCCTGATGGGGGTGGCGATGTTTCCTACCTGCCAGGGCTGCTGCAGGGATTAAACCCTGCAACAAGCAGCATCCCAAATCCTCCCAAGCAATAACTGCTGGTCATGGAAAAGCTGGTAACAGAAGCCGTTCTTAACTCAGCTGCTTTACTCTCCCTAGCATGGAAAGAAAGCTGTCCCTCAGGCCGGACACGGTGGCTTATGCTCACTCTGTAATCCCAGCATTGTAGGAGGTCAAGGTGGGAGGATCACTGGAGCCCAGGAGTTCGAGGCCAGCCTGGGCAACACAGTGAGACCCTGTCTCTAAAAAAAGGTTGGGTGTGGTGGCTCATGCTTGTAATCCCAGCACTTTGGGAGGCCGAGGCAGGTGGATCACTTGAGGTCAGGAGTTCAAGACCAGCTTGGCTAACATGGTGAAAACCTGTCTCTACTAAAAATAAAATAATTAGCTGGGCATGGTGGTGGGTGCCTGTAATCCCAGCTACTCAGGAGGCTGAGGCAGGAGAATTGTTTGAACCTGGGAGGTGGAGGTTGCAGTTAGCCGAGATCACACCATTGCACTCCAGCCTGGACGACAAGAGCAAAACTCAGTCTCAAAAAAAAAAAAAAAAAAAGAAAAGAAAAGAAAATTAGCCAGGCATTGTGACATGCACCTATAGTCCCAGCCACTTGGAAACCTGAGATGGGAGGATCACTTGAGCCCTGGAGTTCCAGGGAGCAGGGAGGTATGATCATGCCACTGCACTCTGGCCTGGATGACAGAGTGAGATCCTATCTCTGAGAAAAAAAAAAAAAAAAAAAAGAAGCAAGCTGTTCCTCTGCCCGTGTCCTATTTTCTACAGAGGCCCTGTGCCTTCGTGGTGCCCCCCTTCCAGGAAGGACTGGCCTGGGAGTGAGTTAGGCACCCAGTACAGGTCCTGGCCACACCCGGGACTCTTCTCAGCACAGTGACTTACAGCAGCACCCTGGAGTCAGATGGAACTGGATTGGAACCTAGTTCTGTCCCCAGGCTACCATCCAGTGCTGTTGCCTGCTCAGTACCCATTTTCTCTTCTCTTTGTGGAAGCATCTTGGATTCTACCCCTTCATCACTCTTGCTGTATGTGGCTCAGCGATGGGCCTGACCTGCTCAGGGCTGGTCAAACAGAACATGCACACCCTAGTTGGTCCAGACCTGGTTGGGACAAGACCCAACCAGGCCAAGGCCATCCAGCCCCGGCCTTTTCCTGGAGCTGGCTGCAGCCATTTCTGCTACCGCTAGAGAGAGCCTGCCTGAGGGCGAAGCTATGGCAGAGGAAAGCCGACCTGGGAGATGGAGAGGGACAGTTTCCAGGTGACATCACTGGTGAATCTAGATCCAACTGTGCCTGACGCCCAGCTCTAAGCCTTTGTGTTTCTGCATGGGAGCCAGTGATATAACCTCCTGCTAATTGCTTCGGGCAATTAGCTTCAAAAAGTCCTGGCTGACAGCTATTAGCTGACCTTGGACACTTCACTTGTGTGTTCTGTGCGTCAGAAGGAATATTCACTGGAAATAATAATACCTACTCATAGGGCTGTTGTGATTCTTAAATAAGATAATGAATTAAAGTCCCTAATTAGGCCAAGCATGGTGGAACTCACCTGTAATCCCAGCTACTAAGGAGGCTGAGGCTGGAGAATCGCTTGAACCCAGGAGTTCAAGACCAGCCAGGGCAACATAATGGAATTGCATCCCAATTTTTTTTAAGTACCTAATTTGGTATCTGGCACACAGTAAATAATAACTCTGTGGTACCAGAGTTATTATTTTGTAGGAATTGGGTTAGAATCATGTTAACCAACAAACGTACATGATTCAAATGGGACTACTCCATCTTAACTGGGAAAAAAAAGCCTAATTGTTGGGAAACCAGTCTTAGCTCTCACTGTGGTAGAAAACTGGGTGGAGATCAGGAAATCCATGTCATGGGGCACCCAGTCATGAGGCAGAGACCCTTTCCCTCTTTAGAGCCAGCAAGGCTCTGGCCAAAGAAAACCCCCATCAGTAACTGTGGACACACCTTAAAATGACTGCAAGCAGTCACCCGTGGGTAAGCTCCTCTGGGCATGTAGGCAAAGCCTGGGAGTTTCTTCTAGCCAATAGAACACGGCAAAGATGATGATGTCACTCCCATGATTACATTACATTAGAAAAGACTCCGACTTAGCTGACTGGACTGAGATCGTCCTCACTGGCTTGGTGGAGTAGGCAGCCACGTTGAGGAAGCCCATGAGGTGAGGAAGTGCTGGCAGCCTCTAGGAACTGCAGGTGGTCTCCAGCCTCCAGCCAGCAAAAACCTCAGGCCCTTAGGCACACAGCAGCAAGAATATGAATTCTGACAATAACTAGCATGGCTCCGGAAGCAGAGCCTTCCTCGGTTGAGCCTTCAGATGAGAACCCAGCCCAGCTGACACCTTGTTTGTAACCTGAGGAGATCTGAAACAGAGGATGCAGTAAAACAGTTTCCAGACTTATCCTTTTTTTTAAAAAACTTTTTTTAAGAGTCAGAGTGTCACTCTGTCATTCAGGCTGTCATCACTCAGGCTGGAGTGCAGTGACACAATCACTGCTCACTGCAACCTCGAACTCTTAGGCTCAAATGATCCCCTGGCCTCAGCCTCCTAACTGGGACTGCAGGCATACACCACCATGCCCAACTAATTTTTTCTTTTCTTTTTTTTTTTTTTTGTAAAGGTGGAGTCACACCATGTTGCCCAGGCTGGTCTTGAACTCCTGGCCTCAAGCAATCCTCCTCCCTTGGCCTCCCAAAGTGCTTGCATTACGGGCATAAGCCACCATGCCCAGCCAGTTTCCAGACTTCTGACCTGAAGAAATTGTGATATAGTAAACGTGCATGTTGTTTTAGTTCCTATGTTTGTGATAATGTGTTGCACAGCATAGAAAACTAACACAGCAACCTGCAGAGGACTGAGGTTTCAGAGAGGAGACACACTAGGATGCCTTTCTCAATGAGTTGGGGTACAATTTCCCAAGGTATTCTGGTTACTTTGGCTACATTACAATTCACCCCAAAACCTAGTCATTTAAAGCAACAATCATTATTTACCTCTCACAGTTTCAGTGGGTCAGGAATTTAAGAGTGGTTTGGCTGGGTGGTTCTGGCCTGGGGTCTCTCATGAGGCTGCAGTGAGATGGTGGTCAGGGCTGTAGTCATCTGAACTCTTGACTGGGGCTGGAGGATCTGCTTCTAAGATGGCTTGTTCATGCAGCTGTTGGCTGGTGGCCTCAGTTCCTCTTTACATGAGCTTCTCCGTGGGGTAGTTGAACTTCCTCGTGGAATGGTAACTGGCTTCCCCCAGGGTACCTGAGCTGAAAGACCAAATGGAAGAGGCGATGCTTTATGCCCTAGCCCTGAAGTCATGTGAATCTGCTTGATTCTGTGTGGGAGGGGCTACCCAAGGGCATGAATACCAGAGACAAGGATCTGGGGGGCCCTCTTGGAGACTGGTCACCACACAAGGGATAGCAGTGGGAACAGAGGCTGCAGGGGCTGGAAGAGGGCTCTGGAAGGAAGACAGGGAGCCTTGACAGGTGGGAGAAGCTCAAAGCGTGAGGCCATCCCCAGCTTCCTTCTCATGTTGTTCAGGGCGTGAACTAGCTGGAGAAGATCTCGGCTCCCAGCCCGGTTTCTCCACCCAGCTTTGGAGTGTGTGCTAATCTCATAATGACCTCCTCATCCACCACCAGGCAGTGAAGCAGGGTCAGCAGCCCCTGGGACAGGGAGTGGTCCACAGGAAGGAGCAGCAGCCTCCTCCACCATGGACCTCTCCAAATAGGGCCCTGGACCCCTCAGGCACTGGGGCCTGCAGAAGTGGCACAGGAAGGGAGGGAGACCCATCTGGGCCACTCATCATTGCTGCACAGTCCTCACTCTTTACCTCCACCTCGAAGCTTCTATCTCACCACCTGTTGCTGCAGGAGAGCCTAATTGGCTCCCTCGGTTTGGAGATGGGGAGCTGGGGAGTGGGCAGGGGTTAAGGTGTGTTGGGGGCTGCGATCAGCCAGGCTTCTATATTGCTGTCTCATGTAAGCCTGGACTGACCCTGCACTGGGTGTTGTCCACACATATCATACAGATGAGGAAACCGAGGCTCTGCAGTGGAGCCACCTGCCCCAAGTCCTGCGTTGAGTCATACGGGCCCAGAGAAAAAGCTGCCCTGACATCCTTCAGAGGTGCAGATCAAGGTTCCTGCACACCGGGCCTCCTTCCAGGAGCTGAGCTCAGGCCAGGGGAGGAAGGAGGGAGGGAAATGGACTGGGGAGGTCACTGCCCAGCAGGAAGCAGCCGGGACGCGGGGCTAAGAGCCGCAAGAGGGCTAGAAACCTCTTGACCCCAGCTCTGATGCCGCGGCCCAGTCTGCTGGCAGCTGTCCGTCCCTGCATTGATCTGGGGAGTGGCCCAGGCTTCCTGGAACCATCCTGCTGTCTCCCTAGGGCTGGCCCGACCTGGCTAGAGCAAGGAGGTCCCCACACTGGCAGGACGGGGGAACCCCCAGAGCTGGCTGGACATCCGGATCTCTCTCTGCCACCTGGAAGGCCCTGGGCTCAGGATCCTGGACAAAACATCCTTGTGCTTCAAGGGGAGGGCTCGGCGGGAATGCCGAGGCCAGATGTGAGTAGGAAGACAGCTGTGGACCCGGAATTCCAGAGGGGAAGAACAGGTTGCTCTCCCGGTCAGGCAGCTCGGGTAGATCTGATGTGTCCCGTGAGAGGATTCGGAAGGCCAGGTGGGGCCCTAGGGAAGGAGATAGGAGGGGGCTACAGAAGTGAGAAAAAGTTGAGAACCTTACAGAGCCCCGAGGGCCCTGCTCCTCCCACTTGTGCCTGGTCCTCGCTGCCCTATCCTGAGTCGGCTGCATCTCACACAAGTGTCCCCACCACAGCCCCACGAGGTGGGGGATGCTCCCGCTCCCCAGTTCCAGGCTCGTGAGAGACAGAGTCGCTGGCCCAGCTCACCCCTCCCGTAAGTAGTCACGGGCCTGGAACCCAATATGAAGGCTGACCTCCCAGAGGACGCCTGACCTCACTTAAACACCAGAACTGTGGCCGGGCGCGGTGGCTCACGCCTGTAATCCCAGCACTTTGGGAGGCCGAGGGGGGCGGATCACGAGATCAGGAGATCGGGACCATCCTGGCTAACACAGTGTAAACCCCATCTCTACTAAAAATACAAAAAATTAGCCGGGCGTGGTGGCAGGCGCCTGTAATCCCAGCTACTCGGGAGGCTGAGGCAGGAGAATGACGTGAACCTGGGAGGCGGAGGTTGCAGTGAGCCCAGTTCGCGCCACTGCACTCCAGCCTGGGTGACAGAGCGAGACTCTGTCTCAAAAACAAAACAAAACAAAACAAAACACCAGAACCGTTACAGATCCTGCCCCGTAGATGAAGAAAGTGAGACTCAGGGGGTCCCATCACGTGCCCAGGTGCCCACCACTATCCAGTGCCAGGATTAACATCTAGGCTCCTCGCTACAGCCAGAAGGTGCAGCCCAGGTGTCCACCTGCGGATCAGTGGGGAAACGACACGGAGAAACTCACACGGAGGAGCAGCCGGCCCTGGAAGGGAGAGAAACCCAGGCACAGGCTGCAGCATGGGTGAGCCCTGGGGACGCTGTGCTGACTGCCATAAGCCCAGCAGAAAAGGACAAATGCCATGTACAAATGCCGTGTGACTCTGCTGACAGGAGGTCCCTAGTACAGTCAGATTCGTGGAGACAGAAAGCAGGTTGGTGGGGGTAGGGGCTGGGGGTAGGGGGAATGGGGCATTGGTGTTTAATGGGAACAGATATTCACTTGGGAAGATGCAAGCGCTCTGGAGATGGGTCATAGTGATGGTTGCACAACAATGTGAATGTGCTTAATGTCACAGAACTGTACATTCAAATGTGGTAAAAATGGGGCCAGGTGTGGTGGCTCATGCCTGTAATCCCAGCACTTTTGGGAGGCCGAGACAGGAGGATCACTTGAGGTCAGGAGTTCGAGACCAGCCTGGCCAACATGGTGAAACCCCATCTCTACTAAAAATACAAAAATTAACCAGGTGTGATGGCGAGTGCCTGTAATCCCAGCTGCTCAGGAGGCTGAGGCAGGAGAATCACTTGAGCACAGGAGGCGGAGGTTGCAGTGAGCTGAGATTGTGCCAGTGCACTCTAGCCTGGGCAACAGAGCAAGACTCCATCTCAAAAACAAACAACCAGGTGCAGTGGGTCATGCCTGTAATCCCAGTACTGTGGGAGGCCGAGGCACATGAATCACTTGAGCTCAGGGGTTCAAGACCAGCCTGGCCAACATGTTGAAACTCTGTCTTTACTAAAGATTCAAAAATTAGCTGGGCATGGTGGCAGGCGCCTGTAATCTCAGCTACTTCGGAGGCTGAGGCAGGAGAATCTCTTGAATCCGGGGGGTGAAGGTTGCAGTGAGCCGAGATCATGCCACTACACTCCAGCCTGGGCAACAAGAGCAAAACCCTTTCTCACATACATACATACATACATACATACATGTGATAAAATGGTAGATTTTATGTTATGTATATTTGAGCACAGTAAAAAAAAAAAACAAAGAAATAATTAAATAAAAATATAATATAAATATATATAATAAAAATATAATTAAATAAAAAATTAAATTTTAAAAATTAAAAAAAAAAAAACTAAGAAAACCCCAGGCACCAACCTCAGTGTCCATGGTGCAGTCACCAGAGTGCATGGGGGCACGCCTTTGCTTCTCGCTGTCCCTACAGTCCCTGGGCAGAGGCGTGGGGATGGGGGTGGGGACAGCCAATGCAGTGGCACATGCGATCCCACGATCTGGGGGCCTTGGAGATGTTCTGGCATAAGCACTCTGGGCAGCTGCCCTGGGGCAGGTTGTGGGTTAGGGAGCCAGACCCAAACTGCCCATGCCACCCCTCTGGCCACCCCACCAGACGGGGATGTCTAGAGAAGACAGGGCCTGCCCAAGGTTTGCACTCACCCACATATCCTAGGAGACTCGGGCACATGCGGGCCTGTGACCCCTCGTCTCAACGCAGCCACCTATGTGAGCATGTACACACAGATGTGCACACACCCCACAGTGAACGCTTGCACACACACAGGCACTGACACATGTCCCTTCCCTCCTAGGTCACCTGAGCTCCCAGGATGGCACAAGGGAGAGGCGGGCCTTGTCCCAGGTACCCAGCATCCCTGATAGCATCATGTCCAAGCCGCACCCACTCACCTCAGCTGCCTCCCTAAGCAGTAACTCAGTTGACTCCAAACACAGACTCCCCGGCGCAGGGCAGGCCAGGCCTGGGACCCATCCCAGACACTGCCTGGAAATAGGAGGCCAAAGAATGCAGTGGGCAGCTTGGCAGAGCGACAGAGCCAGCGGGGCTTCCAGTAATTCACCCACCCTGCCCTGCCCTCGCCCACCGGCCCACAGTCTTAGCCAATAGATGCCGGGTCCCAGACTCCAGCCCCACATAGCCGCTCCAGAGCCCTCAGAATCACCACCCCTGCCCCCAGAGACAACAGGACAGGGAACTGGATCCTGGTCCTTTCTGGGCCATGCCGGGAAGGGGGTATCTTTAGCTTCCCTTCCTGGAAGCCCACTGGCTCCCATCCACAGTGGCCCGGTGGCATTGCCTGCAGACCCTGGCCGCCCTCTTGCATGGATTCCCTGGGAAAGGAGCAGCCACCCCAAAAGGTTTGCTTGGTCAGCTTGTCCCCGACTCTGGCGTGGGACCTCATGCCTAGCCAGGACAAGAGACACACTGGCGTGGCCCTCCTTCCTTCCCCTGCCCATTGGGTGGTCCCCGTGAAGCCGGCAACATGACGACATCGACTGAAATACTTCCTGTCCCCAGAGTCTCATTCCAGGGACTTAGATAGCATCAAGGTGAATCCTTTTTTGCCAGAGGAGAAGACCAAGGCCCAGAGAGGGGACAGAGAGTCATACACAGCGGCTGGGTGAAATCCCCCGGAGAAGGGCTTGGAGTCCCCAGAGGCAAGAAAAGCCTGGGACGAGGAGAAATGGCACCCATGATGGAGCTTCTCCCGGGAAGAGGACCTGGGGTGGAAGAGGTGATTCGGGGCTGAGTCAGCCACAGGGCGCAGAGAGGACAGGCCGATGTGGAGCTGGGGTGGCCCTAGGGCCTCGCATCAGAAGTGAATAACCCAGGAACAGGATGAGGTGAAGGGAGCCCGCTGGCCCAGGAAGGAACGAGGAGGCCTGACCTCGTTTCCTGGCCCAGAGAAGACACGTGGCAGACTGGTTAAACTGAGTCTGTGGCCTGCTCTCCATGTGATGCACAAGGCTGGGATAAGGGAAAGATACAGGAAGCCGTACTCTCTGCTCCCTGTGGGCTCACAGTTTGTAGGGGAACAGGAAGGTGGATGGGACAGGCGAGAAGAGAAGTGGTGATAGCCCAGCGACCCACGACAAAGGCAGGGCATGAGACACGTCAGAAAGAAGGAGTAACCCCAGGGCACGCCTGCCCCTGGCTGCTGGGATGCCTGGGAAGCCCCTGAGGAGGAGGTGGCCTTAGGGAGGCACCTGGCTGGATGAACACCGTGTCCACGGCAGACCTGGGGGCCAGGGGCTCTGGGACTGGAACAGCATAAACCCAAGGGGTGACAGAGCATGGGAGGCCAGCAAGTCTCACCCCTGTGATTTCAGCTGCAAGAAATGAAGAGTTCAACCATGAAGACAGTCACTGTGGCCAGGTGAGGTGGCTCACGCCTGTAATCCCAACACTTTGGGAGGCCGAGGTGGGTGGATCACCTGAGGTCAAGAGTCAAGACCAGCCTGGCCAACATGGGGAAACCCCATCTCTACTAAAAATACAAAACTTAGCCAGGCATGGTGGTGCTCGCCTGTAATCCCAGCTACTTGGGAGGCTGAGGCAGGAGAATCACTTGAACCTGGGAGGCGGAGGTTGCAGTGAGCTGAGATCAGGCCACTGCACTCCAGCCTGGGCAACAGAGCAAGACTCTGTCTCAAAAAAAAAAAAAACACACAGTCATTGTTTACATAATAAAACGTCCAGGCTGGGCATGGTGGCTGTAATCCCAGCCATGGCATACATGCACACCTGTAATCCCAGCACTTTGGGAGGCTGGGTGGGTGGATCATCTGAGGTCAGGAGTACGAGACCAGCCTGGCCAACATGGTGAAACTCTGTCTCTACTAAAAAAAAAAAATTAGCCGGGCGTGGTGGCACGTGCCTATGATCACAGCTACTCGGGAGGCTGAGGCAGCAGAACTGCATGAACTGAGGAGGTGGAAGTTGCAGTGAGCCAAGATCACGCCATTGGTCTCCAGCCTGGACTACAAGAGCAAAACTCTGTCTCAAAAAATAAAAAATAAAAAAAGTCCAGAGGTTAGCATCTTGACAAGGGCCCAGGTTTCTATCTTCCTGTGTCATCAGTTTAAGGTGACCAACCATCCTGATTTGCTTAGTACTTTCCAAGTTTGGGTGCTGAAAGTCCTGTATTGAAGGAAGTCAAACGGATTTCTGCTCACCCTAGTATTAGGGCTACTGCCCCTCATGGGCACAAAGTAGCTGCCACAGCTCTAAGCATCGCCCCCTCACATAACAGTGCAGTGAACAAAAGCAAATGCCCTCCAGAGATCCCCCCCCACTACATTTCACTGGCAGACCTGGGTGAGGGTGACATGGGCACCCTAGACCAATCACTGGCAAAAGAGCAGGGGGTTGGTAGGACCAGCTTAGGCCCATCTCTATTCATCCCATGGGGCTGGAGCTCTGTTAATGAGGAGGAAGGGGGAATGGCTGTTAGGCATCATCCGAAAGCATGAGGCCCTGCTGGACGAGCCACACTGCAGTGGCTCAGCCTGCAGGGTAAGAGCACAGACCAGGAGGTAGGTGGGCCCTGCTCCGAGTCCCAGCTCTGCCCCCACTGAGCTGCGTGCAAGTCCCCCTTGAGCAGGTTCTCCGTGAGTAGGTTCCTGAAACGGGGGATAAGAAGAGTGGCTGCCCACGCAAAGTTCTTGGGAAAATAAAATAAAATAATGCAGAAAAGTGCTGAGCACAGCATTTAGCAAACACGAAACAAGAGGATGGTTGGTGTCCGTGTAGACTAGCCACACACCACTATTTTTAGTTCAACTCCCAAGACAGCGATGGTCCCACGCAGACACCTGCTCTTGTGCCTCAGTCTCCCACCAGACGGGTATGCTGGAGGGTGGGTCAGGAAGGGCCTTCTTGAGGAGCCTCAAATCTGCTCAGCTAAATCTTTTTGTTCCCGCACAACACTTTTTTTTTTTTTTTTTTTTTGAGACGGAGTCTCACTCTGTTGCCCAGGCTGGAGTGCAGTGGTATGATCTCTGCTCACCACAACCTCTGCCTCCCCAGTTCAAGCGATTCTCCCGCATCAGCCTCCTGAGTAACTGGGATTACAGGCACCACCACCATGCACCATGGCCAGCTAATTTTTCTATTTTTAGTAGAGATGGGGTTTCACCACGTTGGCCAGGCTGATCTCAAACTCCTGACCTCAGGTGATCTGTCCACCTCGGCATCCCAAAGTGATGGGATTATAGGCGCGAGCCACCACACCAAGCCTTTTTCTTGATTTAGAATTATTTCTTTGGGGTGCTTTCCCAGAAGAGTAAATATTGAATCAAAGATAATAGACTTTTTTTTCTTTGAGACAAGGTCTTGCTTTGTCGCCCAGGGTGGAGTGCAGTGGCACAATCTCAGCTCACTTCAACCTCCACCTCCTGGGTTCTAACGATTCTCCTGCGTCAGTCTCCTGAGTAGCTGGGACTACAGGCATGCACCACCAAGCCTGACTAATTTTTATAATTTTAGTAGAGACTGGGTTTCACCATGTTGCCCAGACTGGTCTTGAACTCCTGGGCTCAGGTGATTCGCCTGCCTCGGCCTCCTAAAGTGTTGGGATTAACAGGCGTGAGCCATAGCGCCCGGCCATAAACAATAGACTTTTAAATGATACTTTATTTAAAGTATATATGGGTTACATAATCTTTGTAGAAAGCTAGAAAATACGGAGAAGCATTAAAAAGAAAATTAAGGGCCAGGCGCGGTGGCTCACGCCTGTAATCCCAGCACTTTGGGAGGTCGAGGCGGGCGGATCATGAGGTCAGGAGATGGAGACCATCCTGGCTAACATGGTGAAACCCCGTCTCTACTAACAATACAAAAAATTAGCCGGGTGTGGTGGCACGCGCCTGTAGTCCCAGCTACTTGGGAGGCTGAGGCAGGAGAATGGCGTGAACCCAGGAGGTGGAGGTTGCAGTGAGCCAAGATCGTGCCACTGAACTCCAGCCTGGCCCACAAAAAAAAAAAAAAAAAGAAGTGACAGGTAGCTATAACCTGTACGGTAGTGCTCAGTGGCCCTGGCAGGCTGAGCCCCCCAGGAAGAAAGAAGAGGGACAGAGGCTTGGCAGGGGAAAGGACAGTTTCACTTTCCACAGTACCTATTCTGTAATGTTTCTATTTTTAAAATAATGAGAAAGTGTTTCTTTTCTAAATGGAAAACAAACAAAACATAATGATCATTTTTTGTTTTTTAAAAAGAATTCTATAAAGAACACCAAAGCTTAGCATTTGCTGTGGTCTTTTTTAAAGCGGTAACTGCTGGGGTGGCCCCAGGTACGAAGTCCAGGAGGACCCCTGCTCCACTGGGGACCTCTCCCCACTGCTTGTGGGGGTGCTGTGTTTGGGTGGGGAGGACAGAGCCAGAGTGGGTCCCCATCAGGAGTGGCAGGCTGAGGAGAGGGTGAGTGAGGGCCAGGGGTTTAGTCTGCTCAGGCTGCTATGACAAAATACTTTCTTATTTATTTAGAGACGGTGTTTCACTCTTGTCGCCCAGGCTGGAGTGCAATGGCGTGATCTCGGCTCACTGCAACCCCTGCCTCCCAGGTTCAAGCGATTCTCCTGCCTCAGCCTCCTGAGTAGCTGGGATTACGTGTGTGCGCCACCACGCCCAGCTAATTTTTATATTTTTAGTACAGACAGGGTTTCACCATGTTGGCCAGGATGGTCTCAATCTCTTGACCTTGTGATCCACCTGCCTTGGCCTCCCAAAGTGCTGAGATGACAGGCGTGAGGCACCCCACCCGGCCTGACAAAATACTTTAGATTGAGTAATTTACTAACGACAGAAATTCATTGCTTACAGTGCTGGAGGCTGCGAAGATCTGGTGTCTGGTGAGGACCCATTCCTTACAAACGGCACCTTCTTGCTGTGTCCTCACGTGGCGAAAGGGGAAACACGCTCCCTCAAGCCTCTTTTATAAGGGCATGAATCCCATTTGTGAAGGTGAAGCCCTCATGACTTAATCAGCCCCCTAAGGCCCCACCTCTTAGTACTATCCTATTAGGCGTTAAGTTCCAACACATGAATCTGAGGGACACCAGCATTCAGACCACAGCAGTCACAAGCCATGAAGAAGGCAGCAAGACTCAGCCCCAGGGCTGAGGCCTGTGTTCTCCTGTGAACTCCAGCTCCTGGCATGGAACCTGGAGTGTCCAGGTGCTTTATTATTTGCTGAATGAATAAACAAGTGTACAGATTTGGGGCAGTGTGATTGAGACATCAAGACTTGACTCAAGGCCAGGCGTGGTGACTCAAGGCCAGGCGTGGTGGCTCAAGGCCAGGCGTGGTGGCTCACGCCTGTAATCCCAACACTTTGGGAGGCCAAGGCGGGTGGATTGCTTGAGATCAGGAGTTCGAGACCTGCCTGGACAACATGGTGAAACCCAAAAATTAGCCAGACGTGGTGGCAGGTGCCTGTAATCTCAGCTACTCGAAGAGACTGAGGCAGGAGAATCGCTTGAATCCAGGAGGCAGAGGTTACGGTGAGCCGAGATTGCGCCACTGCACTCCAGCCTGGGCAACAGAGTGAGACTGTCTCAAAAAAAGAGGCTCCACCCAAGAAGCCAGAGGGATCCCCAGAGGGAGGCTTCCACGCCAGCAGAGGTGGGGTGGCGGAGGGCAGTGCTTGGGTGGTGCAGCTTGCTGGGTGCTAAGAAGACCTTCCTGCCCGGCTCCAGGCCCAGTTCAGAGCCCACCTTCTCCTCCAGGGAGTAGCTCCTCTTCACCTCTTCCTTTTCTGTGTCACTTGGATATTTTAATGCCTGGGGGAGGTTTTGTGTTTTCCAAGGAAGACTTAGTGACTTGAATTTGAATTGAGTCAAGGCTGGCCACAGTGGCTCATACCTGTAATCCCAGCACTTTGGGAGGCCAAGGTGGGAGGACTGCTGGAGCCCAGGAGTTTGAGATTAGCCTGGGCAATTTAGTGAGACCTCTCACTAAGACATCTAAAACTTTTTTTAAAAAAATTAGTCGGGCATGGTGGCATGCACCTGTAATCTAAGCACTTTGAGAGACTGAGGTAGGAGGATTGCTTGAGCCTGGGAGTTTGAGGGTGCAGTGTGCCATGACTGCAGCACTGCACTCCAGCCTGGGCAACAGAGTCTAGTCTCAAAAAAAGTACGAGTCAATATATCAAGTGTAAAAGTTGTCAGTATTAAAACCTAGCTTTTCTTAGACCTTGCATTCCAAAACCCAACAAGTTTTAGCATTCTCTTTATAAATCTAATTTTAATATGAAAACGCAATCACTTTCATTTGAGCTATGCTCAATTAAGTCATACTTTTTTTCTTTTTTGAGACGGAGTCTCGCTCTGTCGCCCAGGCTGGAGTGCAGTGGCGCAATCTCGGCTCACTGCAAGCTCCGCCTCCCGGGTTCACGCCATTCTCCTGCCTCAGCCTCTCTGAGTAGCTGGGACTACAGGCGCCCGCCACCACGCCCGGCTAATTTTTTTTGTATTTTTAGTAGAGACGGCGTTTCACCATGGTCTCGATCTCCTGACCTCGTGATCCGCCCGCCTCGGCCTCCCAAAGTGCTGGGATTACAAGCGTGAGCCACCGTGCCCGGCCTAACTCATACATTTAACACACTGATTACTTCTTATGCATTTAACCACACTGACCTTTTTTTTGAGACGGCGTCTTGCTGTGTCGCCCAGGCTGGAGTGCAGTGACGCCATCTCAGCTCACTGCAACCTCCACCTCCTGGGTTCACACCATTCTCCTGCCTCAGCCTCCCGAGTAGCTGGGACTACAGGCACCCGCCACCACGCCCGGCTAATTTTTTGTATTTTTAGTAGAGACAGGGTTTACACTGTGTTAGCCAGGATGGTCTTAATCTCCTGACCTCATGATCCGCCCACTTCGGCCTCCCAGAGTGCTGGGATTAGATGCGTTGGTGGTATAGTGGTGAGCATAGCTGCCTTCCAAAGTGCCGGGATTACAGGCAGGAGCCACCGCGCCCGGCATCACACTGACCTTCTTAAAAAACACAAGAGCCTCGGGAGCACAGATCTAAAATCCCGCCTTCGATGCTGCCAGAATCTCCGAAGCACCTGGCCAGGCCGCCTGCAAACCAGCATGTGAAATCTTCCAGAACGCGTAGGCAGCTCCTGTAAATTAAGGAAATCAGACTTGCAAAGGCTGTGACCCAGGTTCTCCTCATCATCTCAAACACCATCAAAACAACAACAGAGACACAGCAGCATTCACTTCGCGGATGGTTGCAACGTACGGAAAAGCAACCACTCACCAGGCCTTTCTTGGATTTCTTGCAAACTACTGTACTCTCTCCGCCCAGGGGTCACCAGCCAGGGCTGCTAAGCACCTAAGATTGCAGGGAGGGTGTTGGCCTGGGATTCCCGGCCAGGATGCAGACTAGCCTTAGTTCTGGGATATTCTCCCAGCTTTAAGGAGGGAGGCCTCTTCCTGTGGTCAGTGGCCATGGCCTGTGAGCCTGGACTTGCGGCCAGGGTAGGATCAACACACAATTCCCCCTTCACCACCATGTCACATGCCCCCAGGTGTTGCAGCCGCCAGGGTCTGGGGTCTTCACTCTTGCTTTCCCAGCTGCATCCCCCCAGCAACCACAATTGGCCTTGGCGTGTACTCTTCGTCCAGACTGCAGCTGCCCCCCTACAGTATTCTGGAGAGTCTGCCCTGCTCTTCATGGTCACACTCTCTACCTGCCTCACTCACCACCATTCACGGTCATTTATTGGCCCTCCAGGCATGTCCTGGGGACCTCTCAAGCCCTCCCTTGAAACGCTTAACCCATCGGGTTAGGGCCAAGCAGGAGGGGCTTGTGTGGATTTGAAGACCTTCTGGACGAGGGATTCCAGGGATAAGCATAAATGAACAGGCTTGAAGGCCAGGGTTTGGAGTGCTGTTTTCCTGGGCAGTGATAGCCCAGAATACCAGGGGTCAGGACTTGGGGCACACTGAGTTTGAGAATGACTGACCCTCGGGGACACTGCTTCATCAGAGACTCACTCAACCAGCCAGGCCCTCCTGCACTGGGAGGGGCCCTGTCCTCTGCAGACTGTCCCTAATGGTCACAAGACACCCTTGGGCAGGCCCAGGCCATGTGCCTCTAGGTCCCAATGCAACAGGGAACTACTTGGCCGGGTGCAGTGGCTCATGCCTGTAATCACAGCACCTTGGCAGGCCTAGGTGGGTGGATCACCTGAGGTCAGGGGTTCAAGACCAGCCTGGCCAACATGGTGAAACCCCGTCTCTACTAAAAATACAAAAATTAGCTGGGCATGGTGGTGTGCGCCTGTAATTGCAGCTACTCAGGAGGCTGAGGCAGGAGAATCACTTAAACCCAGGTGGTGGAGGTTGCAGTGAGCCAAGGTCATGCCACTGCACTCCAGCCTGAGCGACAGAGTGAGACTTTGTCTCAAAAAATAATAATAATAAAATTAAAAAATAAAAAAAAAGCAGCCTGGAGGACAGCTGCAGCAGCACCATGCATCTGTATCATGGGTGTTTAATAACTGATTGTTGAGGAAGGAAGGAAGGAAGGAAGCTGGACACAGGCAGGTATACAGCTCTCGCTTCTGGGAGGTTGGTGGAGATGGGCACAGAGCCCAGGGCACCCGGCCAAATCAGGGGCAGGTCCAGCTAGGAGGGTCCCTTCTGAGAGCAGCAGTCCAAGCTCGCTCCTCCCTGGGAGCAAGAAGCCTGGTCAGAAACAGAGACTGAAGCAGGAGGTGAGTCCACGTGAGCCCATGGCTTGGACACCAACCTGAGAAGTTGGAGACGTGGAGTGAGGCCCCATGGAGAGGGCAGATGAGGAGGGTGAATTAGGGCTGATCTTGAGAGCTGTTGCCCCCATGTCCCTTTGACATTCACCTTGGCAAACTTTGTAGGCCTGGAGGAGAGTTCTCAAAACACAGCGAGCGTGGCCTGAGGGACACAGCCGGACAGGGCTGCAGGCGGTTGGATCCGAGGTGGATGAGACCAGCTCCTGTTGTGTCCTATGCTTAGACCTCGGGGCACTCTTGGGCGGTCCGTAACTGGCAACAGTGTCGCCACACCCAGGGAAAGCTGAGTGGGACCCAGGGTGGACCTTGGGGAGCCCTCCACCTAGGCTCCAGCTCTGGCCTGCCCACTGGCGAGGACATTACGTGTTCCCAGAACGCCATCTGCCCCAGAGGCCATTCACCCTGGCGGCAGGCTGGGCCAGAGAGCACACTGACCATACCACAAGGCAGCTCCTTGTCCCAGCAGGCAGGGCTCCTTTGTGCTGTGGAGCCCAGGCCCCAGCCGCCATTCCCTGGGTTCAAATCTCAGCTCTGGAAGTGACTCAGCCTCTCTGAGCCTCAGTTTCTTCCTCTGTAAAGTGGGTATTGTATTCATAGGCCGTCCTTCGATAGGATTGCTTCTCATAATACACACAGGATGCGAAGAACAGGAGCAGGCACGGAAAAGGCCCCAAATAACGTCTTCCATGGATGCCACCGTGGCCTCGGTTGCTGTTCTTCCTGCCCCTGCTGCCCCGCCTGCAGGTCTCTCCCACCTTGGGTAAATAACCCTTCCCCCCCTTTGGCAAGCCAGGCCACCTGGCAGTACGTGCAGGGCTCAGGCCACTGCCCACGCCCACCCATGCATGCCCAGGTAGGACACACACACTCTCTCTCACACACACTTACACTCGCACTTACACACACACAACACACACACTCATTCACACTCACACTCAACACACACACACAACACACTCACACTCGCACTCACACACAAAACACACACACTCATTCACACATTCACACTCAAGACACAACACACTCACACACACAACACACACACACATTCACACTCACACTCAACACACAAACACATTCTCACACTCACACACAAAACACACACACATTCACACTCACACTCAACACACAATACACTCACACAAAACACACACACTCATTCACACATTCACACTCACACTCAAGACACACAACACACACACACAAAACACACACACTCACACTCATTCACACACTCCCACACAAAACACATACTCTCACACACACTCACACACACACTCACACACACTGACACCCCTTAGCCTGGTGTCTTGAGCCAAGTGCGAGGCTGCGAAGGTCTCCCTCTAGCGGCCCAGAAACAGTAGATGCTCACTCAGGCCTGACAACTCACTGGAAGAAGCCGCGGGAACTCCTCTGCCCTGGGCTGCAGCCAGATCCCGTCCTGGCCGGGGGGGTGGGGCATGGTGGCTCACACCTGTAATCCCAGCACTTTGGGAGGCCGAGGCAGGCGGATCATCTGAGGTCAGGAGTTTGAGACCGGCCTGACCAACATGGAGAAACCCCATCTCTACTAAAAATACAAAATTAGCCGGGCTTGGTGGTGCACACCTGTAATAATCCCAGCAACTCAGGAGACTGAGGCAGGAGAATCGCTTGAACCCCGGAAGCAGAGGTTGCAGTGAGCCAAGATCACACCACTGCACTCCAGCCTGGGCGACAAAAGTGAAACTCCATCTCAGAAAAAAAAAAAAAACAGAAGTCCCAGGTCCTGGCCATGCCTAGACACCCGCCGTCTGTCCCTTCATTCATCTGAGCAGCAGGAGCTGAACACTTGTCAGCAGCAGGCCAGCCCGGAGGCTAGAATCAGAGCAGGTCCCATGTCCAGGACCCCGAGGAGGTCCCAAGGCTTTTGGGGGGCCAAACAGAGCTGGCTGAGGGGTGATGAGTAGGAGGTCTCGCAGCCCTCAATGTCAGGCACAAGGGGAGAGGCAGAGTAGCCCAGGAAGAAGGACGTGTACAGGCAGGGGCTCCATGCCTTCATGCCTGGGGTGGGGGCAGGATGTGGCTGCAGAGGTGAGGCACACACAGTAGGACTGCAATAATGAACACACACAGTAGGACTGCAATAATGAGTGAAGGAATGAGCACACGAACAAACAGCCTTGCAGGTTTGTTTTTGTTTTTGTTTTTGTTTTGTTTTGTTTTGAGACAGAGTCTTGTTCTGTTGCCCAGGCTGGAGTGCAGCAGCGCCATCTCAGCTCACTGCAACCTCCGCCTCCCGGGTTGAAGTGATTCTCCTGTCCCAGCCTCCCGAGTAGCTGGGACTACAGGCACATACCACCATACCCAGCTAATTTTGTATTTTTAGTAGAGATGGGGTTTCACCATATTGGCCAGACTGGCCTTGAGCTTCTGACCTCAAGCGATCCGCCTATCTCAACCTCCCAAAGTGCTGGGATTACAGGCATGAGCCACTGCACCTGTCCAGCTTTGCCACTTTTGTATCACAAGAGTGTCCCTTGTACCTCTTAACAATAGATTCAGAGGTGGTTTGGTCTCAGCTAGAGAGAAGCCAGAGAAAGTAGCTCAGATGGGCCGGGCACAGTGGCTCACGCCTGTAATCCCAGCTCTTTGGGAGGCCGAGATCGGGGGATCGCTTGAGCCCAGAAGTTCAAGACCAGCCTGGGCAAAGATCTGTCTCTGCAAAATATTTAAAAACTTAGCTGGGGCATGGTGGTACACACCTGTGGTCCTAGCTACTTGGGAGGCTGAGGTGAAAGGGTCGCTTGAGGCCTGGAGGTTGAGGCTGCAGTGAGCCAAAATCCCACCACTGCACTCCAGCCTGAACAACAGAGCGAGACCCCGTCTTAAAAAAAAAAAAAAAAAAAGGCTGGGCGCGGTGGCTCACGCTTGTAATCCCAGCACTTTGGGAGGCCGAGGTGGGCGGATCACGAGGTCAGGAGATCGAGACCACGGTGAAACCCCGTCTCTACTAAAAATACAAAAAAATTAGCCGGGCGTGGTGGCGGGCGCCTGTAGTCCCAGCTACTCGGAGAGGCTGAGGCAGGAGAATGGCGTGAACCTGGGAGGCGGAGCTTGCAGTGAGCCGAGACTGAGCCACTGCACTCCAGCCTGGGTGACAGAGCGAGACTCCGTCTCAAAAAAAAAAAAAAAAAAAAAAAAAAAAAAGAGCTTAGATAATTCTGAGATCGGGCAAGTCTGGAAACTTCCTGGCTCCTTGTGGCATTCCCGGTTGCCTGGACACTGATTAACTCACAGGCCCCAGGCCCGAGGACTCTGAGCTGGGAGGTCTGGGGGGGCCCTGGAAGCTGTCTATGCAAACAGTGTCCCAGGCATGTGGATCCTAGTCACCCTCTGGGGTACAGCAAACCAAGGAGCAGGAGCAGGGGACTCAAGGGGATCCCCAGGACGATGGCATTAGAGGGAACTACCCCAGGCACTGGCAACCTCAGCCAATCCCATGCTCTCTGGGCCTCTGGTCCCACTCAGAAGACACACCTTGTCCAGGGCCAACAGCAGTGTAAGGACCAGGATGGGGACCCTGCAGTCCCCACCAGCCATGTGTCCTGGACAGCCCGCGTCACCTCTGACACTTGGTCGCACAATGATGTGAAGATACTTACTGCCACTGAATTGAAACACTTAAAAATGGCTAAAGTGGCAAATTTTATGCTATGTGTATTTTACCACAATTTTTTTTTTTTTTTTTTGAGATAGAGTCTCACTCTGCCACCCAGGCTGGACTACAGTGGCGCGATCTCGGCTCACTGCAACCTCTGCCTCCTGGGTTCTAGCGATTCTCCTGCCTCAGCCTCCTGAGTAACTGGGATTATAGGTGCGTACCACCACACCCAGCTAACTTTGGTATTTTTAGTAGAGAAGGGGTTTCACCGTGTTGGCCAGGCTGGCCTCAAACTCTTGACCTCAGGTGCCACCCACCTTGGCCTCCCAAATGGTGGGATTACAGGCGTGAGCCACCATGCCCAGCCTATTTCACCACAATTTTTTTTGAGACAGGGTCTCACTCTGTCACCCAGGCTGGAGTGCAGTGGCACCATCTCGGCTCACCTACAACCGCCACCCTCTGGGCTCAAGCGATTCTCCCACCTCAGTCACCCAAGTAGCTGGAACTACAGGCATGGGCCACTACAGCCAGCCTGTCTGTATGTTTAGTAGAGACGGGGTTTTGCCATGTTGCCCAGGCTGGTCTTGAACTCCTGAACTCAAGTGATCTACCCGCCTTGGCCTCCCAAAGTACTAGGACTGCAGGTGTGAGCCACCGTGCCCAGCCCCACAATTTTTTTTTAAGGGAAAAAAAGCTCACAAGGAGCCCATGCACTTTGGACCCTTTGGGTGATACAGACACCAGGTGGAATAACTCGCTTGTCTGTGTACGGCGCCTAAGACTATTCATTTTTGCTGTATCACTGCTTCTGCCTCAGCTTCCCCATTCATAAAATGGAGATGATACAGGCAGAGGCAGCTCCACTGCTGCCCAGTGAGTGGCGGGCAGAGGCTCCATCCTGGCAGCCTGCACTCTCTCTGCTTGGCCTCCTTCTCTCCAGGGCTGCTGCCACACCTCTGTCCCTTGCAGGTGGCTCTCTTGAGATTGCCTAATGGGCCCTATGGTCCTTTTGGATTTTAGGGTCATGTCACTTTTCATTTCATGATGGAGGAAGGGGGCAGTATCAATAACCCACAAGGCAAGGAGAAGCCAGTGGGATTTTGTTAGCTATTCCCAGACACTTGTACCAAACATTCTCTAGAGACAGCAGCTCAAAGCCCAGGGGAGGTGGGGGTGGGGGTCAGGAGGAACAGAAGTATGTTTTCTTCCTTTTTTCATTTTAGCAGCTTTATTATTTATTTGTTTATTTATTTATTTTTGAGATGGAGTCTTGCCCTGTCGCCCAGGCTGGAGTGCAATGGTGCGATATTGGCTCACTGCAACCTCTGCCTCCCAGGTCCAAGCGATTCTCTTGCCTCAGCCTCCCAAGTAGCTTGGATTACAGGCATGCGCCACCACGCCCAGCTAATTTTTTTTTTTTTTTTGTATCTTTAGTAGAGACGGGGTTTCACCATGTTGGCCAGGCTGGTCTCAAACTCCTGACCTGGTGATCCGCCTGCCTCGGCCTCCCAAAGTGCTGGGATTACAGGTGTGAGCCACTGTGCCCGGCCTTAGCAGCTTTATTGAGAGCGTTTACACACCACACAATTCACCCATTGAAAGTATACACTCAACAGCTTCTGGTGAATTCACGGAATTGTGCAACCATCACTATAGTCAATCAGAACATTTTCTTTTTTATTTTCTCTCTCTTTTTTTTTTTTTTTTTAGACGGAGTTTCGCTCTTATTGCCCAGGCTGGAATGCAATGGTGCGATCTCGGCTCACTGCAACCTCCGCCTCCCAGGTTCAAGCGATTTTCTTGCCTCAGCCTCCCGAGTAGCTGGGATTACAGGCGTGCACCACCACGCCTGGCTAATTTTGTATTTTTAGTAGAGATGGGGTTTCTCCATGTTGAGGCTGGTCTCAAACTCCTGACCTCAGGTGATCCGCCAACCTCGGCCTCCTAAAGTGCTGGGATTAAAGGCGTGAGCCACCCTGCCCGGCCCTACCAGAACATTTTCATCATCTTAAAAGTGTCCATGAGGCCGGGCGCGGTGGCTCACACCTGTAATCCCAGCACTTTGGGAGGCCAAGGCAGGCAGATCACCTGAGGTCAGAAGTTCGAGACCAGCCTGACCAACATGGTGAAACCCCGTCTCTACTAAAAAAACACAAAATTAGCCGGGCATGGTGGCGCATGCCTGTAATCCCAGCTACTGGGGAGGCTGAGGCAGGAGAATCGCTTGAACCCAGGAGGCGGAAGTTGCAGTGAGCCGAGATCGCACCACTGCACTCCAGCCTGGGTGACAGAGCGAGACTCTGTCTCAAAAAAAAAAAAAAAAAAAGATCCGTGTCCATGAGCAGTCACTCCCATTTCCCCGTCCCTCCCCCCGCCCCAGACAGCCACTCATCTACTTTTTGTCTATGGAAATTTACTTTTTCTGGATATTTTTAATTTTTGTTTTCGTTTTTGTTTTTTCAGACAGGGTCTAACTCTGTTGTCTAGGCTGGAGTGCAACAGCATGATCATGGCTCACTGCAGCCTCAACCTCTTGGGCTCAAGGGATCCTCCTGCCTCAGCCTTCCAAGTAGCCAGGACTACAGGTGCACACCACCATACCTGCCTAATCTTTAAATTATTTGTAGAGATGGGGGCCTTGCTATGTTGCCCAGGCTGGCCTCAAACTCCTGAGCTCAAGCGACCCTCCCACCTCAGCCTCCCAAAGTACTGGGATAACAGGCGTGAACCACCACACCCAGCCTTTTTCTGGCTATTTAATTTCAATGGGATCATACAGTACGTGGATCAAAAGTAGATACATCTTTTGTGTCTGGCTTTATTTTTCTTTTTTGAGATGGAGTCTCGCTGTGTTGCCCAGGCTGGAGTGCAGTGGCACGATGTTGACTCACCGAAACCTCCGCCCGCCTCCTGGCTTCAAGCAATTCTCCTGTCTCGGCCTCCCCAGGAGATGGGATTACAGGCATGTGCCACCATGCCCAGCTAATTTTGTATTTTTAGCAGAGACAGGGTTTCACCATGTTGGCCAGGCTGATCTTGAACTCCTGACCTTGTGATCTGCCCGCCTCGGCCTCCCAAAGTGCTGGGATTACAGGAGTGAGCCACCGCACCTGGCTGTATCTGGCTTCTTTCATGGAGCGTAATGTCTCCAAGGCTCATCTGAGTTGCAGTGTGTATGAGAACTGCATTCTATTTTTGGCCACAATGTTCTACAGTGTGGTTACCACGCATTGTGTCTGTGCACTCATCAGGCGATGGACCAGCCCGTGTTCTCTGAGACGGGCTGACTTGGGCTCTGAAATGTTAAGTAACTTGCTCTCCAGGGGTCCTGTGAAGAAGTTGCTTCATCCTTTTGAAGTCTGCCCAGCAGCCCTAATTGCTAGACCAGGCTCCCCAGCTGCTGGTCTCATCAGGATAGCAATGGAGAGTTTACTTTTTCCGAGAAGGATGTTTTATGTGTTTACAGGCATTCTGTAGTTGTGTTTATTATTTACAGTCAGTTTTAGGGACATAAAATTGCCACTGTATTGTTGGCAGTAAATTTTATTTCCATGGTTTTAACACACACACAAAAATAATAATCGTATTAGTAGCTGAATATTGTCATAATTCTGTAGGATATAAATTTTACTGCAATACCAACTATTAAATACCAAGAACCCACTGCAGCAGGATCATTAGGAATAAATGTTAGTGCTGCTTCCAAAACACAAACGATCACTCCATTGGCGGCTGCAAAGAGACCTCACACTGGTGAGTATAAATGTGCTATGTGAGCAAGTCTAAAACCCACAACACTCAACAACTGCGGTGGGATGACTGCGAATCCATTTTATGTCTCCAATGAAGACACAAATAAAATGAATGATGCCCTTTGTAGTTAAATTTTCAATCATCTTGCAAGAATTTTTTACTGCTGCAATTGTAAAACCATAAAATGCAAAAAGAAGAAGCCATTTCAGCCCCAGGAAAGACAAAATGATAAAAAGGCAGCTCTATCTGTGAGAAATGTATGGTTGGGGCAGGAAAATCATTCTTATAGATGTGAATTTGGAGGGCCGGGCATGGTGGCTCATGCCTGTAATCCCAGCACTTTGGGAGGCCCAGGCGGGTGGATCAGGAGTTCGAGACTAGCCCAGCCAACATGGTGAAACCCCGTCTCTACTAAAAATACAAAAATTAGCCGGGCGTGGTGGTGCACGGGAACTACTCGTGAGGCTGAGGCAGGAGAATTGCTTGAACCCAAGAGACAGAGATAGAGGTTGCTGTGAGCCGGGATCATGCCACTGCAATCCAGCCTGGGCGTTAAGAGTGAAACTCTGTCTCAAAAAAAAAAAAAAAAAGATGTGAATTTGGAAGAGGATGGGACTAGGATTACCAGATAAAACACAGGATGCTCAGTTAAATTTGAATTTCAGAGCAACAACAAATACTTTTTTTTTTTTATTTTTGAGGCACAGTCTCACTCTGTCACTCAGGCTGGAGTGCAGTGACACGATCTTGGCTCACTGCAACCTCCACCTCCTGGGTTCAAGCAATTCTCATGCCTCAGCCCTCTGGTAGCTGGGATTACAGGTGCTCGGCACTACGCCCCGCTAATTTTTGTATTAGTAGAGACGGGTTTTTGCCATGTTGGCCAGGCTGGTCTCGAACTCCTGACCTCAAGTGATCCACCCACCTCGGCCTCCCAAAGTGCTGGGATTACAGGCGTGAGCCCACACGCCAGGCCGAATACATTTTTTAGAATAAGTATCTCTCTCATATTGCATGGGACATACTTATGCTAAAAATGTATTTGTTGTTTCTCTGAAATTCAAATTTAACTAGATGTCTCGGTTTTTTGTTTGCTTTTTTACTAAATTTGGCCACCTTTGGCTGGCCTGAAGAACAAGGATGGACCTCCAAGCCCATCAGTGAACACTTTTTTTGTTTTGTTGTTTTTTTTTTTGAGACGGAGTCTCGCTCTGTCGCCAGGCTGGAGTGCAGTGCCGCAGTCTCAGCTCACTGCAACCTCTGCCTCCTGGGTTCAAGCGATTCTTCTGCCTCAGCCTCCCGAGTAGCTGGGACTACAAGTGTGCGCCACCACACTCAGCTAATTTTTGTATTTTTAGTGGAGATGGGGTTTCATCATGTTGGCCAGGATGATCTCGATATCTTTGTTTTTTTTTTTTTTTTTTGAAACAGGGTCTTGCTCTGTCATCCATGCTGGAGTGCAGTGGTATGATCTCGGCTCACTGCAAGCTCTGCCCCCCCGGGTTCGTGCCATTCTCCTGCCTCAGCCTCCTGAGTAGCTGGGACTACAGGCATCTGTCACCACGCCCGGCTAATTTTTTGTATTTTTTTTTTTTTAGTAGAGACGGGGTTTCACCTTGTTAGCCAGGATGGTCTCGATCTCCTGACCTCGTGATCCGCCCGCCTTGGCCTCCCAAAGTGCTGGGATTACAGGCGTGAACCACTGTGCCCGGCCTGATCTCGATATCTTGACCTCATGATCCGCCCGCCTAGGCATCCCAAAGTGCTGGGATTACAGGAGTGAGCCACTGCGCCCGGCCCACTATTTTTTTTTTTGAGACGGAGTCTTGCTCTGTCGCCCAGGCTGGAGTGCAGTGGCGCAATCTCGGCTCACTGCAAGCTCCGCCTCCTGGGTTCACGCCATTCTCCTGCCTCAGCCTCTCCGTGTAGCTGGGACTACAGGCGCCTGCCACCACGCCCGGCTAATTTTTTGTATTTTTAGTAGAGACGGGGTTTCACCGTGGTCTCGATCTCCTGACCTCGTGATCCGCCTGCCTCGGCCTCCCAAAGTGCTGGGATTACAAGTTTTTTTTTTTTTTTTGAGACAGGGTCTCACTCACTCTGTCACCCAGGCTACAGTACAGTGGTGCAGTCATGGTTCACTCCCATCTCAACCTCCTGGACTCAAGTGATCCTCCCACCTCAGCCTCCCAAGCAGCTGGGACTACAGGTGTGCACCACCACGCCCAGCCACAAGTAAACTTTTACATTGCAGAACTGCTGGGATCCCAGGGGACATTTGGAGGCTTAGAGCTAGCCAGGCAGGGCACTCTTGGTCTCAGGCAGCTGAACTTGTCCCTAAGGCTTTAGGCGAGGTTCGGCAGGGAGCTCAGGAGCTGCTGTCACAGCCTTGGCACGGACCACTGAAGCGCAAAGGCACAATGCGTGGCGCTGACCGGGATTCACACCCACTCGCATGTCAGCCTCACACTATGCTGCCAAGTCAGGGGTGGTGCTGCTGATTCACAACTGGAGAGTAGAAGGAGCTGGTCCTGGGCCACACAGCCAAACAGCCAAACAGAGAGCCAAACAGAGAGCTTTAGAGCCCCCAGTCCCTTCCCCTGGGCTGCAGGGTGAGGCCCTGACGAGGTCTGCAGAGGGCAACGGCATTCGGGGCTCCTGAGTGTGCTAACTTGGGAGGCTACACCTTCTGTCCTTAATAGCTTTACAGAAGGCCTGGCTTCCCGACCAGCACCCCAGGTACCCGAGAGTGAAAATCAGCCTCAAGTCTTAAGGAGCCAGGGCTTGTTTTGGAGTAAAAACTGCACGATCGGCCGGGCGCGGTGGCTCATGCCTGTAATCCCAGCACTTTGGGAGGCCGAGGCGGGTAGATCACGAGGTCAGGAGATCGAGACCATCCTGGCTAACATGGTGAAACCCCGTCTTTACTAAAAATACAAAAAATTAGCCGGGCGTGTTGGCGGGCGCCTGTAGTCCCAGCTACACAGGAGGCTGAGGCAGGAGAATGGCGTGAACCCAGGAGGCGGAGCTTGCAGTGAGCTGAGATCGGGCCACTGCACTCCAGCCTGGAAGACAGTGAGACTCCGTCTCAAAAAAAAAAAAAACCAAAAACAACAACAACAACAAAAAAAAAACTGCAGGATCCAGTTTTGATTGCCCACTTACTCACTAGGCCTAGCAGCAAATGGATTTCAGCTGCTGCCAAAAAAAAAACAAAACCCACCTTCACAGAGGAGCGGCTTTGCCCCTTCCTCCCCTACCAGAAAACCGATAAGAACAGGAGGCAGTGAGGACGGGTGAACTCCAGGGAACCCCTGGAATAGGCTCAACCCCCAGCGGGGCCTCCACGGGTGAGGACCTCCATTCCCATGATTGTTACATAAACCTCTAGGCCCCATCACAGCCCCACCTTGTGGTTTCGCTGAGTTTGGGTGGTGGGTTTTGGGGGGTTGCCTTGAAGGTGAACAACACAGCCCCCCGGGTCTGCAGAGCATCCGGAAGATGCCCTCCCCGGCTCCGTCCCCACTCCCAGCGTCCCCACCACAGGTACCCAGGCACCAAAACACATATAGTTTTTCCTTAATGAAAATTAGATGGAAGTATAACAGCATTCCCAAAATATACTGTTGGGGCTCAGAAAATACGGCGCCTTAACAAGAAGGAGCCCCGAGGTCTCTCTGACCTTCCTCCAGCCCCGTGTCTTCCCAAAGCACAGGATGAGGCTGTTCTCGGACTTTCCTTAACTACCTAGAAACCAGACCGGCCAAGAGGAACACAATTGCCTTCCCTGAAATGTTATTAATGAGAGAAGATTAAAACTCACATCACAAAGGAAGAGGCTGAAATGAAACACCACACCTAGAACCCAGACGAACTTCCTCCCAAACCATTGTCTGTTCTTCGGTCCCATTCAATTCCCAAAGAGAATTATTCACTAACCATTGTCTGAGCAAGGGGCCCATTCATTTCATTTTCCCCAAAAAATCATTGACTACGCCTCAAAGAGGCGGTTTCCGCACCACCTCTTCTCCCATCAGGAAGGGCATGGCAGGTTCTGGACCCCTCTGGATTACTGGGTAATCACTTCCAGGGACTCCTGTGCTATGCAGTTAGAGTAAACTTTGTGAGCCTTTTCTCCTATGAATCTGCCTTTTGTCGGCTGATTTTTCAGCGAAGCTTCAGAGGGCAAAGGGAAGCTTTCTCTTCCTAACCCAGAATCCGACCACTTCTCAGCCCTTCCACTGCCACCCCTGGCTGCAGCCCCCAGCATCTCCTGCCCGGGGGACTTGGTTTCCTCCGTGCTCTGCCTGTTTCCACCACAGCCTCCCCAGGGCACCTGGGTGACGTTGCAGGGCCCCCTCCCACTACATGGCCCCTGCACAGACCATACTCTTCCCAAGGCCCAGAGCTCCCTGCGCCTGGCTCCAGCCTCGTTATGGTTTCTGGAACACACACCGGCGCGTCCTCCTTGCTCTCCCTGACTTGTCACCTTTATTTTTCTCTCCCTGCTGGAGCCCTGCAAGGCAGGCATTTTCATCTGCTGGGATATCCCCAGCCCCTGGAACAGCCCAGGCTCATCATAGACACCGAGCTTTGCTGAATAAGTGAATGAATGGGAGACTGAAGGAGCGAGCTTGCTTTTACACGGCCATCTCTCAGAACACACAGGCGTCTGTCTGCACCCGTCTGTCATTTTGAATTCTGGGGCGGGGAGGAGTGCCATTGATTTGCTTCATTCATTCGCCTGGTGGTGGTGTGTCCCTGCCTTTCCACTATAGCTTACCTGACGTGCACCTTCTTCCTCACCGCCCCAAGGCCTGACCTGGAGTCCGGCCTGCCATAGGCGCCCCAGCATTCCTGCTGATGACCAGAGGGCTTCAGTGGTCTCACCTGGAGAGAGTGACCAGTTGTGGTTGGGCCTTATTTGCATGTGCTTTGCGTAATGCTTTGCATAACCTCCTACAAGCCACACTGAGCAGGGAAGGTGGGGTGCAGAGAGGACTGGCCCTGGGGCCCCCTGAGAGCTGACCCCTGCAGCAGATGTTCTGGGGTTTGGGGCTCCTTGGGGACCAGCTCCACCTGGTGCCAGTCTCCCCAGGCCAGGTTGGGGGTGCAGCTCTGGGCACAGTGAGGGTGGGAAAGGGGAGGCCTCCCTGCAAGCCCCAGGAACCTGCCCCAAGACCCTCTGAAGTTCAGGCCCTGCCTCCCTGCACTGAAGAGGCTGGGGTTGGGGGGCAAGTGTCACCCATGCCTCAGAGTGAGCCCTAGATCTGAGGAGAGACAAGATGGGGAGGAGGGGAAGGGGGTCAGCTCAGAGGGCAGCCCTGCCCACTCTGCCATGTCCCAGCTTTCAGACGTGGCTGAGAGGAGATGAGATGCCCCGGTCCCCAGAGCGGGTCACAGAACTCGGGGTAAGTTTCTGGTCTGCCTACCTGGCACATGCCCCTAGAGAGTGGCCTCCCCAACGGCACCCACCACCCCAGGGCAGGTGAGGAGCAGGGTCCCCCACGCCATGAGCCCGGCCGGCCTGGCCACCCTGCTGGGCCACATGGTGCCACAGGTCAGCAGGGGTCTTCAGGCCATGTGAGGAAGGTGTCTGGGCTGGTGGCCAGGCTGGGTGGGAGGGGTGGGGGCAGGTGGAGCGGGGTGGGCGATTGGGCGACCCTGACCCCTCAGCAGGCTGCACCAACCCTGGCTGGAGCCGCCACTGGCCTCTGCTTCCCTTCTCAGCAGCAGTGACCTCAAGCAGCTGCTGCACCTGTTGGGTGTGGGTGAGCCTGGCTCTTCTTTCCCTTCCAGGGGAGGAGTCAGCCCAGGAGTCAACTGCCAGGTCGGGGAGGGGATTAAGGAGCTGAGAACAGGAGACAGCAGAGGGGACAGGCTGTCTTCAGGCACAGCTGGCACCTGGGGGAAGCCGCCTCTTCCCTCCCACCCCCCTGCTTGTTACTGGAAATGAGGAGAGCCTCCCAGGTCCCAGCAGAGCTGCTGCTGGTAAGTCCCTTCCCCAGCGGCCCCTCCACCCCTCACAGGCCCAGCTGTGCCAGCCCAGCCTGGGCCCCACTCCCGGCTCCTGCTTTAGGTGGTCTCCTGTGGCCTGAGGCTCTGGGGGTGGGCAGGAGTAGGCACCCAGGCCCAGAGGCTCCGCGCCTGTCTCCAGGCCTCCCTGCTGCCTGGGCTTTGTGGTGGGAGGTGGGGTTGCAGGTGAGGGGAGTCCTCCGCAATCAACCCCGGTTTATAGGAATTGGGGCCCCAGTGCCCAGACTCATGGGCCTCCAGGGGAGCAGGTGGGAGGCCCTGCCCAGCCCACCTCCCTCTGAACACGGATCTGAGGTCACACACACCTGGCTGGAAGTGACTTATCCTGTGAACCTCAGTGTCCTCACCTGTAAAAGGCAAAAAAATTCCGTCTTCCTCCAAGTGGCTGAGAAAGGTAGAAAAACAGCATGAGAGCAGCTGGTCCCAGCCCCGTGAGCACCGGCCGGGACCCCTTGGGCAGGATCCCATGGTACCATCTCTGCCCATGATCCAAGGAGACCATTTCAGAGAGGGTGAACAACATGCCGGGCTCAGGGCACGGGGCCGGCTTTACCTTAGCCACAGCCAGCTGGCTGGTGAGCAGGGGCGGGGCGGCCGTGGGCCTGGAGAGTGGGGGCGACTTCTTTCTACCCCCTCCCAGAAGGAGAAAGCCCAAATTTTTAGGCACCACAGCAGCCTTTTTGGGCAACAGGCTTCCCTTTTTTTTTTTTTGGAGACAGAGTCTTGCCCTGTCACCCAGGCTGGAGTGCAGTGGTGTGATCTCGGCTCACTGCAAACTCCGCCTCCCAGGTTCAAGCAATTCTCCTGCCTCAGCCTCCCGAGTAGATGGGATTACGCCCACCACACCTGGCTAATTTTTGTATTTTTAGTAGAGACGACGGGGTTCCACCATGTTGGCCAGACTGGTCTGGAACTCCTGACCTCAGATGATCCACCCACCTTTGCCTCCCAAAGTGCTGAGATTACAGGTGTGAGCCACCGTACCCGACCCTCTTTTTAAAAAAAAAAAAAAACTTTTAAGTTCAGGGGTCCAAGTGCAGGTTTGTTATATAGGTAAGCCCGTGACATTGGGGTTTGTTGTACAGATTATTTCAGCACTCAGGTACTAAGTCTAGTACCCATTGGTTATTTTTCCTGATCCTCTTCCTCCTCCCAGCCTCCACCCTCTGATAGGCTCCAGGGTCGGCTGGTCTCTTCTATGCAGGTTCTTAGAAATATCAACTGAGACCGGGTGCGGTGGCTCACTCCTGGAATCCCAGCACTTTGGGAGGCCGAGGCGGGCGGATCACCTGAGGTCAGGAGTTTGAGACCAGTCTGGCCAACATGGCAAAACCCCATCTCTACTAAAATATAAAAATTAGCTAGGCGTGGTGGCACCTGTAATCCCAGCTACTTGAGAGGCTGAGGCAGGAGAATTGCTTGAACCTGGGAGGTGGAGGTTGCAGTGAGCCGAGATCACACCACTGCACTCCAGCCTGGGTGACAGAGCGAGACTCCATCTCAAAAAAAAAAAAAAAAAAAAGATAAATATCCCTGATGGAATGCAAGGGGAAAGCTCCGCCCTGGCCCATCAATCCTGGCAGGTGCTCCATCCTCCCACCTGGGGACCCAGGTGGCAACCGGCAGAGAAAGCCACGTCAAGGTGGCAAAGCAGCATCCGCCTGGGTCCCCTAAGGGAGTAGGGCTTCGTAGACTGGGTGCACCCGCCCTGGGCTGTTACAGAAGGAGAAATAACTTCTCCACAAGCCACAGTTGCTATTGTTGGTGACTGTGCTGCAGCTGCTAAGCCTACCTTAACTAGTGCCAGTTACAAGAAACAGAAACTCATCTCAAACCAGCTTAAGTCAAATGGAGCCTGAAATGCAAATTAAAACCACAAGAAGACACCACTCAATACCTATTAGGACGGCTACTATTTTTTAAAAAAACAACAGAAAATAATAAGTGTTGGTGAAGACGGGGAGAAATTGGAATCCTGTGCACTCAATTTTGGTGGGAATGGAAAATGGTACAGTTGCTGTGGAAAACAGTGGTGAGATCCTTCAAAAGTTAAACATAGAATTAGCGTATAACCCAGCACTTCCACTCCTGCATCTATCCCCAAAAGAATTAAAAGCAGGGACTCAGAGAGATATATGTTCACCCGTGTTCATAGCAGCATTATTCATTTGCAATAGCCAAAAGATAGAAGCAACGCTAGTATCCGTGGATGCATGAATGGATAAACAGACTGGTCTATCCATGCGGTGGAATATTATTCAGCCTTAAAAAAGGAAGGAAATTCTGACCCATGCTATCACATGGATGAAACTTGAAAACATCACACTAAGCGAAATCAGCCAGTCACACAAAGACACATACCGTGTGATTCCACTCATGTGAGATCGTTAGATTTATAGAGACAGAAAATAGAATGCTGGTTGCCAGGGGCTGGGGTCCAGGGGAATGGGGAGCTAGTGTTAATTAATGGCGACAGTTTCAGTTTGGGAAGATTAGAATGTTCGGGAGCTGGAGAGCGATTGCGCAACAGTGGTAATTACTTAATGCCACTGAACTGTCCACTTGAAAATGGTTAAAATGGTAAATTTTATTATGTATGTATATATTTATACATATATCTTTACATAAATTATTTATTTTACAGATGGGAAAAAAAAGTTTAAAAAATACACTTTACCAAGGGAAAAAAACAGGTTAGACAAATATGGGAAAATAATAATAATTGTGGAATCTGAATGATGTTCTATGAGGATTCATTACACCCTTCTGCCTATTTTTATTTAATTTTATTTATTTTTATTTTTTGAGATGGAGTCTCGCTCTGTCGCCCAGGCTGGAGTGCAGTGGCGCCATCTTGGCTCACTGCAAGCTCCACCTCCCGGGTTCACGCCATTCTCCCGCCTCAGCCTCTCGAGTAGCTGGGACTACAGGCACCCGCCACCATGCCCAGCTAATTTTTTTTGTATTTTTAGTAGAGATGGGGTTTCACTGTGTTAGCCAGGATGGTCTCTATCTCCTGACCTCGTGATCCACCTGCCTCTGCCTCCCAAAGTGCTGGGATTACAGGCGTGAGCCACCGCGCCTGGCCCCTTCTGCCTATTTTAAAAAAATATTTTCATGGGCCAGGCGCAGTGGCTCATGCCTGTAATCCCAGCACTTTAGGAGGCCGAAGTGGGCAGATCACCTGAGTCCAGGAGTTTGAGACCAGCCTGGCCAACATGGCAAAACCCCGTATCTACTAAAAATACAAAAATTAGCTGGGCGTGGTGGCAGAAGCCTGTAGTCCCAGCTACTAGTGGGGGCTGAAGCAAGAGAATTGCTTGAACCCGAGAGGTGGAGGTTGCAGTGAGCTGAGATCACACCACTGCACTTCAGCCAGCCTGGGTGACAGAACAAGACTCGGTCTCAAAAAAAAATTTTTTTTCATAATAAAAACTAAAAACAAGGGGAGGATGGAATGATCAGTCCTGCTTCTTCACTCCCTTGTAGTAGAATTATGCATTCACATCCTTGGCTTGGGGCATAGCTATGGGACTTGCTTTGATCAGTGGGATGTCAGGGGATATGGAGTGAGTAGACTCGAACTGTGCTTGCACAATGAACTTGCTCTCTTTCGCTGCTGACGTCGCCTGGAAGCAGCACACCTCAGGTAGCTTGCTGGGCCGAGGTTGATAAGAAACATGTGAAGCAAACCTGGACCCAACTCACAGCCCAGATGCCAGCCAGCTAATCCAAGCCTGGATCTGGTGAACGCCCACAGACCCACAGAGATGTGAGCAAAAAAAACAAATGCTTATTGTAGAATGCCACCACGATTGCGCGGCTGCTTGTTACACAGCCTGATTATGGCAATCACTAACTGACACAGGGAGTTTCTCATAAAACCCAAGAGAAGCCACTAGTCAGTATTGTGACTGATAGTGGCACTCTGGTTAACCTAGGCAGAAAAGGAATTCAGTGGGTGTAACCGTTAGCACAGAATGGCCCGCATAGGGTATCGAGGCTGGATACTCACTGCGTGCTGTGACACAGTGCTGTCTGGCTCTGCCACAACCCTTGGGAACAATCCTAAATTACTCTTTTTTTATTTTTTATTTTTTTTTGAGATGGAATCTTGCTGTGTCACCCAGGCTGGAGTGCAGTGACGTGATCTTGGCTCACTGCAACCTCTGCCTCCCAGGTTCAAACGATTCTCCTGTCTCAGCCTCCTGAGTAGCTGGGATTATAGATGTGCACCACCACACATGACTAATTTTTGCATTTTTAGTAGAGACAGGGTTTCACCATGTTGGCCAGGCTTGTCTCAAACTCCTGGCCTCAAGTGATCCACCTGCTTCAGCCTCCCAAAATGCTGGGATTACAGGTGCGAGCCACCACACCCGCCCCTAAATTACTCTCGAATTTGGCATCTCATCTGTACGATTAAACATTCAGGTGGAAGCATTTAATGTGATCACTTTGGTCACATTCCCAGGAGTCAGTTTTCAGAGCCTGGGAAGGGGAGCAGGGACCCCCAGGACCCTACCTCCAACGTAGAAAGGGTATTTGGACACCACGCAACCAAAAGGGCAAATGTCTACCACTGGCAGGAATGCAGGAGGGGCTGTAGACAGGTGTGAGCTCTCGGCAGGAGTTGGGGGGCCTGCTCCTACCTCCTGCGGTTCCCCCACGTCCCCTCTGTTTTGAATTCAGAGCTTCGGACAAGAGTCCCCTCCTGCTGTCTGAAGGGCACCAGTGTGGCTGCCCGCTGCTCCCAGGTTCCACGTGCCTAGCTTCAGCCACCTGGAGGGAGACTGGTTCCTCTTCCTCATTCCAGTTCTGATTTCTGGAGCCAAGCGAACGCAGTTTGGAGAAATGCCCCTCGGCTTCCACTGTCTCCAGGCAAAGGGTAGGAAGGAGCGGTTCCCAGAGGCCGAGATGAGGACTCAGATGAGGCCACAGGTGTCTGCAGCCTAGTGTGGAGTCTGGCAGATGCAGGCGGAGACTTACCTCTGACATAGGGAGTTGTTGACGTCCCAACAAAGTCAGCTGAGAACAGAAAACCAGCGAGGCAAACAACCCCAACTCACGGGACGGCTCGGGGGCTGGGGCGAGGCATGCAGAGTACACCTGCCTGATCCCAGTGCAACTCACAGGGCGGCTGGAGGGTTATCCCAGCCCAACTCTAGGGCAGCTGGAGGGCTGGGGAAAGGCATGCAGAGTACGCCAACCAATCCCAGCCCTGGACAGAGGCATGGAGAGGGCTATTCTGATACCCAACCTTGTTTTAACCTGAATTGACTCTCCCTTAGCTGAGAGAGCCAGACAGACTCCATCTTGGCTCCTTCACTTACAGCCCCTTACCCACCCCCTTCCTCAAGGACTTAACTTGTGCAAGCAGACTCCCAGTGCATCCAGGGATGCAATTAACTGATAAGATACTGTGGCAAGTTATATCCGCAGTTCCTAGGAATTCGCCCGGTTGATAGCACCCAGAGCCCCCGCGTTTGTGTCCGGTTGATAACACCCAAAGCCCCACGTCTATCACCTTGAAATAGATTTAAAGCCCCTGCACCTGAAACTGTTTGCTTTCCTGTAATCATTTATCCTTTTAACTTTTTTGCCTGCTTTGCTTCTGTAAGATTGTTTTAACTAGACTCCCCTCCCCCCCCGCCCCTTTCTAAAACAAAGTATAAAAGAAAATCTAGCCCCTTCTTTGGGGACAGAAAGAACTGTGAGCACTAGCGGTCTCTCAGTCACTGGCTAATAAAGGACTCCTGAATTCGTCTCAGAGAGTGGTGTTTCTCTACAACTCGCTCAGTTACAACACTGTGAGGGAGGCAGATAGAGGAAGGAACACCCACACCCCCAACTGCACTGTCCCCCACCCCCATGTTCTGCAGGTGCCTCCCACTGTGGGCTCCACAGAGACAGCAGATGAGGGAGCCACTGATAGGCCCCTGTAAGGCAGCCTCCCTCAGCAAGCAGGAGCAGGTCAGGGGTGAGTGGAAGGATGACAGCCCAGGGCGTCCTAGGCCACCGGTGCAAGAGCAAGCTCCCTGTGCCTCCTGACCTCCGCCTCATTTGCGGATACACATGCTCATGTCGGGAGATAGCTGGAGTCATCTCAGCTCCTGTCCCCCATTCCGCAGGTCCACAAGTCACCAGGTCCCATTCCCCTTCCCCTCCACATATCTCAGAGCTGTCACAGACTCTCCATGCCCCATTTCAGGGGTCTTGGCCCAGGCCTTGTCATGCCTTATCTGGACCAACAGCAATGGTCTCCAACCAGCTCCACCCAGGTACCCCCTGCCCCGCGCGTGTCCCCCATAGTTGCACCATGCCTGCTGGCACCTGCCCTCTCTCTTCACTGGTGCTCCAGCAGCTGCAGAGGCAGGGCTGAACCCTGGGCCGCTCTCAGGGCCCCCACCTCCTGCTCATCCTCCACGTGGCCCAAGCCCTCCATGGCTGTTTGCCTCTTGCCCACATCTTCCATGTTGATGTTGCCTGGGACTGGAGGATGCATCAGAGCATGGGTCCTCGAGCCAGGTTAAAAACGGTGTGTGAGCCTGGGCACGGTGGCTCACACCTGTAATCCCAGCACTTTGGGAGACCGAGGTGTGTGGATCACCTGAGGTCAGGAGCTTAAGACCAGCCTGGCCAACATGGTGAAATCCCATCTCTATTAAAAATACAAAAATTAGCCAGGTGTGGTGGCACATGCCTGTAATCCCAGCTACTCGGGAGGCTAAAGCAGGAGAATCGCTTGAACCCGGGAGGCGGAGGTTGCAGTGAGCCAAGATCGCGCCACTGCACTCCAGCCTGGGCAACTGAGAGATTCTATCTCAAAAAAACAAACAAACAAACAAACCCGATGTGTGAGTCCAGTTTTGCCATTCAGCTTCCTCACATTCATTTCCTTCATTCACTCATTCATTTAATCAACAAACCTTTATCTGTGCCAGGTTCTGCCCTGAGGCTCTGCAGACCCAGCTGGGGAACAAGCCCACCCCCTGTCTTCACAGGGTCTACAGGAGTTAGTGCATGCAGTGTGCTTAGGACAGGGCCTGCTGGAGGAATGTTTACTACTATTATGAATGACAGGTACCCGGGGCTAGTGATCCAGCATTTCCTGCCTAGCGCCCCAGCCCTGTCCATTCCATGAGAACCGGCCCTCCTCAGCCTCACCAGGGACGTCGACATGTCTGACCCTCTGCAGCCTGCAGGCAAGAACACTTTCGTCTTTTCCTGTCGCTCCCTAGTTCCCGAAAAGGGGCTGGGGCTCAGGCGGTGAGGTGGGCTAGACTGAAGGAGCCCAGGACCAGAGTCTGTCCTGCAAGGGAACTGCTTCCAAGACTGAACCACACCCACCCCCCCTCCTGGAGAGGTCCCCATCTTGCCTCTTAGAAGATAGAGGGAGCAGAGTTGAGTCTAAGGGGTGCTGCCCCCCCATACCAGACATCAGGACGGAACCACAGCAGGGTGCCAAGTTGGGGCTCAGCTCCCCTACTTCCTCCTGAGCGAGAGAGAGCAGGTCCTAGGCAAAGGCTGAGCCCCTGGTCCCGCTGAGCAGCCATGGGTGTGAATTAAATGTCTGGTGCGGCCCCAGCCGGCAAGCGGGCCCCACGCAGGCTTCTATCCTCCCTTTATCATCTGCAGCAAAGCGTTTACAGTCAATAAGCTGGCTAATTAATTCTCTTCAAAGACCTCTCAATTATTCATCCTGGGCTACAGAGAGAACAATTAGAGCATCTCCTTGCTCGCTCTGGCTGCAGAAGTGAGGCTGGGCCTGGGCCACGGAGCCCCCTGAGCCCCTGCAGCCTCGGGTGTCCCCAGGGGCCCCTCCCCCTGGCAGAGGCAGCAGGACAGAACCTTCTAGGGGGATCCTCTTCCCCAAGCTTGGAAGCAGCCCAGATCATTATCCCCACTTCTCAGGGGGAGGACACGGAGACGCTGAGCAGGCAGCGACTTCTGGAGTTCAACAGCCCCCTAGGGCAGACCTGTGGATGCAAAGCCGGGCTCCAGGTACGCAGTGCCCTTGGGGGCCGCCAGGTGCTTGCAGCAGGGCCATAGGGACCTGGGGCTGAGCCCTCTCTGCCGCCAGGAAAAAGGTTTGTGCCGGGAGGGGAGAGGAGGAAGAGGGGATCAGCTAACAGGATAGCAGCTGCAGCCAGGCCAGGAAGGGTCTCGTGTCCCAGCGACTGCGGCAGGGGTCACTCTAGAAGGGGTGAAGCCCCGGAGCAGCCCTCAGGTTCCAAGAGGAGCTGCGCTGTGGGCCCCAGCTAGGCCTCCTCTGTGCCAAGGGGGCCCCTAGGTCAGAGCTAGCTTCACTGCTCCGCTCCAACTTCCTGGAGTTGCTCAAGTCACTCGCTGGGGCCTTCAAGGACAGGGCAGCTGGTCTTGCCCCCTGTCCACCCTCTCCTCTCCAGCCCGGGACCCACATTGCCGGCTCTCACTCCCGTCTCCCCCAAACAACAGACACCGGTATGCGCAGGGTTAACTCCCTGAGGCTCCAAGACCGCGCAGAGTGGGGGGTGGGGGGCCGGGCGTGCCTGTCGGGAAGTATGGATTTCTGCAGTGGTTTTACTGGAAAAGCTGTAGCTGAAGGTGGGAGGGGGTCACCATGGCAACTTCTGGCTGTGGGAACAGGTTGGCTAGTGGGAACCCATTGTTCCAGGGGCCCAAGGGGGCCCAGCAGGCCCTGGGAGACCCCACACTTGCCTCCCAGGGGCCCTCACCCACTCAGAGAGCTACGGAGACCCTCCTCAGTCTGGAATTACCAACCTCCCCGCCTCCCTTCCCGTCCTCCCTCCTGTAACATCTCCCCTGGGCTGGGCCCCTGACTCAGCCGCCCCGCCCCCCACTGAAGTGCCCCTTGCACCGGAGCTGATAATCGAAGCGCCAATTACCAGGCGGAGGCCCAGGAGCTCCAGGCAATCTCCCTCTTAGAAGAGCTTTTCCTGTGGAGCGAGCCTGACTTCAAAGCCTGGGGTGAATTCAGGGATGCCATAAATGAAGCTCCCCCACCCCAACCCAACCCAACAGAGGGAGCCCAGGATGCCGGCGGCATGGGGAGGGCGGGGTGTGCAAGAGCTCACCCCAACCCCGTCCCAATAGGGAAGATTCCAGTCACAGCGGCAAATTCTAGGAAGTCCTCCCCACCCCACCACAAACCTGCACAGCCCTCCCCGCAAGGGAAATCAGGGTAAGGGGAGGCGGCCCGGAAGGGACAGGAGGCTCCCGGGTGCCCCTCCAAATCCCAATGCCCCCCTGCCTGCTCTCTGTGCGGGAAGACTCCTTAGTGGCTGGGATCAGCCCTGCCCAGCGTCCCACAACACTGCGAGTGCCCTGGGCTAAACCTCCCATAGGGACCCTCTGCAATGCCTTGCTGAAGCCCCCGCAGCTGATTCAGCCCCGGCCCCGGAGGGCCTACTGGGTGCAGGGTGCACGGGATCGGGGATCAGGCCAAGGGAACGCGGGGCACTGGAGAGCAGACACGGCTGGCTCCTAGACTCTCCAGGCTCAGGTTCCTCCCGGGTCCTGCAGGGCTCCGGGCTGGCCTTGGAGCCCTCCTGCAAACCGGGGAGGTGCAGAGTGAGGGGCTGGGAGGGCCCCGGAGGATGTGTGTGTGGCCCGAAGGCACTTCCAAAGGAATCTCCAGCGGCACTGCCCAAAAGGCCCTGGCCAAGCAGGGATGGTTGCCGGGGAGTGAGGGGGGACGGCGGCCGGGGGGCGGGGGGTGAGGGGAGCCACGCCCCCTGCTTTTGTTCCTTTCTCTTGGGATGCTGCCCCAAAAGAAACACCACCCACCCGCCCCCCACCTGGGCACCTCCCTGCTCTGCTGGAGGTCCTCAGATCTGTGACTCCTCTCACTCTGGTTTCCTCCTCTAAAAATGGGCCCGATAAGCCCACTTCCAAGGGGTGGTGGACACGGAATGAGATCAGGTGATATGCGGGAAGTTAATAGGTGACGGATTCCAAGGTCACGCTGCTTCCTCCTCCTTCACCCCCACCAGAAAAGGGCAGTGGCCCTTCTTAAGTCCTGGGTTGCTGCTGAGAGATGTGGCTCCCTACCTTCCCTCCCGTCCCCTAGGGTCCTGTGGGGCAGAGGAGACATCAGCACAGGCCAGACCCCAGAAAGGCGCGGTAGGCCTGTCCAGGCCAAACACCCAGGTACGATTTTGCAGCGTTGGGCAGGGCCTGAAAGAGTTAACCTGACCATCGTTAACCAGGGTCTTTCCGTCATCTGGGTCGTCCAGCTGATTTGGGGGACACTCCGACTTCTGGGGCCTCCAAGTGCTCCCCTAATATCCCTGCCCTGCCCCCGCACCCGCTGCCTGCACACTCGGATCTGCCGAATCTCGATAAAACATTTGGGGTAGATAAGTGCTGCATATAAATAATTAAGACCACATGCATATTCGCCAACAAAAGAAAAGTTTCAAACCCCTATTCCGGGAACAGCTGCCCGTGTGGGGCCCGGCAGGGCTGTGGAGGCCCACCCCACAGACTCTCTCCTCTGGGAGGACCAGCCAGGGGCTCCTGCCCAAGCCAGTGCCTCCCCCAGCACCACGGGACCTGGCTTCCAGAGTGGGCGGTGGGGGGGGCGGGGGGTTGGCAGGGGCAATGAGCCCAGAGTGGGGTGGGGAACGCCAGCACCACCGTGGAGGGGCCCTCACACACCTACAGAGCCCAAACCCCCAGGCAGGGTCCCCCAACCCCAACACCAGGCAGGCTCTAGCCACCCTGTCGGTTCCCAATAAGCCATTTATCGAATAAAAATTGAACCCAAAACTCCAGTTTCCAGGGGAGTGTGATTCCTGAGCTCTGGCTGAGGGCAGCCGGGCTAGAAGAACTCCCAGAGGGAGTAGCTATCCTCCATGCCCTTCTCCTCTGCAGGACGGGTTGGCGCAGGCTCACCCTGGGCTAAAGGAAGGCTTGCCCTGCCATGCCCCTGCTCAAGGACCTGCCAGGGCTCCCCATGGACGTTAGTATCTGATCCCATCCCTCTGCCTGGCTTTCAAGGTCCTCTGTCCCACAGGGCCATCCCAGGAGGTCAGACAGGCCTCCTGCTCACACCATGCTCCATGCCCTCCCTGGAGATGTTCTGTACTGGCCTCCCCACAACTCCCCACCACCCCCACCCTGCCTGGTCATCCCTCTCGGTTCACATCTCACCTTCAGAAGCAAGCCCCTCTCCACCCTCTGCTATCCGTTTCCTCATCCACGTTTCGCCAGTTATTTCCTGAATGCTCATTATGCCCTAAGCCCCCTGCTAGGGATCCTGAGAATGAAAGACTCAGGTCTTGCCCTCCATGAGCCTAAAACCCAGTGAGGGACGCTGGCCGACAACAAAGGCAACTGTGAGATAAGCCAGGTGCCAAGGAAAAAGGGGGAAGAGGGTGTGTGTCTTGGCAGAGGGGTAGGGCTATCATGCAAGGCTTCCTGGAGGAAGAGAGAGGCTGAAAACCAGCTGGAATTCTTCCAAGTGCAGAAGAGGAGGAGGTTGGACAGTGCCTGGAGGCCCTGCCAGCACTGCCGCCAGCTGACTCCACACACACCTGGGGTTCACACAGCCAGGGTGGGTCCTAAAGGAAGGCAGAGACCTTAGCGGCGCACATTCCAACCCTGGCTTTACTGCTCACCAGCAAGGATCCCTTCCTCCCTAATCTGCTTCCTCCCCAGCCAAAGGGGATCTGGGTCCCAGCCCCCCATTCGAGGTCCTCTCCCCTTGGCAGGAGACGAAGAACACTGACCCCAGCACCCAGCATGGGCTGGCAAACCACATCAGTGCCCACGGATTATGTTTGTCATCCACTGACTGGTAGATGGATTGAGAACCTTGGAGTTATCTTCCTGAATCTTCCCTCCTTGATGGCAACTCACCTCCGCCCACCAAGGGGTCCAGGAAGGCACCTGACTCCTGACTCTCAGGACTGCTGACGTCTTGTACGTGTCAATCACCCACCAGACCAGGAATGCATGGCAGCACACACCGCCTCTGCTCCTGCCCAGGGCCCTGGCAGGAGTGTGACAAATATTTGTTGTGGAATTAGGTTCTCCAGCGATGACGCTCTGCCCAGGGATCCCAGGGCAGCTCGGCAAGTGGGCGTGCCTCAGCCGGTGCCAGTTGTCCTTTCGTTCCCAGGAAGGGGCTCTTGGGTTCCTAATCAGAGGGCCCATGGCTGGGAGCAGTGGCTCACGCCTGTAATCCCAGCATTTTGGGAGGCTGAGGTGGGCAGATCACCTGAGCTCAGGAGTTTGAGACTAGCCTGGCCAATATGGAGAAACCCTGTCTCTTTCTTTTTTTTTTTTCTTTTCTTTTTTTTTTTTTTTTTTGAGACGGAGTCTCGCTCTGTCGCCCAGGCTGGAGTGCAGTGGCGCAATCTTGGCTCACTGCAAGCTCCACCTCCCGGGTTCACGCCATTCTCCTGCCTCAGCCTCCCGAGTAGCTGGGATTACAGGTGCGCCCACCACCACGCCTGGCTAATTTTTTTGTATTTTTATTAGAGACGGGGTTTCACTGTGTTAGCCAGGATGGTCTCGATCTCCTGACCTCGTGATCCACCCACCTCGGCCTCCCAAAGTGATGGGATTACAGGCGTGAGCCACCGCGCCCGGCCACCCTGTCTCTACTGAAAATACAAAGCTAGCCAGGCGTGGTGGTGTGTGGCTGTAATTCCAGCTACTCGAGAGGCTGAGGCAGGAGAATCACTTCAACCCAGGAGGCGGAGGCTGCAGTGAGCCAAGATCGGGCCATCACACTCCAGCCTGGGCAACAAGAGCAAAACTCTGTCTCAGAAAACAAAACAAAACAAAACAGAGGGCCCAGCCATGGTCTTGTCTCTGCTTCCAGTGGGGGCAAAGCACTCACCAGAGAGAGGCCCAAGTCCCATGTGTGCCTACATCACCTCTTGCTCTTCAGGCCCGCCTACGCTACTCATTAAACTAGGCCTTTCTGCTGCAGCCTGTCCTGCAGGTCCCCAAATGTGGGACCTTCCTTCATCCTGCCATCCTAGACCTTGGAATCAGCAGGTGGGTGGCCAAGGACAGAAATTATAAGACCTAGAGCCAGATGCGGTGGCACACGCCTACAGTCCCAGCTACCCTAGAGGCTGAGGCAGGAGGATCTCTTGAGACCAGGAGTTCGACGATGCAGTGAGCTTTAGCTTGGGTTACAAAGCAAGACTCCATCTCTAAAAAAAAAATAAATAAATAAAAAGTAATTAAAGAAATAATAAGACCTAGGAGAAAGTGACCTTCAAACCTTCACACTATTTTGATCATATACCCTTACCAATAAAAATGATATATGCATAGTTATTTTTAGATTACAAGTTTCCATGACCGTATAAATACATTACTTGCATTATAAAACATTCACGAAAGATAGGCATTTAAAAAGAATGAGATTTAAATGCTAAGTATAACATTCTCTTCCCTGCCCCAGGGGGTCATCCTGTATATCCCATTCTAGAGGCCAATGTCAGCAGGACAGCCCTCCCCTCCCCAGCTAGGATGGACCCCCTCCCCTCTGATCCATCCCCCAGCCTCAAGTTCCAACCTTCCTTCTTCCCAAAGACCCCCGCAAACTCTGCCACTGTGAAGACCATACTTTTCAGCTGTTCTTTTCTTTTCTTTCTTTCTTTTTTTTTTTTTGAGACGGATTCTCACTCTGTCATCCAGGCTAGAATCAGCTCACTGCTGCAAACTCCACCTTCCGGGTTCAAGCGATTCTCCTACCTCAGCCATCTGAGTAGCAGAGATTACAGGTATTTGCCACTACACCTAGCTAATTTTTGTATTTTTAGTAGAGACAGGGTTTCACCATGTTGGCCAGGCTGGTCTCGAACTCCTGACCTCAAGTGATCTGCCCGCCTCGGCCTCCCAAAGTGCTGGAATCACAGGTTTAGCCACCATGCCCGGTCTGTCTCAGCTGTTCTATCATCAGCTGGGGAGCCATGCCTGGGGTGCCCAGGATGCCTCTAACAAGGGCCATCTCTCATCCTCCGCAGGCCACCCTGGGAGAGAAATTCATCTGGCTTATGGCACAGGGACAGAAGCAGGCTGGCTGAGGACAAGGTAACAGAAGGGCTAGGGCTTTTAGAAGACAAAGCTTCCTTCATGGATGCAGAAGGAGAATGCTGTTTTGCTGCGCTGCGCAACCTGGGTTTGAATCCCATCTCTGGGATAAGTGACTGACGGCAGGGCGCACAGCAGGTGTTCGGCACACAAAGCCCCTACTGCAGATACTGCTCTACAAGGCAGGATCTGCCTGGCCCTGGCTTCAGTCCCTCAGCGGGGGCTGGGCAGCCACTCTTGCCCGTGCCCTGGTGGCCCCGAGATGCCAGCACTCCCCTGGGTAGTTGGGGAACCCACCCAGGGTGGAGGAGGTGGGCAAGCCCTGGGATTCCACATCTCCAGTGCAGCAGACCCCATGGTCTCTAGGGATCTTGTTTGTGCCCAAACTCCTGAGCCTTCCCTGTCCTTTTTCCCACAAGGGCCATGGCCCTGGTGGCTGCAGAAGTGGGAGGAGGGGATGTGGGGGAGTCTGGGGAAGGCCACCTTCCATGACGCTCTGCCAAGCCAGGAGGGATGAAGGAGTAACCTGGTCCCCGTGCTGGACCCTGGACTCCAGGGAGCAGAGCCTACAGCCGGCTTAGCCTTGGGGCCCCTGCCTCTGTGGAGCTGGCCCTACCCCAGATGGCCACCGTGCCTGAGGCCCGGCATCTGACCCTCTGTCCTCCCTGCCGAGGGGTCAGAACAGAGGCCCCGGGAACAGGCAAGGCGTAGTGCACGGAGCTGACCCTGTGCCTCAGTCCAGGCCTAGTAACAGGAAGTGAGAGGCCAATGCCGGTAAACGAGATCCGAAAGATTAGAGGCCTCGCTGCCGCCCCAAGTTAGAGGAGAAGTTCCTGGAAGGAGGAGGAAGCTGCCTCAGTAAATAACGCCAGACCCCAGCACGCGTCCCAGCTGTCAGCAGCCAGTGCGGCCGCAGGCTGGTGGGCCCAGGAGGGAGCAGGTGGGGGCAGAAGGCACAAGGGGGTGCCCTGGTCTCAGCCCAAGCTGGGGACACCTGGAAGGCAGTAGAGGGGTTCCCAAGGGTCCCCCCAGCCCAATCCCCAAGTCCCCATTCCCCTGTCCACACACACCACAGCTTGCAACCGTATCTAAAGACAGAAGGGGGGCTGGGTGCAGTGGCTCACGCCTGTAATCCCAGCACTTTGAGAGGCCAAGGCGGGTGGATTACTTGAGATCAGGAGTTCAAGACCAGCCTGGCCAATATGGTGAAACCCCCTCTCTATTAAAGACAAAACTTAGCTGTGTATGGTGGTCGGTGCCTGTAATCTCAGCTACTGGGGAGGCTGAGGCAGAGAATCGCTTGAACCCAGGAGGTGGAGGTTGCAGTGAGCTGAGATCGCACCACTGTACTCCAGCCTGGGCGACAGAGCATGACTCCATCTCAAAAAGAAAAAAAAAAAAGAAAAAGAAAGAAGAGAAAAGAAAAAGAAAAGCCAGCCAGCTGCAGTGGCTCATGCCTGTAATCCCAGCACTTTGGGAGGCCGAGTTGGGAGGACTGCTTGAGGACAAGAGTTTGAGACCAGCCTGGGCAACATAGCAAGACCTCATGTCTGCAAATAAAATGAAATAAAGTAAAATAGTCAGGCATGGTGGTATGTCCCTGCTACTCTGGAGGCTGAGGCCAGAGGACTGCTTGAGCCCAGGAGGTTGAGGCTACAGTGAGCTATGATCATACCACTGCACTCCAACCTGAGCAAAAGAGTCAGACCCTGTCTCAAACAACAACAACAAAAAAAGACAAACCACAGCACGGGGGAATTTTTTTTTTTTTAGACAGAGTCTCGCTCTGTCACCCAGGCTGGAGTACAGTAGCTCGATTTCAGCTCACTGCAGCCTCCACCTCCTGGGTTCCAGTGATTCTCCTGTCTCAGCCTCCCCAGTAGCTAGGATTACAGGCATGGGCCAACACACCCGGCTAATTTCTGTATTTTGAGTAGAGACAGGGTTTCGCCATGTTGACCAGACTGGTCTCGAACTGCTGACCTTGTGATCCGCCCACCTTGACCTCTCAAAGTGCTGGGATTGAAGGCATGAGCCACCGCGCCCGGCCCTGGGGTGAAATCTTTGCAACACACAGAACCCACAAGGATCAGTATGCTTGCACATACAAACCAGCCTGACCAGTCAATGAGAAAAGACCAGAACAGGCTGCTCACAATGAGGAATTCAAACGGCTAAAACATAAGAAAAGGTGCTCTCCTTTAGCAGTTAAGAGAAAGAGCAGGTCCCGGTGCGGTGGCTCATGCCTATAATCCCAGCACCTTGGGAGGCTGAGGGGGCGGATTGCTTGAGCCCAGGAATTCAGGCTGCAATGAGCTATGATTGCACCACTGCACTGCAGCCTGGGTGATAGAGCAAGACTCAATTTCTTCAAAAAAAAAAAAAAAAAAAAAAAAAGAGGTCGGGCACAGTGGCTCATGTCTGTAATCCCACCACTTTGGAAGGCTGAGGCAGGCAGATCACCTGAGGTCAAGAGTTCGAGACCAGCCTGGCTAACATGGTGAAACCCCCATCTCTACTAAAAATACAAAAATTAACCAGGCATGGTGGCGGGTGCCTGTAATCCCAGCTACTCGGGAGGCTGAGGCAGGAGAATCGCTTGAACCCGGGAGACAGAGGTTGCGGTGAGCCAAGATTGCATCACTGCACTCCAGCCTGGGTGACAGAGCAAGATTCCATCAAAGAAAAAAAAAAAAAAAGATCAGATTAAAATTGCCAGGAGATATCACATGTCAGAAGGACGGCTAAGATGAAGAAGTCTGATAACACTAGTGTTACTGAAATGGACAAGTGTGGGAAAGTCGGGGAGGAGGGCATTTCCAGCACTTCGGGAAAGGATTTGGCCCACCTAGTATAGCTGCAGATGAGAGACCCCAGAATCAGCAGCCCCACCGCCAGGTGTCCGCCCTCCCGAAGCAGGCACCTGTGCCCCAGCAGACAGGAATAAGAATGCCCACCAGCACCACCGTACATGGCCAGTCTGGAAACAAAACCCCAAACGTCCCTAAACAGGTAGAATGGAGAAATAAACTATGCTCTAGGGACCCAGTGGAAAAGTACCTGGTAGCAGAGAATAAACGACAGTCACAGCACCGGTGACTCTTGCAAACGGCCTAATGAAGCCAGACATAAAAGGAGACACCCTGATTCGAGTTCTGTAAAGTTCACACACAGGCCACACTCAACACTCAACTGCTATTAAGGGATACATCCATGGTGGCAAAATCATAAAGAAAAGCAAGTCCTGGCCATAAAAGTGAGGCCCGGCCAGGCCTGGTGGCTCACGTCTGTGATCCCAGAGATTTGGGAGGCAGAGGTGGGAGGACTGCTTGAGTCCAGGAGTTCAAAACCAGCAACATAGCTAGACTCCGTCTCAAATATATATATATATAAAGAAAGAAAAATGTCAGGGCAGCAGTAACTTCTGCAGAGGGAGGGTGGTAAATAGGAAGGAAGCTTCTGGAATCCTGGCCATGGTCTATTTCTTTTGTGTGTGTGTGTGTGTGTGTGTGTGTGTGTGTGTGTGTGTGTGTGTGAGACAGAGTCTTGCTCTGTCGCCCAGGCTGGAGTGCAATGGCAAGATCTCGGCTCACTGCAACCTCTGCCTCCCAAGTTCAAGTGATTCTCCTGCCTCAGCCTCCCGAGTAGCTGGGATTCCAAGCGCCCACCACCACGCCTGGGTAATTTTTTGTATTATTGGTAGAGACGGGGTTTCTCCATGTTGGCCAGGCTGGTCTCAAACTCCTGACCTCAGGTGATCCACCCGCCTTCCCAAAGTGCTGGGATTACAGGCGTGAGCCACCACACCCAGCCATGGACTATTTCTTGATCTGAGTGGCTATGGCACGGGAGTTTATTTTATATGTATTTATTCGTAACACTGTACAAATATGCTTCATGAGCATTTCTGTATGAGTGGTAAATTTCTTAATTTTTTAAACAAGCAGGTGTGTTTGAGCGCCCATTGTGTTGGGCACTGGGGATGGGCCATGCTGAGCTCCCGCTAGCCCACGGTGAGCTGATGGAGTGCAGGTGAACGTCCTGTGGCTGCCCGCTGGGGTCATGCACAGGGTCTCCCCAGCTCTGTAGCCCCCCTGCTCTGCACCTGGCTGGGGAAGAGCCCCCACACCCCCCTCACTCCACCCCCCATTCTCTCCCGGTCTCACACCCTCATGGCACCTCACTCTGGATTTCCAGAGATGGTGCTGAAGGCAAACCTGGAGAGGGACATCTTTCCCACTGGGGGGTCCCAGTTGGGGAAGTGCAGGGGCTTGGAGGAGCTCCCTCCCTTCCCCTTCCCAACCTCCCAACAGCACACATGACCTTGACACCCGCCCCCACGTGGGCCAAGTGCATGCCCACCATGGGCCCAGCCAGGTCCCCAGGCCCAGCGCCCTGTCCTTTGCCACCCAGCCCCCCAGACTGGGAATGATGATGGCAGTGCCAACAGCTCCCCTCTGGATCCCAAGCTATCGGGGCTGGGCCTAGGCCAGGGCGCTATAGATCCTGCAGGCTCAGGGCCAAGAGGATGGGATGGAAAGGACATTTCCCCCCTACCCCCCCCCCACCACCTGTTTACCAGGACCCAGGGCCGCTATCTCCAGCTGCGATCTGCTGCCTCCCTTTATCTCAGCGGGGCCAGCCCCGGGTTCCCAGCAGCAGCCTCCCCGGCGCGCACTTCCTGCCAGCAGCCCAGCGTTACAGGAATCCGCACACTGAACTCAGCATGTGAGTGTGTGCCCACACCCCAGCGCCTGTGCCTGGGCGGGTGCCAGGGAGCCAGGGGTGCCGTGAAAAGCAGCCCACCTGGGGCATATGTCGCAAGCCCCCCTCCAGCCGGCCCAGTGGCCTCCCACTGCTCAGGGGAGCTGCAAATCTCTCAAGAAGGCCAGGGAGGGGGCTGTCTTCAGGACCCCCAGACCTGACTCTGAAAGGCTGAGGCCAGGCCAGCCCCTATTCTCCTGGAATCCTCACCATGTCCTTCTGCACAGGGGTCTCACACGATGCACCCATGCTGCCTGGGGGTCCCAGGGGCAGGGGATGGCGAACCACATGTCCCTCCAGTGTCAGTCACCTGGCTGGTGTTTACTGAGTCCTGTGGCCCCAGCACTGGGCTAGGCATGCAGGACACACCAAAGGATGAGGGTGTCTGGGCCCTGCGGGCGCCGAGCATCAGCCACACGGAGAAGTCAGAGGAGTAAACAGGCAGCTGTGACCCGTGGGCAGTGGGAAGAAAAGGTGCTACAGGCACCACAGGAGGAGGGCTACCTCCATCCCCCACTGGGCTGGGCCAGGAGGGCTTCATGGAGAATGAGGTGTCTCAGCTAAGATCTGAAGACTGAGAAGGCGGTGACCAGGGATGCGTGCCGATGGTTGGGGGTTTTCCAGACAGAATGCAGGTGCAGAGGTCTCGGGGTGAAAGAGAGGCCAGTGCATTCGGGAACAGAAGTGTTGCAAGCCAGAGTGTGGGGCGGGGAGGCGTCTGGGAGGCAGAAGGGCTGGATCCCACAGAGGCCAGGGAGGAAGCCCCGCCGAGGGGCCCCACTGCACCCACGGACAGAGGAACTCAGAAGTTTGGGGAGGGCTGGGCTGCAGGGGTCAGTCCTGGGGGGCAGGGGCTCAGGAGAGAAGGGAGCAGTTGGCATGTGGGGGCGGGGCCAGACTGCATTAGGGCAGGAGATGACCCCAGGACCTCCAGTGATGGTGACCCTTCTGGTGAGAATGTCAAGAAGAACTGCAGAGAGGGGGAGGGAAGAGGGTCAGTGCTGTGACAGGGGTGGGGGCAAGTAGAGTTGGCTCCCCAGAGGGCCTTGGGTTTCTCATCCCAGCCTGGGAACTGTGGCCTGTCCCCAGCTTACCAGCAAGACAACTCAGATCTCAGTTGCAGCCAGGGTCACATATGCACACACATGCATGTGCACACACACATGTGCACACACACGCACACACACGGACACACACATGTACACACACATGCACACACATGTAGGAGCCTAGACAACCCCCCAGAAGCCAAGCCGCGGTCAGGGGGTCCACCCACCACAGGCCTCACTGCACCTTTCCCTGTGAGAGCCCACCCTTCCTGCTCCTCCACACTGTCAGACCCCACTGGGACAAGGCAGGGCTGGCCCAGGTGACCTGGGGACTAGACAGGAGGACCTGGAAGAAGGAAACTATTCTGCCCCAGGTTCCCCCAGGGAGCGGCCACCTATCTGGGGAGTCAGCTCTGATTTGGGAGAAAGGGAGAAAGGCCCTGTTGGGTGACCAGCTGTGCCTCTCGGGCAGGGTCCTCGGGCCTCTGTGACCCCAGCCTCCCTGCCCATCCTCCCACTGCAAGGCTGCTGGGACCATTGGCAGGGAAGCTGCAGAGGGCAGGCTTTGCAGACTGCGAAGCTCGGCAAACAGGAGGCCATTCTGTGATTCTGCCATAGCTCGAGGGGCCGGGGATCCATCTCTTTGTACCCTTTCTCCCCTGAGAGCTGCTATCCCTGCCCCCAATCCCTGCCCCGCCAGACCATCCACCTCCCTTCCTTCCCACAGAGGCCTCCGTTCCCCACCCCCTACTTCCCAGCAGAAGGTCTGGAGCCAGACAATGAGATAAGGGGCTTGTTTTTTAAAGGCAGGAATTTGGTGCAGATTGTGGGTCAGGCCCAGAAGGGCTCTGGGGAGGGGAAGGCAGCAAGCCTGTCCTTCAGATGGGTGTCCTTGGGACCACAGACCCTGCGGGTACTTAAGATTCCCACCAAGCTGAAGGAAGAGAGATGGAGAGCCCCTGAGAGGTCACCAGGCCCCGGATGTAGCTTTTGGGCTCCATCCCCACCCCTGCTCACTTCCCAGCCACACTGGCCCTCGGGGCCACAAATGCAGCAGCTCCTCTCTACCCGGAGCCTTCACCCCTGCTATTCCCTCTGTCCAAAGTCGGCTCCATCTTCGAAGCTCAGCCTAATCACTGCTTCCTCCAGAAAGCCTGCCCTGCTGCCTGGACTGGGCCTGTTTGAGCTGCTCCCTCGCTGCCATCCTCTCACGGCCAGCATCTTGTCCCCCACCCCTGGGACCTGAGCTCTGGAGGGCAGGCCACCTCCGCTCGCCCTAAGTTCCCAGGCCTGACCTGGAGCTGGCCTGTGGTGGAGGCCTGGCCATGACTCATCTAGGATGGGTGTCCCCCTCACCAAGGGCCACCCTCACCAGACGCTTGGCCCAGCAGCTATGGCCCCTCCTGGATCTACTTTCTCCTATGGGGGCAGAAAGAGGAAGAGGAGCCACTGAGTGGCAATGGATGCCTGTGCTCCCTGTGTGGGGGAAGGGCACCCCACAGTCTGGACTGAGTCAGAGTTCACCCCAAAGCCCCCGGGCCCTCAGGGTTCCAAGCTGGGATCAGTAACGACAATGATAACAACAGCCACAGCTGGGCAGGTCGTGGTGGCTCACGCCTGTAATGCCAGCACTTTGTGGGGCTGAGGGAGAATCACTTGGGCTCAGGAGCTTGAGACCAGCCTGAGCAACGCAGCAAGACCTCGTCTCTACAAAAAATACAGAAAAATTAGCTGGGCATAGTAGCACTTGCCTGGAGTCCCAACTATTTGGGAGGCTGAGGTGGGAGGCTCATCCAAGCCGAGGAAGTCAAGACTGCACTGAGCCGTAATCACACCACTGCACTCCAGCTTGGGGGATAGAGTGAGACCCTGTCTTAAAAAATTAAAAAATAGCCACAGTGGGGTGACCACCCTGAGCTTACAGCAAGTCAGGCACTGGGGTCAGCACCAAACACATATCCGGTCACTGAATGCTCACAACAGCCCAATCTGCAGTTGAGAAAACTGAGGCACAAAGAGGCTACATGGCTTGTCCAAGGCCACACAGCTGGCTTGAACTTCAGCACCACCCTGCCCCCATGGAGGCAGTCCGCCCAGGGGCAGGGGCCTATGGAGGAGGGGTTCCCCACGCATCCTTTCAGCAGTCACCCCTTAGACTGGGACCCGGGTGGAGACATCGCCCTGTCCCCCTGCCTGGCACCTGGACACTGCCTGGCACACGGAACTTGCTCAACAAATCAATACTGAAGACGGTAAACGAGGGAAGCTGCGTTTTAGGGGCTTTAACGGTGATTTAGGGCTGCCCTCTGGAGACAGCCGCACCCCGCCCCGACCAATTCCTACCCAAGTGGCCTCCGGCTGTCCGTTAGCTCCGCGTCTCCCCTTCCCCATCTGCAAGACAGGGATAGCAATAGCGCTTGTCTCCTAGAGTCGTCGGGAGGTTTAACTGAGCTAACATTTGCAAAAGGCCTGGGGCAGAGCCTGGCACATGGCAAGTGCCACATGAGCGTCTGCGTTATAAAAGCTTGCCCAGGGCTGGGCGCAGTGGCTCACGCCTGTAATCCCAGCACTTTGGGAGGCCAAGGCGGGTGGATCACCTGAGGTCAAGAGTTCGAGACCAGCCTGGCCAACATGGTGAAACCTCGTCTCTACTAAAAATACAAAAAAAAAAAAAAAAAATTAGCTGGGAGTGGTGGTGCGCGCCTGTAATCCCAGCTACTCGGGAGGCTGAGACAGGAGAATTGCTTGTACCCGTGAGGCGGAGGTTGCAGTCAGTCAAGATCGCGTCACTGCACTCCAGCCTGAGCGACAAAGCGAGACTCTGTCTCTCTCTCACACACACACACTCGCTCGGCCTCGGTTTCTCCTTCAATGAGCAGAATCTTCTGCTCCAGCATCACGGGCTCGCAGGTTCTCCGCCGCGACGCAGCGTGTACTACAACTCCCAGCGTGCCACGGGGCCCGTTCGCAGAGGCTCGCGCATGCCCGCCTCGAGGGAGCGCGAACTACAACTCCCAGCGTGCCATGGGGCCCGCTCCCCGGACCCCCGGCCCAGGGCGGCTGCTTCCCAGCTCTAGGAATTCTGGCCGTACCGACCTCGCCGCTCCCGCTGCCCTCGCTGGGGAGTAGAGGAGTCAGCAGCTCCCGCCGGGGTGGGGAGCCGGCGCTGCCCGCGCCATGCTCCGCAGACTGGCCCGAGCAGCGGCCCCGGTACATGGGGCGCTTCGGGCGCGGGGGTCGCAGCCCACGTGGTGGGCCTGCGCAGCGACAAGGTGACCAGGCCCAGGCCGGCCATGAGGCGCGTCATGGCCGAGGCGGTCGCGGGGGACGACTACTACGGCGAAGACCGGCGTGCAGGCCGGGGGTCGTGGAGGCGGTAGCAGAGCTCTGTCCATGATGGTCTGGGACGCAGGGGAAGTGGCTCCCCTGGCGCTTAAAACCCATTTATGCCTAGTGTACCATTATTGGAACGCTAAGCATCTGGGAGGTATTTATGTCCTACTGCTCAAGGTCATCGCCAAGGTCTGATGGCAAAAATTCAAAAAATTGCAACCTTCGACATAAATGGGTTTAATGAACACCTGCCACAGGATAGGCATGCTGTCTGCGTGCGTGCCGCTGTTATCTGAAAGTTAGAAATGCAGATTCCGGCCAGGCGCAGTGGCTCATGCCTGCAATCCTAGCATTTTGAGAGGCCGAGGCAGGCAGATCACGAGGTCAGCAGTTCGAGACCAGCCTGGCCAACATGATGAAACCCCATCTCTACTAAAAATATAAAAATTATCCGGGCGTGGTGGTGGGCACCCATAATCCCAGCTTCTCAGGAGGCTGAGGCAGGAGAATCACTTGAACCCGGGAGGCAGAGGTTGCAGTGAGCCGAGATCGTCCCACTGCACTCCAGCCTGCGCAACAAGAGCGAGACTCCATCTCAAAAATAAAAAATAAATAAAAGAAATGCAGATTCTCAGGGCCTGCCGAGGAGAACCTGCATTTCTACAGGCCTACCAGGTGGTTGTGTGTGTCCTGCATTGTCACCCAGCTGCCCCCTGAGATGGGTGATGTCCAGTCTTGCAGAGGAGGGTTCTGAGATGTGGAGGGAGGTGCTCCAGGCCCCATACTTAGTAAATGGCAGAACCAAGGTTTGAACCCGGGTCTTCTGACTCTGAAATCCACAACTGTTCTACTGCACTGCCTTCCCCCACAGAAGGCAAATGGAAAATAGATGTAGAAAGGGGCAGGTTCTACAGGCCGCACCTTGCAAGGAGTGGGTTCTAATAACCTAGGGAGTGTCTCCAGGGTACAGCCACCCCCAGCCCCAGCCCTGGGTCATGAGTTGCCATAGTGAGCCACTTTGACTGTTGGGGTGTGCACACCCTTCAGCTAGGCCAGGACAAGCCATAGGGTCACCAGTTGAATCCTGAGGGCCCGTCTGTTAAGGGGTTAAGGGATGGCTGGGGCTAAGCACGTATCCAGCTGCCGCCCAGTGTTGCTGGAGATGCTGATCTCCATGCTCCCAGGCAGCCTCACATGTCAACAAGTCACTGCTGCTCAAGGAGAGGCTGGGGAGGCGCTTGGGTTGATGGGAGTCTAGAGAGGGTGCCCTGGGAAGCAGAGGATGGGGCGAAGCTGTGGCTCACTGGGAAGGGGCCTTCACAGAGGAACCCTCCTGCAGGCTGAGTGGAAGCCTCCCAGGCAGGGAAGGGAGCACCGGCCCACAGGGCAGGGGGCTTCAGGAGCAGAAGCAGACTGGTGAGAAAGGTCTTCAGGGCGCAGGTGGGCATGTGGCAGGAGTGGAGAGTGCAGGAGACTCTGAGGAGCGGGGGCAGAGGCCAGGTCACGCCAGCCCTGAATGTCATGCTAAGGACTTGATGCCACAGTTGGGGGGACCACAGTGGGCTTTACAGCAAGAGCGGGAGCCTTCCTCACCCTCCAGCTGCACCCTCATGCCCTGTCCAGCCCCCCACTCACCCCTCCTGACGAGGAAAGGAAGTCAGCAGAGAAACCACAGGCCCCACCTGCAAAGGGCTGAGGGGAAAGGAAGTGAGACAGGTGTGAGTTCTGCCGGGGACAGGTTCAAACCACAAGAGAGGTTACTGGGGGGAGCGGGGAGAGGCCATGGCCCAGGGTAGGTGGGGTGCAGAGTTGACTGAGGGCCCCGTGGAGCTGGATGTGTGGTTGCTAAGCCCACAGAGTGTGCAGCTGGTGGACGGGGCTCCAAACCCACTCGGCCGCTCACCGGAGCCTCGGGCTAGGGGCCTCACCTGGGCTCAGAGCGTGCTCTGGCCCAAGTGACACAGGGAAAGCAGTGTGGACGGTTCTGACACCCAAGTGTGCGAGCACAGTGGCTTCCCTGTCCCTCCGCAGAGCTGCAAGAAATGGCTGCGGAGCTGCTAGGGCTGGAGCGCACCCTCTTTGTGCCTTCCAACACTATGGCCAACCTCATGTCTGGTGAGCGCGGGGCGATTTCTGTCTGCCCAGCAGGTCCTCAGCGCATGGGGGGCGGGGAGCTGTGACACTCGTGGACCACATTCCTGCATTTCTGTTGGGTTCGGCTGGCGGGGAGCCCTGGAAGGAGATGGAGGAGGAGGAGAGTGGGGGCTGCAGGTCTGCTCCTCCCCGGCTCCTCTTCCGAGGGTCCCCAGGGCCTCTGGGCCAGCACCAGGGACCTCTCCACATAGCCCTGGCTCCAGGTTCCTGCAGCCACACCTTCCTCTCACCCCTCAGGCCTGTCCTCTGGGCTTCCCTGCTCCTGCCTCCCCTCTGTAAACTGTCCCATGATTAAACACTGCCAGTTTCCCAGTGTGTGTGTGTGCCATCTGTTTCCTGCCAGGGTCTGATGGCTGCAGGTGCCTCGGCTGCTTGTCCACCAAGAAGCAGCACTGCAGCAGCTTCTCCAGCAGGCGATGCTTTGTGGAGGGGCTTCGGGGCGCGGGTGTGCAGGCTGGGCGTGGCCCAGCGATTCCCAGCACAGCACAGCCATTCTAGACTTGTGTGTATAAGGGCATGGTTTTCCAGCACATGGCACTGAGGTGTCTTGAAGGTGCTGTTTCCTTGCCGGCCTCAGGCATTTGTGAGTTGACTGTAGCCTTAGGGCTCAGCCTAGCCACGCTGAGCAGGGCCACATGCCTCCAGACTCAATGCCAAGACCTGCCCTCCTTCTGTCTCAGTGATGTGTCACTGCCGGCGCCGGGGCTCCCAGCTCCTCCTTGGGCAGGAGTGCCACCTCCACGTCTATGAGCAGGGTGGGGCGGCTCAGGTAAGGAGCAGGCATTGCTCACCTGGGGCCCTGGGCATCCTCCAGCCAGCGCAGGCTGCTCAGGGGCAAACCCACTTCCCAGGCACCAGGCTGAGACCTGCAGAGGGGAGAAAAGGTCAGCCATGGAGAAGCTGGCTGGGATGGCGGCATCTCCAGGGGAGGAAGGAAGGAGAGCAGAGCCCCAGATTTGCCACGTGGGGGCGGCAGCGGCAGCGGCTGGCCCCAGGCTTGCCGGGCAGACACCTGGGCGGTGCTTGGTGCCTGGTGCCCTCTAGCGGACACTCGGAGCACTCCCGCGCTCCCGACGGGAGCCAGACAGCAGCATCTGAAGAGTTAACAGGGGAGGGGCCCAGTGCTCCCCAGCTGGGACGTCTGTCCAGATGCACAGAACAGAGGAAATGCTCCAAGGCCCAGACCTCGGGGAAGCAGACACAGGACTCAGGATCTGGCTCCTTACTCCAGAGGAGCCCCCCACTCCGCCAAGAGGTGCCCCTGGACCCCTCAGCCCTCATCCCCTTCCTGACCCACAGATGGCTAGAGTGCACTCCCACTCCCTCCCAGAGCTGCCCCACGGCACCCTGGACCTGGCTGAGCTGGGGAGGATGATCACACGGGGCCTCCAGAGCCCCTACCACCAGGTCTGCGAGCTCATTTGCCTGGAGAACTCATGCAGCAGCTCGGGTGTCCGGGTCCTCCCCATCGACTACCTTTGCCAGGTAGGCCCGGCCCCACCACTGTGTGCCCCCCACCAGCCTGATCCTGGCTTCCTGTGCCCCTGGCCCATCCTGGGGTTCAGTCCCCTCTGATTTATGCCATGGGCACCCAGCAGCGGCCAGACCTGTCACAGGAAGGACACACGTGTGGTCCTAGGCTGAAACACAAAGGGAATTATTGCCCCAGGTCAGGGCCCCTAGTCCCTGCACCAGCCCAAGAGCAGAGATGCCCCCACCCCCAAGTCCCCAGAGCCGAGTCCCAGAGCAGCACCAGGGCCTGCTGCCCTGGTCTGGAAACGTGTGCCCCATGAGGCTGTAGGAACAAGCTCGTGTGAGTGCCCTCCACCTGGTCCTTGCCACCCACGTGCGAGGTGAAGAGGCCGCAGTGTCCGAGCTCTGCTGTTCACCAGACGCTAGTTAGGCAGCAGCCTAACTCTCCAAGCCTTGCGTTCCTTGCCTGTGAAATGGGAGCAGTGGCGTCTCCCTGGAGTTGTGCAGCCTAAATGAGGTGACACACATTTACCCTTGGCCCACAGTCGTTTGGCCCATGGTCAGTGTGTGACAAAGCTGGATTAAATGTGCACCCCCAGCCCCTCCCAGAGCCCAGCATGGAGGCTTAGGCAGCACAGCCTGACCGCTCGAGTCCCAGATCACCAGAGCCAGTCACCAGCCAGGTCTGCTGATCCCTCCTGATTCCTCAGGCAGCTAAGCCCAGGCCCCACCTCCCTCTATGCCTCCCTCAGGCCTGGCCCCTCTGACTCTGCCCACACCTCGTCCCCAGGTGCACCTCCTGGCCCAGACCTATGGGGCCCGGGTCCATCTGGACGGGGCCCAGCTGATGAACGTGGCGCTGGCCCTGCATGTCCCGCCGACCCACATTGTGGAGCACTGTGACTCTGTGTCTTTCTGCCTCTCCAAGGTGGGAAAGCCCTGGGCTGGCCTCCCACAGACAGGTGGGGTGGGGCACCCCAGCAGGAGGTGGGGTTAGATTCCTGAGCTCCATCCCTGGCAGCTGGCCCCAGGTTCCCCCTTGACACCTCTGCAGACAGGGCGACGCATCTGTCCCCACCCCAGCGCAAGGACAGGGAGGTAAGCTGGCAGGAGTCTCTCCTCTCCACCTCCCAGGGCCTGGGCGCCCCAGTGGGGTCCCTGGCTGGGAGGCCCAAGGACTTCATTGAAGAAGCCTGGCACCTCCAAAAAGCCCTGGGTGGAAGCGTGCACCAGGTGGGGATGCTAGCTGCGGTGGCCCTGGTGGGACTGGTTGACACAAAGCAGGCACTGTGGCAAGACCACGGGAACGTCCAGAGAATCACCAAAGGTGCCTGGACAGGACGCTCCACCCTCGCTTCCCTGTGCTTCCTCTGACTTGGCCTGAGCTGTGCTGTCGGGGTCCCCCATCAAGCCTGCAGGCTTCTGGATCCTGGGACTTGGGGTGGCCAGTGAGTCACTAGGGCGGGACCCAGGGCACCAGCTGCTTCAGCAGACCCTATTCAGTGCAGAGTCCGGCCTGGGGAAGCCCTTGGTGGACGGCCAGGATTGTGACGCTCTACAGAGTCCGGCAGAGCCTCTAACCCGGGTCTTTCAACTGTTCACTGAGTCCTCCAACAACCCCATGACGTCCCTACTTCACAATGAGGAAATAGAGGCCCAGAGAGGTCAATAGGCTTGCCTGAGATCACACAGCTAAACGCAGCAGAGCCCAGTCTGTGCGACTGCAAAGGCCAAGTCAGGACACAGGGCTCTGCCTTCCCCCACTGCGACTGGACTGCTCCCTGCCTCCCGGGTGACCTTGCTGGGAAATGGGGTCAGGGTCAGGGCCTGGGGTCATCTCCGCTCACCTCAGGACCTGGCCCAGGACTCCAGGAGCTGGTGTTGTCCGTCTGCTCAGTTGATCCCACCTTCGTGGAGACGAACATGGTGATGGCGAGCACGGCTGGGTTGAGGGCCGTGAGTGCTGACCAGGTGGCCCACACGGGCCACGTGGCGTGGATGCCGCTGTTCCTATGGACACAGCAGTCCATGCTTACCGTGTGGCACCTCGACGTCTCGGCACAGGACACTGAACTGGTGCTGAGGCCGTTGGAGTCCTGAGGACGGAGTGACTGGGACCCTGTGCCTGGGCTGGGATGGAAGCAGGAAGTGGAGGTGTTCCCAGCAAGCAGGCAGCAGAGGAGGCGTTACCTGCTTGTGGCTCTTTGGTCCCCTTCACCCCCACAACACTCAGGGTTAGGACCTCCCCCATGCTTGTCAGCACACACTGAGTTCCTCCAGTGTCTGGGACAGGGTGCAGGGACAGGAAGGACACCCTTCCAGTCCCCGTCACCAGAGCTCGGGAGGCAGCAGGGCAGGCCTTCGCTCTAGGTCACAGAGGAGCCCTTTGTTCAGGGCCACGTGGCCAGTGACAGCTTCCTGAGTTCAGGAAGGGAACCGTGAGAAGGAAGCAGAAAGGGACATGGGAACTTGATGGCGAGGGCTTTAACTGCCGTGGTGAAGGATTTCCACTTTATCTTGTGGTCCTCTAATACGTATTTTCCTTTTTAGGAAATAAATTACTCAGGGCCGGGCATGGCGGCTCACGCCTGTAATCCCAGCACTTTGGGAGGCTGAGGCAGGCGGATCACTTGAGGTCAGGAGTTCGAGACCAGCCTGGCCAACATGGTGAAACTCCATCTCTACTAAAAATACAAAAATTGGCCAGGTGTGGTGGTGCGTACCTGTAGTCCCAGCTACTCGGGAGGCAGAGGTGAGAGAATAGCTTGAACTGGGGAGGTGGAGGTTGCAGTGAGCCGAGATTGCGCCACTGCACTCCAGCCTGGGTGACAGAGTGAGACTCCGTCTCAAAAAAAAAAAGAGAAAAGAAACTACTCTGCTTAACAAAATAATATGTCTGTATTGTAGATGATTTGGGTGTAAATCTCACTTTTAGCAACTCTTAGGGTAGTTCAGGCAGACTCAGTCAAAAAAAAAAAAAAAAAAAAATGAAGCCAGGCATGGTGGGGTGTGCATCTATGGTCCCAGCTACGCAGGGGCCTGGGGTAGGAGGATCATTTAAGTCCAGGAGGTGGAGTCTGCAGTGAGCCGAGATCACACCACTGCACTCCAGCCTGGGTGACAGAGGGAGACCCTGTCTCAACAAATAAACAAACAAACAATCTGATAGTACTGAAGAGCCTGCAAGGCAGTCATGAATTGTGAGGTCAAGATCTGGGAGAAGCGGGAACCTAGAGAGGTGAGCCTGGCATTTGGGACACTTTTCCTCTATGCATCTGCCCGGGAGCTGAGGAACTGAGCAGAACTTTTCACAGGCACGCAGGGCTGAGGGCAGAAGCTGAAGTTCAAGGCCTGCTGAAAGACCCTGGTAAGAGTCCCTCAAGCAGGACTCTGTCTCAAAAAACAAACAAACAAACAAACAAACAAAAAAACCCTCAAGCTTTGGGTTGGGTCCCTGAGGGGCCACCCACTAGGAGTAAGGGCAATTGGAAGTAGACTGACCATCATGAGAAGTGAAGCCAGCTGTGAAGCACTGTAATCCCTGATTACGGCAATCCGGGGTGGCGGGTGCCTCTGGCCTAGAGGCCTGCCAGAAGTAAAGATCGGTCTTCTCTGGAGGAAGGCGACATCTCCCAGAGCCTCCAATTTCCTCTACAGTTATTCACATGGGATGCCCCCACTCAATCAGAAATAGCCAGGCATAGAATGGGACAAGATGTGATTGAAAATGAGAAAAAAATGGACAAAAGAGGCCAGGCATGGTGGCTCATGCCTCTAATCCCAGCACTTTGGGAGGCAGAGGCGGGCAGATCACTTGAGGTCAGGAGTTCGAGACCAGCCTGGCCAACATGGTGAAACCCCATCTTTACTAAAAATCCAAAAAAAAAATTAGCTGGGCATGGTGGTGCGGGCCTGTAATCCCAGCTATTTGGGAGGCTAAAGCAAGTGAATCATTTGAACCCAGGAGGTGGAGGTTGCAGTGAGCCAAGATCACACCATTGCACTCCAGCCTGTGTGACAGAGCAAGACTCTGTCTCCAAAAAAAAAAAAAAAAAAAAAAAAAAAAGAAACACCCTTAGGTGACCCAGATAACAAAGTGGCTTGTGCCTGTAGTCCCAGCTACCCAGGAGGCTGATGTGGGAGGATCACTTGAGCCCAGGAGTTCAAGGTTGCAGTGAACTGTGATCATGCCACTGCACTCCAGCCTGGGTGACAGAGCGAGACCCGTCTCTAAAAAAATAAATAAATAGCTTGAGTGTGGTGGCTCATGCCTGTAATCCCAGCACTTTGGGAGGCTGAGGTGGGTGGATCACTTGAAATCAGGAGTTCGAGACCAGCCTAGCCAAGATGGTGAAACTCCATCTCTACTAAAAATACAAAAATTAGCTGGGCATGGTGGCACACACCTGTAATCCCAGCTACTCTGGAGGCTGAGGTAGAAGAATCGCTTGAACCTAGGAGGCAGAGGTTGCAGTTAGCCAAGATTGCGCCACTGCACTCCGGCTTGGGTGACAGTGAGACTCCGTCTCAAAATAAATAAATAAATAAATTAATTAATTAAATTAAATATTCTAGGCTGGGTGTGGTGGCTCATGCTTGTAATCCCAGCATTTTGGGAGTTCGAGGCAGGCAGATTGCTTGAACCCAGGAGTTTGAAACCAGCCTGGGCAACATGGCAAAACCCTGTTTCTACTTAAAAGTACAAAAATTAGCCAGGTATGGCACCTGTAGACCCAGCTACATGGGAGACTGAGGTGGGAGGATTGCTTGAACCTCCCAGGAGGTGGAGGTTGCAGTGAGATAAGATTGTGCCACTGCATTCCAGCCTGGGTGACACAGAGAGACCCCATCTCAAAAAAATAAAAAATAAAATATTCAAGGAATTATAAGGCAAGATAAAAAAAATTTGGCAGGAATCTGGAAACTATAAGAAGGTCATATGGAAATTCTAGAACTAAAAAATACAATAACTTAAGAACTCAGTTAGATAGGTTTAATAGTAGATGAGACACAGCTGGAGAGAGAATTAGTGAAGAGGGAGGTAAATCAAGAGAAAATATCCAGATAAACAAAAGATGGTTCTTTGAAAAGAGTAATAAAATTGATAAACCTCTAATGAGACTGATCAAGAACAAGAGAAAGGAAGTATAAGTAACTTGTGATAATGGCTGGGCACGGTGGCTCATGCCTGTAATCCCAGCACTTTGGGAGGCCAAGGAGGGCAGATTACCTGAGGTCAGGAGTTCAAGACCAGCCTGACCAACATGGAGAAACCCCATCTCTACTAAAAATACAAAATTAGCCAGGCATGATGGCGCATGCCTGTAATCCCAGCTACTCGGGAGGCTGAGGCAGGAGAATCACTTGAACCCGGGAGGCAGAGGTTACAGTGAGCTGAGATTGCACCATTGCACTCCAGCTCCAGCCTGGGCAACAAGAGTGAAACTCCATCTCAAAAATAAAATAAAATAAAATAAAATAAATAAATAACTTGTGATAATATTAAAAAGAATAAAGAGGCTGGGCACAGTGGCTCATGCCTGTAATCCCAGCACTTTGGCAGGCTGAGGCAGATGGATCACCTGAGGTCAGGAGTTTGAGACCAGCCTGGCCAATATAGCAAACCCCATCTCTACTAAAAATATAAAAAAGTATCCAGGCCTGGTGGCGTGTGCCTGTAATCCCAGCTACTCAGGGGGGCTGAAGCAGAAAAAGTGCTTGAACCCAGGAGGCAGAGGTTGTAGTGAGCTGAGATCCCGCTACTGCACTTCAGCCTGGGCAAGAGAGTGAGACTCCATCTCAAAAAAAAAAAAAAAAAAAAAAAAAGAAGAAGAAAATAAAACTTACCTATATTTTTATCATCCAAGAATAACTATTAATATTTTTGTCTATTTCATTCTGGATATGTATATATGTATATGAATCTCTCTCTCTCTCTCTCTCTGTGTGTGTGTGTGTGTGTGTGTGTGTATTAAAGAGGAGAGGTATACAGTCACATCAGTGCTTTAGAAAGCCCTTATTAGGAATCCCAGAGGGAGGATTGGTTTTAGAATGGTAGAGACTTTAGCTTAAGTGTTCACTTTGAGACCCCAAGAAGAGGTGGTTAAGAAGCTGCCAGGAATATAAGCACAGAGCTCAGGAGAGGGCCTGGACTAGAGGAAGAGCTATGAGAAACCACAGCATGGGCTGGGCGTGGTGGGTCATGCCTATAATCCCAGCACTTAGAGAGGCTAAGGTAGTTGGATCACCTGAGATCAGGAGTTCAAGACCAGCCTGACCAACATGGAGAAACCCCATCTCTACTAAAAATACAAAATTAGCCGGGCATGGTTGCACATACCTGTAATCCCAGCTACTCGGGAGGCTGAGGCAGGAGAAGCACTTGAACCCGGGAGGCGGAGGTTGCAGTGAGCTGAGATCACACCATTGCACTCCAGCCTGGGCACCAGAGAACAGAGTGAAACTCCGTCTCAAGAAAGAAGTGAAAGAAAGAAAAGGAAGGGAGGGAGGGAGGGAGGGGATGGTGGAAATCTTGGACTGCAGTGAGTGTAAGGGGAGAAGAGTCCACATGGCAGGCAAAGGGGAGTCTCCCTCTGTCCCTCCATCTCTTAGAAGAATCCAGATCCATACTGTGGAAGATCCAGTATACAGGAGTTCCCAGGGCCCCAGAACTGCTCTCCTGTGCTTGAGAAGGTGGTAACTCAGAGATTCAAAAGAAAGCCAGCAACTCTCATGCCTGTAATCCCAGCACTTTGGGAGGCCGATGCAGGTGGATCACCTGAGGTCAGGAGTTCGAGACCAGCCTGGCCAACAGGGAGAAACCCCGTCTGTACTAAAAGCACAAAAATGAGCAGGGCATGGTGGCAGGTGCCTGTAATCCCAGCTACTCAGGATGCTGAGGCAGGAGAATCGCTTGAACCCGGGAGGCGGAGGTTGCGGTGAGCTGAGATCATGCCATTGCACTCCAGCCTGGGCAACAAGAGCGAGACTCCGTCTCAAAGAAAAAAAAAAGAAAAAAGCCAGTAACTCTAAGCCCCTGTAATTCTATGTCTCCCTTACTGCCCTGTCTGGGGCAAGCAGCAGCAAAAGTGCATTATGTTGGTTATCCATTGCTGCATAACAAATGACCCCAAAACATAGTGCCTTAAAGCAACTATCATTAAATATCATAAAATAACTATCATTATTTCCCATAGCACTGTGGGTTAGGAAATGGAGAGTGAGCCGGGTGTGGCGGCACACGCACACCTGTAGTCAATCCTAGCACTTTGGAAGGCCGGGGCAGGTGGACTGCTTGAGCCCAGAAGTTTGAGACCAGCCTGGCCAACATGGTGAAACTCTGTCTCTACAAAAACAAAAAATAGTCAGGTGGCCAGGTGTGGTGGCTCACATCTGTAATCCCAGCACTTTAGGAGGCCGAGGCGGGGGGTATCACCTGAGGTCAGGAGCTGGAGATCAGCCTGGCCAACGTGGTAAAACCCCATCTCTACTAAAAATACAAAAATCAGCCAGGCATGGTAGCACGCACCTGTAATCCCAGCTACTTGGGAGGCTGAGGCAGGAGAATCGCTTGAACTTGGGAGGCAGAGGTTGCAGTGAGCCAAGATCGCACCACTGCACTCCAGACTGGGCGACAGAGCAAAAACTCCGTCTCAAACAAAAACAAAAACAAAACAAAACAAAAAGTAACCAAGCCTGGTGGCTCACACCTGTGGTCCCAGCTGCTTGAGAGGCTGAGGTGGGAGGATCACTTGAGCCCAGGAGGGCCATGCCTCAGTGAGCCGAGACGGAGCCACTGCTCTCCAGCCTAGGTGACAGGGTGAGACCCTATCTCAAAAAAAAGGGGGCGAGGCAGAATTTGGGGGTGGCTTACAGGTGGAAAGTTCTGGCTTGGAGTTTCTCACGAGGTTGCAGTTAAGACATCAGTGAGAACTGCATTATCTGAATAATTCTCTCGCAGGTGGTGTGCTCACACAGCTGACACGCTGCTGCTGCTTTGATGGAGGCCTCAGTCCTGTCCATGTGAGCACCTCCTCTGGGCTTCCTGAGTGTCTGATGACTTGCTTCCCCTAGGGTGAGCAGCCTGAGACCGAGGCAGAAGCTGCCTTCTTATGACCTCCTCACACGCTGGTACCTCCTACTTGACACCCAAGTCAGCTCTGACTCAGTGTGGTAAGGCCTACAGAGGGGTGAGCACCAGAAGATGAGGACAGGTGGGGGCTCTCTTGCGGGCTGCCTACTGCATTTATAAATGCCGGTTGGGCATAGGGCCTGAGCTGATGAGAGGCCCCTGTCCTCACAGAGGTCAGGCCCCTGGCACGGGCACCTACCAGGTGGTGCAGATAAACATGCCAGAGTGGGATGCCAGTGGGCCCAGGACCTGGCGGAGCTGGGCCATCCCTGGAGAAAGGGCTTTGCTGTGGCGAGTGGTGCAAGGGCCTTTGATGCTGGCGGACGGGCCTCTGAGTCAGGGCTAGTTTCTGGCACGCACACACGCTTGCCCACACACACGCACAGAACACCTCTGGATGGACAGACGTGCGCACCGCTGGTGACAGTGTTTACTCACCTTTGTGCTGTTTGTGACACACGGGCATGGGTTACCTATTTTGAAAAGTTCTAAGAAAAATCTAAGAAAGAGGCCCACTTGGGCCAGTGGATCCAACCGTGGGAAGCACCACTGCAAGTGGATTTGGTGCACCGGCTCTCTCCTCTTGCTGTAAACAACGCAGCACCATTTGAGCCTGATGTCATGTTGTCTATTCTGGGTGACCTGGAACCATGCACTGTCTCTTCCCTGGGAGGCACTCATCCGCCTCTTAATCACAGCCGCAAAGCCTGACACTCAGAGAACCATGAACACAGACAGACCCCTTGGGCCAATCACTGTGGAGACTAGCCAGAGAGTGAGGGGGTTAACTGGCCATTCAGAGGGTGAGGAACACTCACCGGCCAATCAGAGAGTGTGGGGCATCAACTGGCCAGAGTGGAGTCAACTAGCCAATCAGAGGGTGAGGGATGTGGCTGGCCAATCAGAGTGAAGGAGTTGACTAGCCAATCAGAGCATGAGGGAGTCCACTAGCCAACCAGAGGGTGAGGGTGGGCCAATCAGAGGGTGAGGGATGTGGCTGGCCAATGAGAGAGTGAAGAAGTTACCTGGCCTGGCTAAGTTCCACACCCCCCAGAACACGTGGAGGCAAGGTGGGCAGGTCTGTTCTGGAAGGGAAGGGGCAAGCAGCACACCCTCCCCACCACACACACTCTCCGGGAACTCTGGTGGTCCCAGCAGACCCTCCCCGGTGTGTCTTCCTCAGTGTCCTATCCCCAGAGCCCAAGCCCATCTGCTGTGAGAGGCCTGAAGTTAGGCTCACACCCCTGGCTTCCCAGCAAACCCCCAGGAGAAGCCTCCTCAGCAGAAACTGGGGGCCAGGAGGAGGAGAGGAAGAGTCCCCCACACCTTTCCTCCCAAGCTGAGAGGACGTGTCCACAAAGCCAGCCCCCGTTTCCAACACGGAGACCCAGGCCCCCCTCCCCACTCCGTGTGCTGACCTGGGAATAAGAAGTAGGCTTGTGTGTCTGCAGATGACTTCACAGTGGACACACACACGTGCACACACGCTCTTAGAACACCTCTGGATGGACAGACAGACGCGCACAGCTGGTGACAGTGTTTGCTCACCTTTGTACTGTTTATGACAGACGGGCATGTGTTACCTATTTTGAAAAGTTGTAAGAAAAAAGGCTTATACTGCACACAGCACAAGTGATTTATGTAAGGACAAATGGGCACAATGGTCCCACATGGGATGGTAAACGTTCAAACACCAGGAGGAAGAGGAGGCCCCGCTCACCCCCCAGATTTGTCCTTACTGGGCCCCAGCAAAACTGTGCCACCCCCTGGAGCCCCCAGGAGCTTCCTTAACCTTTGGATCAATAAAGAGACCTAGGGGTGGGGCAAGGTGGAGGAAGATCAAGCTACAAGAGGCTGCCACCTTCCCCGGCACACCTCTCAAGACTCGGGAAGGGCCCCCAAACCCCAAACGAGGCCGTTTAGTGCTTCCACGTATTGCACAGGCCCTGGGAACACTTCTCCTGCAGCCGCCTCAACTGTCCATCTGCATAACGGTGGGCGTGCCCCAGGCTTTGTGGCCCAAGGGGACTCAAGTGTGTGCTGGGCATCCCTCTTCTCACCTGTCTCTCCCTGGGACCGGCAGTGGGCCTGTGGGCCTGGGCCTGCAAGCTGAGCCCCTCCCAACCTGGGGTTCTGCCCTCTGTTTAACAAGCCTGCATCCCAAACTCCAGGCCCAGCCCTGCGCCACCCTAGGCAGCCCTGGCCCCTGTGGTCAAGAAGCCCTCTCAGCCAGGCCCCCTTTGAGGCAGGCAAGGAGTGGCCCCAAACTCCTCCACCATGGCATGACACCCCCACCCCACCCTTCTGGGACTTCCATCTCTGCCAGCTCAGTGTGCCCACCAGGGCACTCACAATGGCATCCCTCCCCCAGGTTGCTGCAGAGAGGAAGGGTCGGGGGCCAGAAGCAGCAGCAGCCTGTGCCAGGACAAGGACAGAGATCTGGGTGCCTGCTCTGCCTGGAAGCGCTCAGTGGAAAGTACCTAGCAGGCTTGAAAACAAGGGAGGGGATGGAGGGGCATATCTGGGTCACTCAGCTCCTTGCCCCCTACACCTGCACAGCGGAGGGGGCTCTCGGGCCCTCTCCTCAGCCTCTTCTCCACCAAGCCTGCCCTCCAGGGAGAGTGGACAGAACAGAGGCCAGGGAGGCCTCGGCCTGAGACGGCATCTCTCTGGCGCCAGGTGATCTGGGTGGGTCCCTCTGCCACTCTGGGCCTCAGACTCCCCCTCTGTAAAATGGATAAAGGGTAGCCATTGAGTAGGGCCATTGCAGGACTGGAAAGCAGCACGGAGCCCAGGCCCGCGGCATTTAACAGACACCTACTTTTCTCCCAGGTCCTTAGGAATGGGGGCAGAAGAGGCTCACTAGCCTGCTGGGGAAGGGGCGAGTTCAGGCCACACCCTTGAGAGGCGCCCCCACCCAACTCTGCCACTCAGCCTGTGTCACCTGGGCCACTTACTTCCTCTTTCTGGACTGGCTCTTCTCATCTCTAAGAGGCGGTTGAACCAGTTAGTCCCTAACGAGCCTGCCGGGGCAGGGGAGCCTCCCCAAATATCTACGGAGAAACTTGAGGAGCTGGATTCTTGGCTCTGTCCCCCACACCTTGTCACCGCCTGGCCCCTTCCTGGTCAGGACCCCAGCCAGGCCCAGAGAAGGGATTCCCAGACTCTCAAGGGGCCCTGGCCCTGACCGCCCAATCTCAGGAGGTGCAAAGGGAAACCCAGCCCCCTCTCACCTCCCTCCCACCTGCTGGGGACTCAGATGACCACAGAGTGGGGGGCTCAGGCTGAGGGTCCAGGCAGCTGAGAGCAGGAGGGCCCCGCTGAATGCCTCCAAGGCACAGGAGCCCCAGGCCAGGGCCATGGACCAGCCGAAGCTGACGCGGACGCCCTGCACGTGCTGCGGGCCATACTGCCGTGCCGTCTCCGCGAAGGCCAGGTGTGAGTAGCTGATGTAGATGCTGACCCCCGCCAGTGTCAGGACACCTGGGGGAGAGATGGGGAGGGCAGCTGCTCAGTGTCTGCTCCGGCCGGCCCAGGCCCAGATGGTCCTGCAGACATGGCCTCAGCATCCCCGGCCCCGCTGGCATTCAGACAGAGCTGCAGGCAGCGCACCGCCCTTCCTGTCCTGGTTAGCCCTGCCTGGCTGTCAACCTGGCCCCCTCTCCCAGATACCACCTCCTGCTTGGGGTCGGACAGGACTAAAGGTAGTCAACTGCATTTGGGGGAGTGGAGCTTTAAGAGCCTCCAATTCAGTCCTCAAACCCCAGAGACCTCATCCCACAAAACCTCCTGCAAACAGTGCCACCTGCCCCTCAACATGGTTCCCACTCACATAACTGCCCCCTACACACCCTGTACCCTCCATGGCCCCCAGCACACACACGCACATGCACACACACACCTACACGAACACATTCGCACACATTTACACACACACACACACACACACACACAGCCATGGCCTCTGCTGGCAGCAGGGTTGCCCAGTGCTCTGATCAGTATGAGTCCGTGCCCTGCACCCCCGCCTCCCCTTCCTCACACCTTTGCCCTCCCTACCTCTGGGGCTAACGTCCCCCTCCCTCTGACTCCCCTTCCAGAGCCCCCCTGTCCTCCCAGCTCTGAGTTTCCGGCCCTTCCCCAGGGGAGGATGCCTGCCCTGGGCCTTCCTCGCGCCTCCCTCCCACTCTCCACATGGTCAAAGCTGTTGTCAAAGGAATGAAGCCGGGCTTTGCACAGGGTGGTGGGCACAAGGCTTCATCCGGCAGTTCAGGGTCCAGCAAAGAGCTGGGTAGGGGACTCGGCCCATGCCTCCAGGGCATTTTACTGTCCACTGGGCTTGGAGGAACCAGCCCGGAGTGCCACCCCCTTCCCACAGCTTCAGGCTGATGAGAAAGCCTGTCCTTGGTGCCGACTGTAGGGAATGTCAGCCGGGGGGCAGGTGGCCCTGATTTCCCCACAGGCACTTCCTGGGTGCACAGGGTCGCCTCTGGGCACTGCCCAGCCAAAAGAAGGCAACTGACTCAAGCTGCCGTTCAGGGCCAGGTCTGGATCTCACTGGTGCCCAGTGAAGGGGCACAACCCAGCCTGGTCTTCTGCGATTCCTCCTGGGAATCAAACTTGGGAAGAAGAGTGGGACAGAGAGTGGGGAGAAGAAGGCATGGGGAGGCTGGAGGAGGGAGGGCACATGGATGCCTGCCCGGCTGGGCAGCGTAGCAACAGAAATTATGGATTTAATCTGGGGAAGACTGTGAAGCCAAATTGAATGAATTGGGCCCTGGGAGAAGCAGGGGTGGGGGTCAGCCCCCAGCAGCGGGGGCTGACTGTGCAGCAGGAGGTGCCTGTCTCTGCCTGCAGCACTGGCTGCAGCTGCAGCCCAAGGCCCCACTTCCTGGCAGGCCGCCCCACCAGCTGAGCCCTCTCCAAACACCAGCTGCCTCCTGTAGCCTGGCCGAGGACACAGCCTTTCTCCCAAAATGAAGGTGAAGAGTAAGCTCCCACACTGGGACCTGAAGCGCCTCCCAACTCCCTGGTGATGGGGCCTGGGCTCAGCTTCTGGCAGACCTCCTTCTCAGCCTCCCACCTCCTAAAGGAGGCCTCCGCGGCTGGCACCTGCAGCCTCAAGCTGGGAAACTCTAAAGGACTCTGTCACCGTGGGCCCCGTCGGTCCCCCAGGCCCCCCATGATCCTGTCTCAGGGAAGGGCACCCAATCCATCTGGGGCCCTCCATCTCCCTCTCCCTCCCCCTCCTTGCAGTGCTAGTGAGGGATGAGGGCCTAGCTGACACTAGGCAGGTGCCTTCGGTGTGACATCCTGAGAGCCCTCTGTGCTTCAGCCCACAGCTGACCCTCATACTAGGATGGAGGCCCCCTCTGCCTGGGGAGGCTGGAGTCACAGTGGAACCCCCACCCATCCACCAGCTACCTCCAGCCCCTCCACCCTCTAGCTGGTGCCTTTGCTTCCAGGCACAATGCAGAGGGTCCGTGTCCCTGTAAGTTCTTCCGGTTACAATCCCAACCCAATTACTCCCGTTGCTGGCTCCCAAAGGTCCTCTTAATTGGATTTTGAACACTCACAGATGGGCTGCAGGGTCGGGTCATTTGGATTCTTCCTGATTTCATTGTCTAGAGGAGACCTTGACTTCAATGTTGTTCTCATGTGGCCTGTCACCAATACCAAGGCTGCTGGTTTCCCCAATCACTGCACCCAGTCGGGCCTCCTCAGTGACAGAGGCCTCCCAGAGAAACAGGGAGGGTGCCCCCAGCCCTGGATGGTCTGCTTCTTGTGGCCACAGCCTTGACAGTAGAGCTGATCTGAGACACCAGGCCTGGCTCAGGCCCAGCCTTGGTTGACAGGGGCGGCTGAGGACAGACTGTCAGGAGCCCCCAGTCCACCTTCCGTAACAGCCAGTGCTGGGCAGTCGGTGGAAACTGAGGAGACAGCACCAGCGGGGGTGAAGGGGAGCCCAGTCCCTCGGCCCTCTCTAGGCCTCGGATTTCTCCCCTGCAGCTGGGACTAGGGGGTCTTCGGAGGAGCATGTGGCCAGCACTCGGCATGTAGTCGGAGCTGGAGCCGCGTCAGCGGATGGGTGGTTACCAGTTACAGTCTCAGCCTGTGCTGGGGTCAAAGCTGAGGCCTCTGGTGCCCCGTCGCACCTGCCTTCGTGCCTGGCCCTGCCTCATCTGTGCCAAACCCCTGAGCCCTTGCTACGCCCACCAGGACAGTGTGGGAACGAGAAGGGTGTGGTGAGGGGCTGGCCCCAGACCCCCCCGCATTATCTGACCCAGCAGAGCAGGTCCTGGGGTTGCCCTGGAGGCCCTCATGCCCCCCACACCAAGGAGCTTGGACCCTGGTGCTCCTCCCTGTCCCAGGCTCTGACCCACAACCAGAAGCCTGCTCCTATCACGGTGCTATGGTTTGGTGTCCCAGCCTGAATCGCATATGGAATGGTAATCCCCAGTGTTGGAGGTGGGGCCTGGTAGGAGATGACTGGATGATGGCGATGGCTTCTCATGAATGGGTTAGCACCATTTCCCTTGGTGCTGTTCTCTGGATACTGAGTGAGTTCTGAGATCTGGTTGTTTAAAAGTATGTAGCACCCAGGGCCGGGCGCGGTGGCTCACGCCTGTAATCCCAGCACTTTGGGAGGCCGAGGCAGGTGGATCACAAGGTCAGAAGATTGAGACCATCCTGGCTAACATGGTGAAACCCTATCTCTACTAAAAATACAAAAAAAAATTAGCCGGGCGTGGTGGCAGGCGCCTGTAGTCCCAGCTATTCAGGAGGCTGAGGCAGGAAAATGGCGTGAACCCGGGAGGCAGAGCTTGCAGTGAGCCAAGATCGTGCCACTGCACTCCAGCCTGGGAGACAGAGCGAGACTCCGTCCCAAAAAAAAAAAAAAAAAAGTATGTAGCACCCAGCTGGGCACGGTGGCTCACGCCTATAATCCCAGCACTTAGGGAGGCTGAGGCAGGTGGATTACCTGAGGTCAGGAGTTCGAGACCAGCCTCACCAACATGGAGAGACCCCGTCTCTACCAAAAATACAAAATTAGCTGGGTGTGGTGGCGCATGCCTGTAATCCCAGCTACTCAGGAGGCTGAGGCAGGAGGATTGCTTGAACCCAGGATGTGGAGGTTGCAGTGAGCCAAGATCATGCGATTGCACTCCAGCCTGGGCAACAAGAGAGAAATTCCATCTCAAAAAAAAAAAAAATGTGTGTAACACCTCCCTACTCTCTTCCTCCTATCCCAGCCATGTGAAATACTGGCTCCCTGCCTTGGCCTTCCATCTGTGATTGTCATTTTCCTGAGGCCTCCCCAGAAGCCAAGCATCATGCTTCCTCTATAGCATGCAGAACCATGAGCCAATTAAACCTCTTTTCTTTATAAGCCTAGCTAATTTTCGTCTTTTTAGTAAAGAAGGGGTTTCACCATGTTGGTCAGGCTGGTCTTGAACTCCTGACCTCAGATGATCCACCCACCTCAGCCTCCCAAAGTGCTGGGATTACAGGCATGAGCCACTGTGCCTGGCCTAAACCTCTTTTCCTTATAAATTACTCAGTCTCAGGCATTTCTTTACAGCAATGTGAGAACAAATACACATGGGTACCTTCTGGAACCACAGGGAGCCGCCTGCCATAGCTCCATCGCCAGGCTCAGCACCCGCCCAGAAGGGAGCACGGGACGAGGGCAACAGGAGAGGCAGCACCCCACTCCCAGGACCCACGGCCCAGCTCCCATCTTTGGAGCCACTCCCCCAGGGCCCCAGACTCACCCCCCAGCAGGAAGTAGCAGCCCGTGAAGAGCAGCAGAGGCACGCTCTGGGCCAGGGAGCTGAGCAGGCCGCAGATCCAGCCGCACACGAGAAGGACCAGGCTCAGAGGCAGGACCACCATGACTGCGCGGTGCAGCACTGCAGGAAAGGGGCCTCGGGTGAGAATTCTGGTCCAGGTGGGCCCTTCAGTGCTTGTCTGCCAGAGGACAGTGACATGGTGCTTCATCTTCAGGAAAAGTGGCTAACACCCATCTCCGTGAAAACCACTGGACCCTCCCAGTGGCCCCCTCTCACTCTGGCAGGGGCTTCCTAAGGCCAGGGGAGGGAGGCGTCCCCAGAACCTTCCCAGCCCCCAGCCCCAGGCCTCACATGTCCCCCAACCCGCCAGGTGGAAGGTGCCAGCCAGGTAGACAGCAGGCCATCTGGAAGAATCGAGTCCTAAACGGGGAGCCAGGAGTCTGCAGGGCCCGCAGGATCCAGCCACGCTCAGAGCTGCCCGGCTTCCCCAACAACAAAGGGATGAGCCTTCGCCACTGAGAGGGAAACTGAGACAGGAAAACAGGACAGGCTGGGAGCCGGGCACCTGTGGTTAGGGACAGCAGCACAGCACCGGGACAGGTCTGCGTGGAAACGTCCTCTTGGAAACACAGGGGCGATGGAAGCAGTGCTGCGGGATGGGGATGGGAATGGCTGGGATGGGCCTTGCCTGAATATTTGGAAAGGATGGGGAGGTGGCCACACCCAGGACTCACAGATGAGGTGCTGCACCGAAGTGGAGACGTCCAGGCTTTCACTGGCGAAAGGGTCGACCAGCGGGATGCAGCCGTTCTGCCCTGGGAAACAGAGGCCTCAAAGCCTGGGGCCTGGACGCCGTGGTGCACCCAGCAGCCTCTCCCCAAGCCCAGGGACCCCCGCGCACCACAGGGCCCTGCCAGCTTCTCTCTCCTGCTGAAACTCGGGGCTGGGACTCCAAGTGGGAGGAAAGGCCCGAGACCTTTCGCCTTGTTTATTTTCACGTGCAAGTTATGCCTGCACAGATGCGTGTTTAAAATTTCAAACGCTCCATGGAGGCCCCTTCAGAGTCAGTCCCTCAGGCAGGGGTCCTTGTAATGCGTTTGTGTGTGGAACTCAGGCTTTGCCTGAAAGGAAAAAGGTGTGTGCAAAACGGGCTCCTGGGAAGCCTCGCTCCAGAATCTTCCTGACTTGTGTCATGCGGGCATACATACTCTCTGGTTCTCACACACGTGCAGAGCCACCTGCATAGGCACATGCCTGTGCACACGTGCACACAGGTGCATGTCAGGAGGTCTTTGGAGCACAGTTAGGCACAGTCTGTTGGATGGATGAACACACAGCTCCTAACTCTTCCCCAGTTGCACTGAGGAAGACCAGCACACGCGCACCACCCACGCATGCACTCACTCATATACATGCCCACACACTCACATGCACACACATGCACACTGACATGCTCACACACACATATTCACATGCACACACAACTACACACACTCACACATTCACATTTACATACACAGCCAGGTGCTCACACATGTTCATGTTCAGCGCATGCACACACATTCAGATGCACACACATGCTCACTCACACACACATCCCTGCTGTGCCAGCCCTCGCCCTGTGCAGGGGAAGCTCCCCAGGCTGGCCCCAGCTCCTGAGGAGGGAGCTAGGGGGAATGGAGGGGGCCCTGTGGACCCTCCAGCCTGCTGGGATCCCCTTCTCTCTCCCCGGACTCTGAAGCCTCTGCACACATTTGGAGCCCCTGCCCCCACCGCATCAGGAGGTGTGGGATGAGCAGCTCTGACAGTGCCTGACAGGGAGGGGGACAAGGGGCTGCCAGGCCCAAACCCCGGGGAGCGTGATTAAGAAACAACCCCTGGTGACTTGGATGAGGCCCCCCAGCTACACACCTCCAGGCTTCCCTCCCCCACTCTCGCCCCACAGCCCCCTCCTCCGGCTGTGAGGGGCCCCCCCGAACAGGGCGCCTTCCCTCCCGTAGCCCCTGGGCTGTCAGTTTTTGGGGGAGACGGAGGATGATGGGGAGGGAGCTGAGAGACACCCTGGGGCAGAGCGGGATGCAAGGGAGGGGTCCTGGTAGGGGGTCTGGCGGGGCAACACGGGCAGGGCGGGGTTAGGGGGGTGTCGGAGGGAAGAGGTCGCGGAGGGAGGAGGGCCGGCTGGGTGGCCGGTTACCTTCGCAGATGCGCCAGAGCCCCGAGTGCGAGGAGAGCAGCTCTGCGCGCCCGGGCCAGGCGCTGCCATTGCCGACGTCCGCCACCTCCAGGATGTACCAGTAGTCGCTGGCGACCGCGGCGGCCAGGAGCGCGAAGCTGAGCAGCGCACCCAGGGCGGCCGCCAGGAGCAGCGCGCCCAGCAGGGCCATGGGGGCGGCTGGCGGGTGGGGACGGGTCGGGGCCCCGGGGGCAGCGGGGGGCGCGCGGAGCCGGGAGCCGGGGGACTGGGGGGCGCTGGAGCCGGGGGGGCGGGCGGGCGCGGCGGCGCGCGGCTCTTCTGAGCACGTCCCCGCTCCTGCCCGCGCACTGGCCTCGCGGGCCCCCTGGGGTCGCAGGGCGATGGACCCCACCTCTCTGCGGTCGCCGAGCTCGCCCCTGGGGGAAAGGAGAGGAAGTCGGGAGCCGCGCGGCGAACCTGGGACCTGGGCTCCAATCCCAGCGTCCCCACGGGCTGGCCCCGGGTCCTTGGGCACGTTCCTTAATCTCCCTGAACCCCCGGCTCTTCAACAGCCAAACGGGATGCACCTGCCTGGCCGGGCTGTGCAGGGCTTGAGAGGAGGAGGGAGGGTCCGCCAGAGACCGACCCCAGGAGGATGGCCGGTCAGGCAGCAGGACCACCCACCCGCTCTCCTGGAAGCATAGGAGCCTGGCACGGGCTGGCCCTGGGGTCCTGGTCTGTATCAGTCCTGAGGACCAACCAGACGGCATCCGGTGAAGTGCAGTGGCTGAGCCCCGCGGCTGGGCGGGGAGCTGCCGAAGGAAAAAACCTTGTTTTGGATTCGCTCATAATTACAAATGCCCCCTCCAGCAAGGCCGGCCTCTGCCTGTCCAGCCACTCACGGAGAAAACAGGCAGAAAGAACCTTCTAGGACAGGTGTGGGGTGCCAGTGGGGGTGGGAGGCAGAGGAGCCGCCCAGAGGCCCCTCCCCCCACCCACCCAGGACTAGCCCCATGAGCAACCCCCGCGTGGGCAGCCACGCAGGTGGGAGGGACAGGCTGGGCAGCCATCGCCTAAGGTCTGGGGTTAAATCTTAAACGAAGGGGAGGCTTCCTCTGGGTCGCCACACAGGGCTGGGCAGAGCCTGCAGAGAGGGGTCAGAGGTCTGAGGACATCCTCCCGGATGGTGGCCCGTGGAGGTGAAGCCAAGGCTCTCCTCTTGGGGTGTTTTGGCCGTGCTTTCCTCTGCTAGGCTCTTGTTGGTTTGAGGAATATAGTCAGGAAGGAAAAACCAGCCTAGCAGTTATTGAAACAATATTTCAAACGGAGTTCAGACAGAGTGACAGAATGGCTCAGGTATTTTGTAGCCGTCCTCACACCTGCAGCACCAGACTGTGTTGCCGCACATGGGCGGCTCTGGGGTTTTCCTGCCCCCTTGGAGCTTGTGTGCCAGAGGACAGCGACATGGTGCTTCATCTTCCCTGACCACAGCCCCTCTCTGGGAGCCGCGTGGCATCCAGCAGCCGTGTTCTCTAGGGGTGGGGCTAGCATGTTAGATCTGGAAGGTGAAAGAACTCAGCAGTGCTCAGAGTAGCAGCCGCCATGAAGGCAGAGGCTATAGGGATAGGGGGTGGGGCCTCTTTCCCTCCCTGAACTCACTACATCTGGGGAAAGAACGGTGAATGATGAAAACTCGTGGTACTCTGACACTGACCCCACAATAAAGCAATATAACAAGAATCAATGTTGCTTTGGTTGGTTCAACACCTTTGTGCATGTGAAAGGTACGAAGTGACTGTGCGGGGAGAACAGAGGAGCCCCATTTGGGCTGCGTGCTCCACGTGTGTCCTCCCGATGACTTCCCCTTCTCCCTCTCTCTCTTTCTCTTTTATCGATTTATTTTGTTAGAGACAGGGTCTCCCTATGTTGCCCAGGCTGGTCTCGAACTCCAGGGTTCAAGTGATCCTCCTGCCTTGGCTTCCCAAAGTGCTGGGATTATAGGCGTGAGCCACTGTGCCCAGCTTCCCCTTCTCTTGAGCTGAGAGCTGGTTTGAGATCTGTTATTGCACCCACATAAAGCTTACGTAGGGCCAGACATGGTGGCTCGTGCCTGTGGTCTCAGCTACTTGGAAGGCCAAGGTGGGAGGATTGCTTGAACCCAGGCAGGAGGTTGAGGTTGCAGTGAGCTGTGGCTATGATCAATAGAGCGAGACCCCGTCTTAAAAAACAAAAAAAGGCCAGGCGCAGTGGCTCACGCCTGTCATCTCAGCACTTTGGGAGGCCGAGGTGGTTGGATCACTTGAGGTCAGGAGTTTGAGACCAGCCTGGCCAACATGGTGAAACCCTGTCTCTACTAAAAATACAAAAATTAGCCAGGCATGGTGGCTCATGCCTGTTATCCCAGCTACTCAGGAGCTGAGGCAGAAGAATCACTTGAACCCGGGAGGCAGAGGTTGCAGTGAGCTGAGATCACACCACTGCACTCCAGCCTGGGCAACAGAGCAAGACTCCATCTCAAAAAAAAAAAAAAAATAGCTTAACGCCACTGTTATCTAGGAGGAGGTTTTGGCCAGGTGCAGTGGCTCACACCTGTAATCCCAGCACTTTGGGAGGCCGAGGCGGGTGGATCACGAGGTCAGGAGTTCGAGACAAGCCTGGCCAATATGGTAAAACCCTGTCTCTACTAAAAATACAAAAATTAGCTGGGCCTGGTGGCGTGTGCCTGTAGTCCCAGCTACTCGGGAGGCTGAGGCAGAAGAATCACTTGAACCCAGGGGCGGAGGTTGCAGTGAGCCAAGATCGTGCCACTGCACTCCAGCCTGGGCGACAGAGCGAGACTCCGTCTCAAAAAAGAAAATAAAAAAAGGCCAGGCGCGGTGGCTTATGCCTGTAATCTCAGCACTTTGGGAGGCCGAGGCGGGTGGATCACTTGAGGTCAAGAGTTTGAGACCAGCCTGGCCAACATGGTGAAATCCTGTCTCTTAAAAATACAAAAATTACCCAGGCATGGTGGCTCACGCCTAAAATCCCAGTTACTCAGGAGCCTGAGGCAGAAGAATCGCTTGAACCTGGGAGGCAGAGGTTGCAGTAAGCCGAGCTCACACCACTGCACTCCAGCCTGGGCAACAGAGCAACACTCCATCTCAGAAAAAAAAAAAAAAAAAAAAGTGCTTAATGCTGCTGTTATCTAGAAGGAGGTTTCAGCCATGCGCAGTGGCTCACGCCTGTAATCTCAGCACTTTGGGAGGCCGAGGCAGGCAGATCATGAGGTCAGGAGATTGAGACCATCCTGGCTAACATGGTGAAACCCTGTCTCTACTAAAAATGCAAAAATTAGCTGGGCGTGGTGGCACACACCTGTAGTCCCAGCTACTCAGGAGGCTGAGGAAGGAGAATTGCATGAACCCAGGAGGCGGAGGTTGCAGTGAGCCAAGATAGTGCCACTGCACTCCAGCCTGGGCAACACAGCCAGACTCCGTCTCAAAAGAAAAAAAAAAAAAAGAAGGAGGTTTCAGCATCACTGAGCCACGTCTCTGTAGAATGGACACGTGTTTCACTCATGCTGCAGCACTAGGAGACAGCCACATTAGCAATCCATACCCCATCTGCATGAGAAAGCCTGGGTTCAGTGTTTCCAACCCTAGATGTGCAGCTGGAACCACTGATTAAATTGTCCCCTAGGCAGCAGGCACCAGTCTTCGAGGGGCCGCTTTGATGAATTCTGCTAGTATATTTCCCTTGAAATGGACCCAAATTATAACCTAGCCCAGTATGAAAAGGCGCTGCTTTAGAACAACCCATTATTTTTCATTATTCATCGTTCTTTCATCAACTTGGAACTCCAAGCCTGTCTCTAGGCTGTCAGGCTCTCTTCCAAGCCAGCATCAGACCCCTATCACTGAAATCAGTGCAGAATGGGCTTTTGATGGACGAAACTCCAGTTATAAGTGACAAAAAACAATGTAGCATCCACGCCTCTTTTTTTTTTTTTTTTTCCAGAGATGAGGTCTTGCTCTGCTGCCCAGGCTAGAGTGGTGCAGTGGTGTGATCACGGCTCACTGCAGCCTCAAATTCCTAGGTGCGAGTGTTCCTCCCACCTCAGCCTCCAGAGTAGCCGGGACCACAGGCATGTCACACCATTCCCGGGTAATTTTTTAAATTATTATTTTGGTAGAGGCAGGGTCTTGCTTTGTTACCCAGGCAGGTCTCAAACTCCTGGCCTCAAGCAGTACTCCCACCTCAGCTTCCCAAAGTGCTGGGATTACAGGTATGAGCCACCGCACCATGCCTCTCTTATTTTTATTATTTATTGATTGATTTTTTTTTTTAGACGTAGTCTCGTTCTGTTGCCCAGGCTGGAGTGCAGTGGCATGATCTTGACTCATTGCAACCTCTGCCTCCTGGGTTCAAGCAATTCTCCTGCCTCAGCCTCCTGAGTAGCTGGGACTGCAGGCGCCCCCCACCAGGCCCGGCTAATTTTTTTGTATTTTTAGTGGAGGCTGGGTTTCACCATGTTGGTCAGGCTGATCTTGAACTCCTAACCTCAAATGATCACCCACCTTGGCCTCCCAAAGTGCTGGGATCACAGGCATGAGCCACCACACCCAGCCCTGCCTCTCTTCTTTTAAACCCATATGTAACTACCTGGAACCAGCGGCTGGAGGACCAGCAGGCCTGGCCCTTGTGATGCCAGCGGGCAGAGCCCTCTGCTCCAGGCTGATGACACCATCTGCCACCTCCACCAAAGGGCTGGGGAAGCAGCTGGAGCTGTGGCTGAGTCACTGTTGGAGCAGCTGAGTGTCACCTATGCTACAACTGATTTCACAGCATTTGACAAACATCACCCCACAGAAAATGAACCTCACTGAGTTTCCCTGTCCAACAGGTTAATTCAGTAACTCAGGGCATTAGGAAGCTAATCCCCCCGGTAGACTCAAAGCCACTGTTCAAGTCAAAACCCCAAATTCTAAGGGCTCTTGCAAGGTTGGGGCCATGGGTTAGAACCAAGCATCTTTTCATTTTTCGTGGACAATGGTATCGTTTGTGAGATGTGGCCATGATCGGGAGGCAGCCGAAGAGCTGTGAGGTCTCCTCCCTAAGCACAACTCCCAGGCCTGTGAGGGGCTTTGCACGGTCACCCAGGCTTCCCCAGCACCTGCCCAGCGAGCCTGGGCCCAACAGGGTTCCACTCTCAGGGAGGCAGGCGGGCGCCTCTGAGGCCACACGGGGTTTCTAAGGGACAAGCTTCTTGGGCAGCCGTGCTTTGGGCACTGCAGCACCTGCCCAGCATCCTGGATGGTGGCTGGAAATGATATCCTGGAGAAACAACTTCCTCAGAGGGAAATGAGTTCGTGTTTTCTAGAGTGAAAGTTCCTCCCTGGACAAAGCTGAGACCTGCACTGGCTTTGAGTGACTAAATGTCTTTCTGGGAGGCTTTGACTCACCGGGTCACTTGGAATGGGCAGTGCCCTAGGCTGCAGGGCTTCTCTGACATCCTGGAACCAGCCTGTGCTTCCTTCCCCACATCGCAGAGCGCACCTGCGGTGCCCGTTCCGTTCCCTCCGGGCTGTGCATCCTCCCCTTCCCTTCCTGGTCCCACTGGCAGCCTGCCACCTGTGCCAGGACAAACAGCAGCATAGGGATGCCCTTTCCTGTCGCCATCCAGGGCACAGCTCACCATCTTCTCGGTACTCCTGCAGACACCAGCCACACGTGTGCAGACGTGCATGGCTATTTGCTGACCTGTCTTCCCACCGTTCAGAAAACAAAAACCCGGGAAGCTCACTGCAAGAGTTGTTCCTGGGCTTCAATTCCTGGACCTGGCACCTGGCACACAGTAGGTGCACAAGCAAATACCTGAGTGAACGAATGGATGTCACCCCTTTGGGGATCACGTGGAAACCCCGGAAGTCAAGGCCCCAGTTTGGTCCCATCCAGCTGAAAACAGGTGTAAATAATGCAGGCTAAGACCAGCAGAGAGAAAATCTGCAGCTTAGTTGGTCCTTTGCTTTGTTGAGCTAGATTCAGCTGAGTCAGGAAATCCTTCATGATGGCAATACGGGCTTGGGGAAAGCTGGACCACACAACTCACTCTCTCAACACAGACCTTGGAGGTTGAAAGTGAATACAGTGCGCTGTCCTCACAACGGGGGAAAGGAGGGGAACGGTATGTGGGACCCCCTGTACTAGCCTTACAACTTTCTGTGAATTTTCATTTCAAAATAAAAGGTTACAATGTACAGCGAGGATCTATGGAAGCCTTGGGAGGCAGGTGTCAGTTCCATATGACAGCCTTTCTGACAAAGCTGTCTGAAAATGGAATAGGAACGCTTTAAAAACAGCCCTCACTCCCTAGAATCACACAGCTGACCATAGCCACCCCCTCAAGCTGACAGTGTCCTTCAGCAGCGAGGGCCCAGCTCTGGGGCCAGATTGCCTGGGTTCAAATCCCAGCCCTAAAAGTTATCTTATTCTACTATCTTGGACAAGTTATTTCATTTCTACAAGTCTTCACTTCTGCATTAAAAAATGGTAGCTAGGCCAGGCACAGTGGCTCACGCCTATAATACCAACAATTCAGATGCTGAAGCAGGGTGATCACTTGAGCCCAGGAGTTTGAGACCAACCTGGGCAACAAAGTGAGATCCCATCTAAACAAAAAAAAAATTTTTCAATTAACCGGGTTTGATGGCATGTGCCTGTAGTCCCAGCTACTTGGGAGGCTAAGGTGGGAGGTTCACCTGAACACAAGAATTTGAGGTTGCAGTGAGCTATGGTCATTCCACTGCACTCCAGCCTGGGAGAGCAAGGCCTTGTCTCAAAAAAAAAAAAAAAAATAGATAAAACCACATGAGACTTTATTGGCAATTGTGAGTTATTCTTTCCACATGGCTGGCGATAGCCTGCAATGGGGTCCCCAGTTTGGCTTGCTGGTCTCTTCTGGGTGACAGGCACTGCTGTCTCTACTTTCCAGGGTGGCAGTTGGCCCGAGGGGCTTTAACCTGCCATTGGAACCTCACCCACAGCCCAGAAGCCTCCATTCACAACCCTTCCCAGACTCCACTCCGACTTGAGAACCTGAAAAACGGACACATGGACACGTATCTGAAAGAAAGTCTAGGCGGTTGCGCTTAGACAAGGGCCTACGGCTTTATTAACAGATGTCGAGGAAGCTTTCAGGTGCTTGCAGCCATGAGGGTCTGGTTTTAAGAATGGCCTTTAAGGAAAAGCCGTGGCAGGCGGGCTGAGAGGGGCGACTCCAGCTCAGCCCTGCCCACAGCACAGGCTGACAGAAGCCGAGATCCACATCACCGCCTGGCGTGCAGAGGAGTTGAAGACAAAACCATCTTTTTCCAGCTTCTCTACAAAGCCAATTACTAAGCAACAGTTATTAAAGTGAAGTATCCATTTACAGACTGGCACAAATATCAAAAATAAGCAGCTTAGATGAATACAGAGGCTGGAGTGCATTTTCTGCTAACAAAACCCACTGTGATACTCTCCAAGTTTAGAGGGAAAAGTCTATCTCAGGCCAACTCAGATGTGACAGAAATAAGTGGGTCTGAAGTGCATTTCCAGTTGTTTCTACCCGGAAGGAGCCCGGATGATACAAACAGGTCTGGGGTTCGCGGCTCTGGCAAGCGCCCAGAGACAACTGCATCTCTGCCAGGACACTCATCCTCACTGTGGTTGTCTGGGCAGATGGCTGTTGGCAGGCTAAGGACGACGATGAAAAACGGACAATATTTTAAAAACCCCGTAGGGTCCACAGCAGTGTTTGAAATGACAGGCTTTTTATTTCTCAGGAACAGCCGAGATGACCTCCAGAGGTTTCCAACGAAGCTGTAACAATCCACCCTGCAGCTCTATGACAGGGAGGAGGGCGAATCAAATCCCTCATCTTACGCCAGACTTCAGCCCTGTGGGAGCTGCTGCCTCCAAAGAAAGCAGGGACCTGGGCGGACTGCATCCCTCCCCCGTGTGGAGAACGTGACAGATGTGAAGGTCAGGCTGACAGACACACAGCCTGCAGCAGCCTAGCCAGTCCCCCACAGCATCGAGCCAAGTCATTTAAAAAGGATTCAGGCCACTGCCTTTTTCTGAGGGAGGAGCGGCCAGCATGTGCCCCGCGGCTCACTGGGCCTGTCTAATCACACAGCAGTGGCAAAAGGAGTATCTGCCAGATGCTTCCTATCACTCTATTCTGTCTCCACATCCACCTGAAGTTCACCCCGTTTCCCCAATGACTTAGAATGGCTTTGTGCTTAGTTTTAATTGTAGTTTGTGCTATTCTGTGAATTAACAATTCAAACAAAATAAGAAAGCCATGTTGTTAAACAGTAGAGGAGCCGGGGACTCTGTCTCCATTTCCTCCTCATCACACACAAGTCATGCATCTACCAAAAAAAAAAAAATTGTCTTCTGAGGCAGCACAGGTGTGACAGACGAGGCACCTGCCAAGTCCACACTCAGGACTGTGTGACAGCCTCAGCAACATGAGGTCCAGACACATTCACTGTGGAAGGCTCTGCCCACGCGAACAAAGCCGTCAGCTCTAGCAAAAGGGACACCGCCTTCTTCCTCCCCGACTTCTCACCTGGTAAGTCCGGGAATCAAGACAGCAAAAATGAGCCCCACAAAAAGAGAGAGAGGGAGAGAGAGAAGCAGTCACTGTTATCAGCAGCACCCACTGCGCAGGTAGAAGCACCTCTGGTGCCACTTTCAAGACAAAACAAGAGTACAGTTGAAACATCTAATTTGAAAATGTTGATCTCCTTTCCTACGACATTGCTAAGGGTCCCACAGGAAGGCTGGTGGCACCAGGGAATAAACCCTGGAAGTGGTGCAGCCACTCTGGGACCAGGCAGCTCCAGCCAGAGGCCTCAATCCATGGCAGCCAGCTGCTCAATGGCACAGCGCACTTTCTTCGCAGTTTCCTCAAATTCTTTCTTCTTATTGTTGGTTTCCTTTGCCTGGAAATAAAGAATAGACACATGACACTGAAACCAGAGCTTCCCAGTCACATCCTGTAGATAAGATGACAAAGGAAAAAATAATCAGGGAACACTGAGAGAGCACCTAAATGAACTGGGCACTGGGCTGGGCAGATTCCCAGCTGCCTGAGACAAACGTCCTGATTCAGCTCAACTCCCTCTCGTTGAAGCTGCCTCCTAATCATCGAATAACAGAAAACACTGACGGAGTGCTTGGTATGCACCCAGCACCACTCCACCTGCTTCGCTCCTTTAACTGATTTATGTTCAGTGATCCGCAGTGGGTGCTCCCATATCTCTACTATACAGGCGAGGAAACCGAGGTCCAGGCTGAAGGAGCCACTCAAAGTACCCAGCTAGTCTAGGCACCCCAGCTAGTCTAGGCAGAGCTCTGCTCTTAACCACTGCCCTTTCTCCTGAAACTCCTGGAGGAAAGTCCAGAGCCTTCCTCTTCATATCCAGTTAAACAGACCCTGGCAAACATCACGCTCTTCCTCAAAGAGAAATTCTTTTGCTTCCAGTCCCTCCCTGAATCTGGCTTCCAATTTTTTCATCCTGCTAACAGAGCTCTCTCCTAAGGGGCAAATGACAATCACATTAGCAAATCCAGGGACACCCTTCCCTATCATATTTTTTATAAACCCTAACTCCTCTACTACATTAAAAAACAAAGACGTTTATTGGGTTAAATTTGTTTGCTGACAGAGGTTAACTTAAAAACAATTACTTTTGAGACGGACTTTTGCTTTTGTAGCCTAGGCTGGAATGCAAAGGCACGATCTTGGCTCACTGCAACCTCTGCCTCCCGGGTTCAAGAGATTCTCCTGCCTCAGCCTCCCGAGTAGCTGGGATTACAGGCATGCGCCACTACCCCGGCTAATTTTGTATTTTTAGTAGAGATGGGGTCTCTCCATGTTGGTCAGGACGGTCTGGAACTCATGATCTCATGTGATCTGCCCGCCACGGCCACCCAAAGTGCTGGGATTACAGGTGTGAGCCACTGTGCCTGGCTAAAAAATTACTTTTCAATATGTACTTTATATATCCTAAGTTTTACCTCATGTATAATAATTTGTCATTTATTTTTATATAAATTTATAATTTATAAATTATTACTCAAAAGAAAATTCAATTTAAAAATAATAAATTGATAAGAAAAAAGAAAATGGTGCACCACTTGTTTTTTTTTTTTTTAGAGACAGGTTCTCGCTCTGTCACCCAGGCTGGAATGCAGTGGCAAGATCATGGCTTACTGCAGCTTTGACCTCCAAGGCTCAAAGTGATCCTCCCACCTCAGCCTCTTGAGTAGTTGAGACTACAGGCACGTGCCACCATGCCTGGCTAATTTTTTGTGTATTTTTTGAAGAGATGAGGTCTGGCCACATTGCCCAGGCTCGCCTCAAAACTCCTGGGCTCAATCAATCCTCCTGCCTTGGCCTCTCAAAGTGCTGGGATTCAGGCACAAGCCACTGCACCTGGCCCAACAGCGCACTTTTAATGGACTGTGATGGACAACTCTGCAGTCCCAGGGAGCCTCACCTTTACTGATATGGAAAGATAACCATGGCTTTTAAAATATATATGTACACATAGATTATTCAGTTTCTTCTTCTCTTTCAAAAAAAGGCTAAAATTAACGAAGCTCCTTAGCACACATGCTATAATTTAACCACCCCAATGTGGAGGTCAATATCTCCATTTTATACATTTTTCCACTAAAGGGAGGGGCGAAGCAAACACAACTCTCGCTATTGAAAAACAAAACAGGCCGGGCACGGTGGCTCATGCCTGTAATCCCAGCACTTTGGGAGGCCGAGGCGGGCGGATCACGAGGTCAGGAGATCGAGACCATCCTGGCTAACACAGTGAAACCCCGTCTCTACTAAATATAAAAAAAATTGGCCGGGCATGGTGGCGGGCACCTGTAGTCCCAGCTACTTGGGAGGCTGAGGCAGGAGAATGGAGTGACCCTGGGAGGCAGAGCTTGCCATCAGCTGAGATCACGCCACTGCATTCCAGCCTAGGCGACAGAGTGAGATTCCGTCTCAAAAAAAAGAAAAAAAAAATCTAAAATCAGCCAGGCATGGTGGCATGTGCCTGTAGTCCCAGCTACTAGGAGGCTGAGGCAGGAGGATTGCTTGAGTCCAGGAGGTCGAGGCTATGGTGAGCTGTGATTGCGCCACTGAACTCCAGCCTGAGCAACAGAGCAAGATGCTGCCAATGAAAACAAACAGAAAACTCCTGCCGCCCAGGTCTACAACTCGCCTCCTTCTAGTGCTTCGTTTTGTCCTCATCACAAGTATTTACCAAGTAAACTCTTACAAAGAACTAAGTTGTTCTGTTTATTTCCACATTAAATTTATTCCCTGATCGATTTTCACACTGGTTCTAATTTATTTCATTGTTCCAAAAGCTAAGCACCGAGGCAGCGGCAGGAACAAGAATCAGCACCCAGTGCATCGCCCTGGATGGCCAGGCCTCAGCTTCCACAGCAGCGCCCTCCTGGCACCCTGGCAAGGCAGCAGACAGGGGCATCCTGCCATCAAATCTGGGATCTCAGGAATCCCCAGCATCAGCAGCAACAGCATCCTTGTCTTCAGGATTTGTATAGCACAACACACGCACCTGTGGTCCCAGCTACTTGGGAGGATGAGGTGGGAGAATCATTTGAGCCCAGGGGGTCGAGGCTGAGGTGAGCCAAGATCACACCACTGCACTCAGCCTGGGTGACAGAGTAAGACCCTGTCTCAAAAAAAAAAAGATTATATTGTTTCAGAATTAAAGTAATAAAAACAAATCCATAAAAGCATTCTGTATTCTGAATTGAGGAAAACTAAAAAACAGTCCAAAATAAAAGCTAAGCAGTTTTTTAAATCTCCCCACTTATCTCGCAGGCTGGAATGTCTCCCCTCATTCCAGTGAGGCTGGGTCTGACTATCAGGAGACGGAGACTGAGGGGTCTCCTGCGGGGCTGAGGCCTCTACTTCTGCCTCCTGCTCCTTCAGCTCACACATCCTGAAAGTCTACTGTTCTTTTCTTTTTTCTTTTTGAGATGGAGTCTCGCTCTGTGGCCCAGGCTGGAGTACAGTGGCGCGATCTCGGCTCGCTGCAAGCTCCGCCTCCCGGGTTCACGCCATTCTCCTGCCTCAGCCTCCCCAGTAGCTGGGACTACAGGCGCCTGCCACCACGCCAGGCTAATTTTTTGTAGTTTTAGTAGAGACGGGGTTTCACCGTGTTAGCAAGGATGGTCTCGATCTCCTGACCTCGTGATCTGCCCGCCTCGGCCTCCCAAAGTGCTGGGATTACAGGCGTGAGCCACCACGCCTGGCCCTGAAAGTCTACTTTTCTTAATCACATCTTCCAACAGGTGAGTCGACTTCCCCTACCAGACTGCATCTTCATTCCTGTAACCCTAGAGCAGAGCACCCCGCAGCGTCCACCAGCACTTCAGGGCTTTCTGGAACTAGATGGTATCAGATTTCAGTTGCTCTGTCTGTAAGGGCAACAACCCTGTCTTTCTCAGCGCTCTGGGACCTGGTTTCCAGCTCACGCCTCCACATCCATTCTGCTCCTCCCCTGTGCCCATGATGGTTCCAGGCACACAAGCTGCTCCTTGTCTAAAACAGGGCTTGGCAAGCAAGGGCCTGCTGGCCAAATCCATCCAGCCCCTCGTGGCCTTTTTTTGTCCAGCCCACGGGCTAAGAATGCTTTTTATGTTTCTAAAAGGTCGTGAAAAACTACAACAAGAAAATATGCAACAGAGACTCTGACCCACGAGAGCTAAGAGATGGTCTATGGCACACTACAGAAAAGCTGACTGACCCCTGACCCGGAAAAAGATGATCCCCAGCCCATTTTCCGGTTCCCACACTGCAGCTCCCACAACCTCAACCAGGTGACAAGCTCTCTCACAGCATGATTCACCCACAACTGGCCTCTTCCCTCTTCCTGACAAAACGCAATCTTAGTCCTTAGCACTTAAAAGCCACTATATTGAGGCCAGGCGTGGTGGTTCACGCCTGTAATCCCAGCACTTTGGGAGGTCAAGACGGGCAGATAACTTGAGGCCAGGAGTTCGAGACCAGCTTAGCCAACATGGGAAAACCCTGTCTCTACTAAAAATATAAAAGTTAGCTGGGCCTGGTGGCACACACCTATAATCTCAGCTACTTGGGAGCCTGAGGCACGAGAATCGCTTGAACCTGGGAGGTGGAGGTCGCAGTGAGCCAAGGTCGCACCACCAACGCTCCAGGCTGGGCGACTGAGTGACACTCTGTCTCAAATTAAAATAAAGCCACACATAAGGACAGAATTATTTTACGCTGATCTCTACAAAGGAATACAATTTTAAAGCTGAAAAGGAACCTGAGAAACCATGGGATAGGGGGTCTAACCTCTATTTAGCAAGGAAAGCATGATCACGACTGGCTTAAACTCAAAGTCTGCAAGTGGCAGAGACAGAACTATGACGTCTCCTGACTCTCCACCCAGGGCTTTGCTACAAGGATATGGAATCCCCCAGTACTTATTCTGTGTGAGACTGCCAGACTTAGCAAATAAGAATATAAGATGCCCAGGCTGGGCGCAGTAGATCACACCTGTAATCCCAGCACTTTGGGAGGCTGAGGCAGGCAGATCACTTGAGGTCAGGAGTTTGAGACCAGCCTGGCCAACATGATGAAACCCGGTCTCTACTAAAAATACCAAAAAAAATTAGCTGGGCGTGGTGGCGGGCGCCTGCAGTCCCAGCTACTCAGGAGGCTGAGGCAGGAGAATGGCGTGAACCCGGGAGGCAGAGCTTGTAGTGAGCCGAGATCGTGCCACTGCACTCCAGCCTGGGTGACAGAGCAAGGCTCTGTCTCAAAAAATAAAAATAAAAAAAATTTTAAAAAGGCCAGGCATGTGGCTCATGCCTGTAATCCCAGCACTCTGGGAGGCTAAAGCGGGCAGATCACGAGGTCAGGAGTTTGAGACCAGCTTGGCCAGCATGGTGAAACCCCGTCTACTAAAAATACAAAAATTAGCCAGGCATGGTGGTGCGTGCCTGTAGTCCCAGCTACTCAGGAGGCTGAGGCAGGAGAATCGCTTGACCCCGGGAGGCAGAGGTTGCAGTGAGCTGAGATCGTGCCACTGCACTCCAGCCTGGGTGACAAAGTGAGACTCCGTCTCAAATAAAAAGCCCAGTTACATTTCAACTTCAGATAAATGACTAAGTTTCTAGTAAATACTGACACAAAATGTGGGATTTACTTATACTTATACCGGCCACACTCCAGGAGCTTTAAAATCACACAGACATCCTAGGGGCTTTAAAAATGATTCCTAGCTGGGCACGGTGGCTCATGCCTGTAATCTCAGCACTGTGGGAGGCCAAGGCAAAAGGATCCCTTGAGCTCAGGAGTTCAAGACCAGCCTGGAAAACATAGGGAACCCTCATCTCTACGAAAATAAATAAATAAATAAATAAATAAATAAATAAATAAATTAGGTGGGCATGGTGGGGTGCACCTGTAGTCCCATTACTTGGGAGGATGAGGTGGGAGAATCACTTGAGCTCAGGAGTTCGAGGCTACAGTGAGCTATGGTGTACCACTGTACTGCAGCCCAGGTGACAGAGTGAGTCCCTGTCTCAAAAAAATAAAATCAGCCAGGCGTGGTGGCTCACACCTGTAATCCCAGCACTTTGGGAGGCCGAGGCAGGCGGATCACGAGGTCAGGAGATCGAGACCATCCTGGCTAACACGGTGAAACCCCATCTCTACTAAAAATACAAAAAAAAATTAGCTGGGCATGGTGGCGGGCGCCTGTAGTCCCAGCTACTCGTGAGGCTGAGGCAGGAGAATGGCTTGAACCCAGGGGGCGGAGCTTGCAGTGAGCTGAGATCACATCACTGCACTCCAGCCTGGGCGACAGAGCAAGACTCCATTTCAAATAAATAAATAAATAAATAAATAAATTTAAAAATAAAAATACTTCCTGAGGCCAGGTGTGGTGGCTCACACCTGTAATCTCAGCACTTTGGGAGGCTGAGGTGGGTGGATCACCTGAGGTCAGGAGTTCAAGACCAGCCTGGCCAACATGGTGAAACCTCGTCTCTACCAAAAATACAAAAATTACCTGGGTATGGTGGCACATGCCTGTAATCCCGGCTACTTGGGAGGCTGAAGCAGGCAAATCACTTGAGCCCAGGAGGCGGAGGTTGCAGTGAGCCGAGATTGCGCCACTCCACTCCAGCCTGGGTAACAGAGTGAAACTGTGTCTCAGAACAAAAAAAAAAAGCCAGGCGCGGTGGTTCACACCTGTAATCCCAGCACTTTGGGAGGCCAAGGCAGGCGAATCATGAAGTCAGGAGTTCAAGAACAGCCTGGGCAATGTGGTGAAACCCCATCTCTACTAAAAATACAAAAATTAGCTGGGTGTGGTGGCACGTGCCTGTAATCCCAGCTACTTGGGAGGCTGAGGCAGGAGAATCACTTGAACCCGAGAGGCAGAGGTTGCAGTGAGCCAAGATTGCACCATTGCACTCCAGCCTGGGCAACAAGAGTGAAACTCTATGTCAGAAAAAAAAAAAAAAAAATGCTTCCCGAGGAAAACAGAGTCCCTTTGAGGGACTAGGTAGTTTAGTGCTAAAGACATTGAACAGGGTTTGAACAGTTCTTATTCCCAATACATACAATTTTGTTCTTGGCTCTTTCTCTGTCCAGTTTCAAAAATTCACCAAGGGTTAATTCTTCAAACTGCTTCTTGACAGAAAGGAAAGCACAACCAGACGAATGCTTTTTATGTTCCTCTCTAGAAAAATCAAAACAACAGCGGAAAGGTAGCTGAAGGGATTAAAGCGGCAGTCCACTCCCCATGGGCCACCTCCCCACGCCCTCCACAGGCACACCCTGCTCTGCCTCAGGAGTAAGACGTCAAGTCTGAAGTTGATGGCATCAGTGCTTTGCCCAAGCCACATTCCCATATGGCACCTCTTAGCGCCTTCTCTCTCCCTCTGGACATCTCCCCCGACATCTGTGTGGCTAATGTATCCATTTTATCTGGACTTCTTTAGCAATTAGTTGGAAAAGTGTTACATGGTATATGTCCAAAGGAATTACATGTCAAATCCCTCCAACATTCTCAAGGAACTGTTTGAAGTCATTTCATTTCACTGGAATTGTTATGTAATCCACTGTAAGGATTTTTTTTTTTTTTTTTTTTCTGAGACGGAGTCTCGCTCTGTCGCCCAGGCTGGAGTGCAGTGGCGTGATCTCTGCTCACTGCAAGCTCTGCCTCCTGGGTTCACGCCATTCTCCTGCCTCAGCCTCCCCAGTAGCTGGGACTACAGGCGCCTGCTGCCACGCCCGGCTAATTTTTTTGTATTTTTAGTAGAGACAGGGTTTCACCGTGTTAGCCAGGATGATCTCGATCTCCTGACCTCATGATCCGCCCACCTCGGCCTCCCAAAGTGCTAGGATTACAGGCGTGAGCCACCGCGCCCGGCCCACTGTAAGGATTAAGGGCAGAGAAGGGCATTATTGCCCAGGGTTCCCCAAGGGACCCCAGCTCATACTCATTTTCTGCTAGGGGAGTCTCCCTGCATAACTGATTATCACTGTTACCAGAACCGTATTACAATGAAAACACGGCCACACAAAGTCCAAAAGGACAGCCAGTTGTAACTCTAATCTGAAAATATAATAACACTTATTCATTTTCAAGAAGAATACCACTGATATTTTCCCAGTGATTACGGGGATGCAGTATAACCACCATAGCAAACATACTAAGAAAAAAAAAACAGCTACTCTCTTCTGGCCAACAAGAAAAACAACTGGGGTGATTCTCAAGGGGAAAAAAGTTAAAGTTGTGGAAGCAACTGAATCTGAGAGAAAAAAAGGTGAGAAAAGAATATGGCATCACAGCGTGGAAAGACAGATATCATCCGAGTACAGAATTTCATTTTCATTAACTAGGCATCTTGAAGAAAAAAATCCAAAACAACACTGAAGTATATGCTTTCTTTCTTTCTTTTTTTTCAATTTTTTATTTTTATGACGGAGTCTTGCGCTGTTGCCGAGGCTGGAGTGCATTGGCATGATCTCGGCTCACTGCAACCTCCGCCTCCCAGGTTCAAGCGATTCTGCGCCTCAGCCTCCCGAGTACCTGGGATTACAGGCGTGCGCTACCACGCCCGGCTAATTTTTGTATTTTTAGTAGAGATAGGGTTCCGCCACGTTGGCCAGGCTGGTCTCAAACTCCTGACCTCAGGTGATCCACCCGCCTCAGCCTCCCAAAGTGTGAAGTGCACACTTTCAAAGGGTAATTTTTGTGCTGTATGGGTTATATTTCAATTAAACTGTTTTTTAAAAAATCTCAAAAAAAAGCACTTGGACATTCCTGGGAGTTCACAACAACAGGGTCTGCTAATGTATTCTGTTGAACATGAAAGGCACCAGGCATCTTACGTGAATGAGACTTTAACATCCACCCCAAGGGCATTTTGGTCAAATGAGATTTAATTAGGTTGTAAGCATCACCAAGGCACCAGCATATAGAGAGGTATCCGTTCACAACAGCTGTTTAAGAAGCAATGAGGCTGGAAAGCAACCCTCCCATACTAAGTGTCTTCACAACTCAAATCTTTTGACAGCTCAGTTCAAAACAAAGCCCGTCGAGGCTGGCCAGGGAAGACTTACATGGGGTCATCATCTGGCTCCCAGCCTTCCAGCTCCTTGAAGCAGAAGAAACACTGGGCCAAGTCTGGCTCGTTCTCAGTGGGGCAGTGGATGAAGCCAGCCTCCGCCATCTGCAAGGGATAGCACAGCTCGTGAGTAGACTCGGCAGCCCGGAACCCCGAGGCCCAGCCACAAAGGCCTCGATGGGGACAAAGCAGGGAGGGGAGGGCGGCCCGGACCCAAGGGGCCCAGCCACAGTGGCCTCGCTGGGGACAGGACGGGGAGGGGAGGGCGGCTTGTACCCCTCGAGGCCCAGTCACAGTGGCCTCGCTAGGGACAGGGCAAGGCGGGCCTGGGGGACCCCAGGAGGCCGAGCAGTCTCACCCGCTCCGGGGTGCAGGCGCAGCCCTCCAAGAAGGGCCAGTTCTTGAATGTAGAGATGCGGTGGTCCTTGAGAAAGGGCTGCCAGGCAGGGGGCAACGTCGGGGCACCCATGCCGCCGCCGCCACCTCTGCCAACGGGTCCCGCGATTCAAATCTGGCGGTTAATGGCGCGCCGCGGGGCATGTCGGGAGCGCACGCCCTCTTGGGCGGCCCACCCCCCGCGGCCTTCTGGGAGTAGAGGCGGGGCGGCGCGGGGTGTGCCGGGAGTTGTAGTCCTCCCGCCGCGTGGCTCTGCCCCTGGTCGCTGGGCACCCAGCGACTCCGCGCCAGCTCGTCTCTGCCCACACCTAGCGCCCCCTCGACTGCTTTCAAAGAGCGCGTGCAGGCCGGGTGCAATGGCTTATGCCTGTAATCCCAACACTTTGAGAGGCCTAGGCAGGAGCATCACTTGGGTCCTGGAGTTCAAGGCCAGCCTGGCCATCACGGTGAAACCTTGTCTCTACTAAAAATACAAAAATTAGCCGGGCGTGGTGGTGCATGCCTGTAATCCCAACTACTCGGGAGGCTGAGGCAGGAGAATCGCTTGAACCTGGGAGGCTGAGGTTGCAGTGAGCTGAGATTGTGCCATTGCACTCCAGCCTGGGCAACAAGAACAAAACTCAGTCTAAAAAAAAAACAAAAAAAAAGTCAGACAGGAGGGCTTTACAGGGCGCCACCTCTGCAAAAAGCAACCACTCCAGATGGGCATGAAGGACAAATGGACAGGGGAGGGATGGAGCGCAGCAGACATCGCTGTCCCGGCGAGTACATCGTTGACTGCACGACCTGGGTTTCCAGGAGGGCCACCTTCTGGAGTCAGGGGCCAGGGACTGGGCCACTACCGTGATAAGAAGACAAGGGAGCTGGGGAAAGCCCAGTGGAGGGTGGGGGCCTGTGCTCAGGGCAAACTCCTCCTTTCCGTTCGCAAAGCAGGGCGTCCCACCAACATGTAAGTCCTGCAGCCTATTAAAAAAAAAAGTCAGTGTGTCCTCTGCTTTGGAACAGGGTGTTCTGGAGTCACTTCTGGAGCTGGGCATTAGAGGTTGGCACCTCTCACATCCGCTCACTTCTCTGGTTCTATGGCCAGAGATAAGAAGCCTGGCCCTATTAGCCCTCCAGCCCCACACAGGCCTGACGCCTCCACTCTCTTTTTCATTTTGGGGTGGATTTATTTATTTATTTATTTATTTATTTTTGCAACCTCTCCCCACCCCCCCACCCCGCTCCCATTCTTTAATACAGTAACTTTTTATTTTGATGTTTATTTATTTATTTGAAACTGAGTCTCGTTCTATCGCCCAGGCTGGAGTGCAGTGGCATGATCTCAGCTCACTGCAACCTCCTCCCCGCCGCGGGTTCAAGTGATTCTCCTGCCTCAGCCTCCCGAGAAGCTGGGATTACAGGCGCACACCACCACACCAGACTAATTTTTGTATTTTTAGTAGAGACGGGGTTTCGCCATGTTTGCCAGGCTGGTCTCAAACACTTGACCTCAGGTGATCTACCTGCCTCGGCCTCCCAAAGTGCTGAGATTACAGACGTGAGCCACTGTGCCTGGCCTGATGTCAATTTAAATAAAAGATAATTGCAAGAATAGTACAAAGAATACTCATATACCCTTCACCCAGATTTTCTGTTTATGTTTTGCTTATTCCTTCAACATTAACTCTCTGCTTCTTCCTCCCTTTCTCTCCTCCTCTCCCTCTCTCTTACCCTTTCCCTCTCTCTACTCCCCGCTCTCTTGCTGTCTCCTTCTCTGTCTCCTGTTTTCCTTTCTCTCTCCCTCTCCCTGACCTCCTTTCTCTCCCCCCCTCTCTCCCCTCATGTATATGAACACACACACATCCCTGTATGTGTATATATCATATGCATGTATATGTACATATATGGGTGGTTTACCTGAACCGTTTGTAAGTTGAAGGCATTACCACACTACCCCGAAAGACTTCATTCTCTTACACAACCACAACACAATCATCAAAATCAGAAAACTTAACTTCGCTGCAGTTATCAAATCCAGTTGACTTTGGCAGGTTGCCCCTGGGTCCCGCTGATTGGCTCGCTAACTGGGCCCTGGCACCACCATGGCCTCTGCTGGGGTGGCCCCCGGGCACAGACCAAGGACGCATCACCTCCACTGGCAACCGCAGCAGTTGCCTGCCCTCAGGAGGGAGGAAGGGAACAACTCCTTTTCATTTCTTTTTTTTTTTTTTTTTTTTGAGACAGAGTCTCGCTGTCACCAGGCTGGAGTGCAGTGCAGTGGCACAATCTCGGCTCACTGCAACCTCTGTCTCCTGGGTTCAAGCAGTTCTCTGCCTCAGCACCCCCAGTAGCTGGGATTACAGGCGCCCGCCACCATGCCCGGCTAATTTTTTGTATTTTTAGTAGAGACAGGTTTCACCACCTTGGCCAGGCTGGTATTGAACTCCTGACCTTGTGATCCACCGGCCTCAGCCTCCCAAAGTGCTGGGATTACAGGCATAAGCCACCATGCCCGGCCTAACTCCTTTTCACTTCCGCACACAATGTCATCAAATGCATGGACAAGGACAGCCCAGGTGTCCTCCTCGACCTGAACACCCTCAAAACCGAGTTCCGGGAGCTTCAAAAGCTCATGGGTACCGGGCCCCCAGCATCTTCCAGAGCCCGAGCAGCAGCTGCAGCCCCACAGCATCCGGGTGCAAGTTAGGACCAAAAGGGGCTTCTGCAAAAGTGCTGGAGTCTCTGCACATTTGAAATCCCCGAGAAGCAGAGTGAGGCTGACTTCAGGAATGGCTGAGAACGACGGGGGAAGCAGTGGCCTGTGTGCCCCGACCCCCACACAGTCGCTTGGGGTGTGGTCCCTTTGGACCCCAGCTCTGACTTCAAGCCGCCTGGGGTGGGGCTGCTGTGCTGAGCCCAGCTCGAATATATCCGCATGTCTAGACGCATAATAACTTGAGTGCCTGAAGGCGGGAGTCAGGATGGTCATGGAGGCTGGGGAGTGGGTGGAGGATTCTCCCGTCTCTGGGAAGGGGGCCATCTGTGGTGATTCTGGGCCCCGTCGGCACATCTGAAGGTGCACCAGGAAAGGAGGGGCTGTTCTTTGCTTCCTTCCCCTCTCTTCTCCCACCCTGAGGTACGATCAGTGTGTACCAAGTACATATCATTCCTGTGATCAGCAGGTGCATGAAATATTTGCACAGCATTCACCGGACATATTAGGCCTGCAGCATGGACTTAATATGATAAGAGAAGGCTGTGAGAGAAGGAACATTGTTTTTGAAAGGGCAGAGGGGTCGGGCCGGGCACAGTGGCTCACGCCTGTAATCCCAGGACTTTGGGAGGCTGGGGCGGGCAGATCACGAGGTCAGGAGTTCGAGACCAGCCTGGCCAATATGGTGAAAGCCTATCTCTACTAAAAATACAAAAATCAGCCAGGTGTGGTGGTACGCGCCTGTAGTCCCAGCTACTCAGGAGGCTGAGGCAGGAGAATCTCTTGAACCCAGGAGGTGGAGGTTGCAGTGAGCCGAGATTGCGCCACTGCACTCCAGCCTGGGCAACAGAGAGATTCTTTCTTGGAAAAAAAAAAAAAGAAAAAGAAAAAAGAGCCGGGCGCAGTGGCAGGCGCCTGTAGTCCCAGCTACTTGGGAGGCTGAGGCAGGAGAATGGCGTGAACCCGGGAGGCGGAGCTTGCAGTGAGCTGAGATCGCGCCACTGCACTCCAGCCTGGGCGACAGACAGCAAGACTCCATCTCAAAAAAAAAAAAAAAAAAAAAAAAAAAAGGCAGAAGGGTCTTTTCCTCCCACAACAGTTGGGTTCCTCTTATGTTTGAGCCCCAGTGAACAGAACTCTATCCGTGGGGGTGTCAGCCCCGAGCCCTGCTGGGCAGCCCGTCTCCAGATTCCCCACCTCCTAGATTCTCCTTACCTTCTCCTCACCCCCTCCAACTCCTGCCACCTTTGGAGAGTGACCAAGCCTCTTCCCATCCGCAGTGCTTCCCGGAGCTGGCAGGTGCTGTCCTGTCCACCCAGGCTCAAACAGGACATCAGGCGAACAGATCTTTTCTCAAATGGCATTTCAGATTCACATTGGCCTCGTTTAAAAAAGTATTTCCCCACCCGGGGTAGTGGCTCACGCCTGTAATCTCAGCACTTTGGGAGACCAAGGAGGGAGGATCACTTGAACGTAGGAGTTCGAGATCAGCCTGAGCAACACAGTGAGACCCCCATCTCTATTTAAAAATTTAAAAAATTAGCCAGGCAAGTCCGGGCGTGGTGGTTCATGCGTGTAATCCCAGCACTTTGGGAGGCCGAGGCAGGCGGATCATGAGGTCAGGAGATCAAGACCATCCTGGCTAACACAGTGAAACCCTGTCTCTACTAAAAATACAAAAAATTAGCCAGGTGTGGCGGGCACCTGTAGTCCCAGCTACTCGGGAGGCTGAGGCAGGAGAATGGCGTGAACCGGGGAGGCAGAGCTTGCAGTGAGCCGAGATCGCACCACTGCACTCCAGCCTGGGCGACAGAGCGAGACTCCGTCTCAAAAATAAAAAAAAAATTAGCCAGGAAAGGCCATGCCCAGTGGCTCACATCTGTAATCCCAGCACTTTGGGAGGCTGAGGCAGGTGGATCACCTGAGGTCAGGAGTTTGAGACCAGCCTGGCCAACATGGTGAAACGCTGTCTCTATTAAAAATACAAAAAATTAGCTGGACATGGTGGTGGGCATCTGTAATCCCAGCTACTCGGGAGCCTGAGGCACGAGAATCGCTTGCATCTAACAGACAGAGGTTGCAGTGAGCCGAGATCCTGCCATTGCATTCCAGCCAGAGCAACAAGAGTGAAACTCTGTCTCAAAAAAAAAAACAAAACAATTAGTCGGGCATGCACCTGTGTAGTCCCAGCTACTCGGGAGGCTGAGGTGGAAGGATCACTTGATCCTGGGAGGTCAAAGCTGCAGTGAGCCATGACTGGGCCACTGCACTCCAGCTTGGGAGAAAGAGTGAGACCCAGTCTCAAAAAAAAAAAAAAAAAAAAAAAGACTTTTTTTCTTTCTTTTTTTTTGAGACGGAGTCTTGCTCTGTCGCCCAGGCTGGAGTGCAGTGGCATTGATCTCAGCTCACTGCAACCTCTGGCTCCTGGGTTCGAGTGATTCTTCTGCCTCAGCCTCCCAAGTAGCTGGGATTACAGGCCTGCACCACCACGCCCAGCTAATTTTTTGTATTTTTAGTAGAGATGGGGTGTCACCATGTTGGCCAGGCTGGTCTTGAACTCCTGACCTCAGGTGATCCACCCACCTTGGCCTCTCAAAGTGCTGGGATTACAGGCATGAGCCACCGTGCCCCGCCAAAAAAAGTATATTTTGAAAGAGCAACCCCATAACTTTGTTTTGTTTTGAGACAGAGTTTCACTCTTGTTGCCCAGGCTGGAGTGCAATGGTGCGATCTGAGCTCACTGCAACCTCCGCCTCCCAGGTTCAAGCGATTCTCCTGCCTCAGCCTCCCAAGTAGCTGAGATTACAGGCATGCGTCACCATGCCCGGCTAATTTTTGTATCTTTAGTAGAGACGGGTTTTGTCATGTTGTCCAGGCTGGTCTCGAACTCCTGACCTCAGGTGATCCACCTGCCTCAGCCTCCCAAAGTGCTGGGATTACAGGCATGAGCCACAGCACCCAGCTTCACATAACTTTGATCACAGTATATTGTTATCAGCATTCTACTTTATTAGGTATTGTTAATCTCTTAGAAGGAATATTTATATACCCTTTGCCAATTTATAAATTAAACTTTATCATAGGTATGCATATACAGGAAAAAACATAGTGTATATAGGGTTCAGTATTATCCATGGTTTCAGAGGGTCTTGGAGTGAATCCTGTGGATAAGGGAGGCTATTGTGGCTCTTGGAGATATTCCACACGGTCAACATAGATCTCTTTGTAATGGCTGCAGGGTTTGATGCTGCTTGAATGTGTTTATTCCCTAACGAACACTAGGCTGTTTCTTGTTTTTTTTTGCTGTACTCAATAATGTCAGGGTGGAAATTCTTTTTTTTTTTTTCCAAACTTCTACTTTAAGTTCCAGAGTATATGTGTAGGATGTGCAGGTTTGTTACACAGGTAAATGTGTGTCATGATGGTTTGCTGCACACATACAATGGAAATTGTTTTTTTTTTTTTCTTTGAGATGGAGTCTGGCTCTGTCGCTCAGGCTGGAGTGCAGGGGCACAATCTCGGCTCACTGCAACCTCCACCCGCTGGGTTCAAGAGATTCTCCTACCTGAGCCTCCCAAGTATCTAGGATTACAGGCGCCAGCTACCACGCCTGGCTAATTTTTGTATTTTTAGTAGAGACGGGGTTTTGCCATGTTGGCCAGGCTGGTCTTGAACTCCTGACCTCAGGTGATTCACCCACCTCGGCATCCCAAAGTGCTGGGATTACAGGCATGAGCCACCATGCCCAGCCCACAGTGGAAATTCTTGAATGCTATTCAGTGTGAGAGAAAGAGGCGGTGTGGTGGGGTGGGTGGTGGATGGATATAGCTGGCTTCTTGGGACATGCACACCACTCTCGGGGTGCAGAGGAAGCTTGTCCTGCATGTGGGTAGCATTGTCCTGTCAAGGTCAAGGTGTTGGCCCCAACGCTGAGACTCCGGGGCATTCAGGGACAGACCCAAATGTCAGGGAGACGGAGGACAGAGCAGACAGGAGACTGAAGCAGAAGGCAAGCAGTAGCTGGCTTGGGGAAGCCCTTACCAGGGGGTCCGCAAACTTTTCCTGAAAATGGCCAGAAAGGAAATGCTTCCGGCACTACGGGCCAGGAGGTCACTGTCACCACCACTCAGCTCCGCCCTGCAGCTTGAAAGCTGCTCTAGACAATATGTAAACAAACGAGCAGGGCCGTGTTCCAATACAACTTTATTTATCAACATGGAAATTTACGTTTTATATAATTTTTTTTTTTTTTTTTTGAGACGGAGTCTTGCTGTGTCCCCCAGGCTGGAGTGCAGTGGAGTGATCTCAGCTCACTGCAAGCTCCGCCTCCCGGGTTCACACCATTCTCCTGCCTCAGCCTCCCGAGTAGCTGGGACTACAGGTGCCCGCCAACACGCCCAGCTAATTTTTTTGTATTTTTAGTAGAGACGGGGTTTCACCGTGTTAGCCAGGATGGTCTCGATCTCCTGACTTCGTGATCCGCCCGCCTTGGCCTCCCAAAGTGCTGGGATTACAGGCTTGAGCCACCGCGCCCGGCCACATTTTATATAATTTTTACATGTTATGAAATAATATTATTTTGTGCTTCTTTATGAACCATTTAAATGTAATGCCATTCTGGCTGGGCACGGTGGTTCATGCCTGGAATCTCAGCACTTTGGGAGGCCAAGGTGGGTGGATCACAAGGTTAGGAGTTTGAGACCAGCCTGGCCAATATGGTGAAACCCCGTTTCTATTAAAAATACAAAAATTAGCTGGGCGTGGTGGTGGGCGCCTGTAGTCCCAGCTGCTCGGGAGGCTGAGGCAGGAGAATTGCTTGAACCCGGGAGGTGGAGGTTGCACTGAGCCAAGATCACGCCACCGCACTCCAGCCTGGGCAACAGAGAGAGACTCCATCTCAAAAAAAAAAAAAAAAAGAAGTAATGCCATTACCTCTAAAAGTAATGGCATTACTTTTGAGCGTCATCTTTGTCACGCTCTGTCAGCAGGTGGAGGGGCCAGATGAGGCTAAGAGGCGGCTCCGGGCATCTCCGAGCATTGACTTGTGGACGTTCCCCAGCCCTGGAGCTCCAACCAGGCTGGGAAGAGGGAGGACCTGGAGATTTTCATGAGTGTCCCAGCAGTGAGAATGGACTCTTGCCAGGCAGGCAGACACAGCAAGGCTCTCCTGGGTGCTGGGGGAAACTGAAGCTGTCAGCTTCAGCTCCGAAAGCTCTTTGGAGAGGCTTCCCAAGGTGGGATGCACGTGGACCAGGCTCCAGGTATCGTCAGAACTACTGGAAGATTGTTTTCAAGATAATCTGGAGCAGGAAGAGAAGACACAAAAGCCCCAGAATCAGAGCAGCTCTTTGCAGGAATTTGATTAAGGAAATGAGACAGGGCTGGATGCAGTGGCTCACGCCTGCAACCCCAACCCTTTGGGAGGGTGAGGTGGGAAGATCACTTGAACTCAGGAGTTGAAGACAGTCTGGTTAGAGGTATAATATGCTGAGATGAAGGAAGAAGAAGAAGGAGGAGGGGGAGGGGGAGGGGGAGGAGGAGAAGAAAGAAAACGAAGGAGGAAGGAGGAAGAAGAAGAAGGAAGATGAAGACGACCAGCCTGGGGAACATAGAGAGACCCCATCTCTACAAAAACACTGAATAATTAGCAGGGCACAGTGGCATGCCTTTGCAGTCCCAGCTACTCAAGAGGCTGAGGCAGGATAACCACTTGAGCCCAGGAGGCAGCAGAGAGCTAAGATTTTGCCATTGTACTCCAGCCTGGGTGCAAGAGAGGAGACCCTGTCTCTAAAGAAAAAAAAAAAGAAAGAAACAAGATGGTCTTTCTTAGGTTCTTTCTTTCCTAGGTTCTCAAGTCTTTTTTTTTTTTTTTTTGAGACGGAGTCTTAATCTGTCGCTCAGGCTGGAGTGCAGTGGTGTAATCTCGGCTCACTGCAATCTCTGCCTCCTGGGTTCAAGTAATTCTCATGCCTCAGCCTCCTGAGTAGCTGGGATTACGGGCACATACCATCACATCTGGCTAATTTTTTTTGTATTTTTAGTAGAGATGGAGTTTCTCCATGTTGGCCAGGCTGGTCTCGAACCCCTGGTTTGCGCATCTAAGGGGCTGCGACAGGACCTGTGCTGTCTACCATGAAAGGGCTGCCAGGGATGAGGCCCCACCTGGGTGAGCACGTTGTCCTTCTGGGTCAGATTCTCAATGATTTCAAAGTGGTCCACATCGTGGAGCTCTTCAAACGAGGCTTTCCACTCTCCTTGACACAGGGTCTGGGCAGGGGAGACATGGGAAGAGGGGCCTGAGCAGTGGGAAGGGAGGCGGGGCAGGATATGGGGCCATGCCTGGCACAGGTCAGGGTTCACCCAGTACGTGTTAAATAAATGACGGATGGTCTTGCCCACTTGGGTAAAAAAAAGAGGAAAATAATGACCTCACATGGCCCTCGACCTCTGGCCACAAACCTGTGCTGGGAGTACCTGGTAAAACTCCCAGGACTGTCGGTGGAACTCGGGGGAGTCGAACTGGCCCACGACCACCAGCACACGGCAGGTGGGGTCCACCGGCTGCGCCTGGGCCACCTTCAGCTGGGGGCTGTTCCTCTGAGCGTCCTCCCTGGGGTGGGGAGTGGACAGTGATCAGGACAGAGAGGAGCCGGGCTGCTGGTGAGCCAGGGGAGGTGGTGGGCAAGTAACTCACAAGGTCAGCTGGAGAGCGACGTTCTGTGACGTATACACGATGGGCTCCAGGTCAAAGACCCCACTCACCAGGAAAAAGCCTGTGAAGGTACAGAATTGTCACAGGGCCAGGCTCCAGGCAGAGCAAGGCAGGGCCAGCCCACTCCCACCGCCAGAGGGGCAGGACCAGGGGAGGGGGCACAGAGGAAGCAGAGAAGGCCTTGCTCAGAGGACTCGAAGCCCTGCGGTCAAGCCACTCACGGCCGGGAGGATTTCAAGCAGTTGGCCCAAACCCCAAGGCTCATGGGGAGATGAAGGTTGCCCAGCCAGGCTGTAGCCCCCATGGAAACCTTTGAGGTTGGGCGTGACCCCATGCTTGGTCCAGTTGGCCAGGAGCATCATGGCGGCCAGGTGGGCCCCGGCTGAGTGTCCACACAGGTAAATTCCCCTGGGAGGGGTCAGAGCAGAGAGCTGGGTTTGCACGCAGTTTCCCGACAACATCAGGCCCCCTTCGAAGAGTCCCAATTTGCTTTCTGCTCCACAGGCCAGAGGGGCAGCTTGGCTGTGTCCCAGGGACTGATTGCACTGTCCTCCCACCCAGTGGGTCCAACAGGAAGAAAATCTATCGGCAACACCCACTCGTTGCTTGGATACCGCTTCTGGACAAACGCAATGCTGCGGGTCACCTGGTCTACCATCTGGTCCAGGGTGCCTGCACAGAGAGCATGAGCTGGGTCAGGGACGCGCTTCCTCCTAAAGCCCACTGGCCCTCGGACCTGCAGCAACCACCCCTATTACCTTTGGGGGCGATGTCGTAAGCCACTATTACCACGGCCACTCCCTGTGCCGTCAGCGGGTCGACCATGAAGGCAGACTCGTCCTTACTGCAAGAGGGAGACACAGATGTGACAGCTGGAGGCAGCTTGGCCACTACGCTGCTTCCTGTGTCCTGAACACACCACTTACCAGACGTCCTGTCCACGCACAGCATCACCCCTTTCTGACCCCACGTGAGAGAATGAAGTGGACAGGCTCTCTCCCTGACACATCACATGCTAGCTGCGGGACCTTGGGGAAACTTCATGTAACTTTTCTTTTTCTAAGCGATGGGGCCTCGCTCTGTCGCCCAGGCTGGAGTACAATGGTGCGATCATGGTTCACTGCAGCCTCGACCTCCTGGGCTCAAGCGATCCTCCTGCCTCAGCCTCCCAAGCGGGAGTACAGGTGTCACCACTATGCCCAGCAAATTTATTTTTTCTTTTGTAGAGATGGGGGTCTTGCTATGTTGACCAGGCTGGTTTCTAACTTGGTCCTCCTGCCTCGGCCTCCCAATGTATGGGATTATAGCTGTGAGCCACTGTGCCTGGCAATTTATGTAACTTCTAAGCCTGGTTTCTTCATCTGTAAAATAGAGGCAATTAGTTCCCTCTCTTAGGGAACTGTTTTTGAGAATTAAAGACTAGCATTTGTGTGCAATAAATGTAAGCTTTTTTTTTTTTTTTTGAGACAGAGTCTTGCCCAGGGTGGAGTGCAGTGGCACGATCTTAGCTCACTGCAACCTCCGCCTCCTGGGTTCAAGCAATTCTCCTGCATTAGCCTCCCGAGTAGCTGGGATTACAGGCACACACCACCACGTCCAGCTAATTTTTGTATTTTTAGTAGAGACAGGGTTTCACCCTGTTGGCCAGGCTGGTCTCAAACTCTTGACCTCAAGTGATCCGTCCGCCTTGCCCTTCCAAAGTTTTGGGATTATAGGTGTGAGCCACCGTACCTGGCCATTAAATGTAAGCTATTAACATGAACATGCTTGAAGGCAACTCTGTAGGAAGACCCTAAGGAACAGCAGTGTCTGCCAAGATCCCAAATTCCTAAATACCCACTCCTTAGCTTACAGTGACCAACTGTCCCATTTTACCTGGGACTCTCATTTTTTTTTCCTAAAGTACTGAAAACCCCATGTCCTGGGGTTTTCCCTCCTCAGTCCCAAGCAAACTGGGACAGTGGTTGGTCATTCTGGCTTTTCCCTTGATTCAAGAGGAGGCTGAACATGCTTCTCACCGGGTGTAGTGGGTTGAACTGTGTCCCCCCCAAAAGATATGTCCAAATCCTAACCCCAGAACCTGTGCCTATGACCTTGTAAAAAAAAAAAGAAGAAAGAAAGAAAAAAGGAGGCTGGTGTGGTGGCTCACACCTGTAATCCCAGAACTTTGAGAGGTCAAGGCGGGAGGATCACTTGATGTCAGGAGTTCAAGACCAGCCTAGCCAACATGGTGAAACCCCGTCTCTACTAAAAATACAAAAATTAGCTAGGCGTGGTGGCACGCACCTGTAATCCTAGCTACTTGGGAGGCTGAGGCAGAAGAATTGCTCGAGCCCAGGAGGCAGAAGTTGCAGTGAGCTGAGGTCACACCACTGCGTTCCAGTCTGGGTTAGAGTGAGACTCTCTCTCAAAAAAAAAAAAAAAAACAGAGAGAGGAAGATTTGAGACCCAGGAACACCAGGATCACATGTGAATGGAGGCAGAGGCTGGAGCTATGCAGACACAAGCTAAGGGCTGCCTGAGGCCACCAGAAGCTGGAGGAGGTAGGAGGGATCCTCCCTAGGAACGCTGCCCACATTTGACTTGACACTTCCGCTCTCCAGCGCTGAGACACAGCCCTGCAGGGAGCGCCCAGCTTGTGGCAGTTTGGTTGTGGCAGCCCTGGAGGAGGGGTCCCCCAGGGAAAGTGGAATCTCTCTTGCAGTCCACCGTCCACATCCCCTGACTCACCTTCCGCTCTGCCAGTATCCTCCGTGAAAGAACAAGAAGAAAGGCAAGGCTGCAAAACCAAGCACAGGGCAAGTGAGCGAGGCCCGCCCTGCTGAGCTCTGCCACTGGACCCCCAAGCCCCAGGGACCCCCAGCCCCTTCACCGACAACCTTCAGCTGACTCGTCGGGGAAGTAAATGTCCACTTTCTCCCCTTCGCCATCTCCATAGGGGACATGCAGCAGGCTCTTCCTGGTGGCCCGGGCCCTTGCGGTGGCTGTCTCAGAAATGCACAAGTCGCTGTCAGCACAAGCTCAGGCAGCAGCAATTTCTTTTTTTTTTTTTTTTTTTTTTAGACAAAGTCTCACTCTGTTGCCTAAGCTGGAGTGCAGTGGCGCGATCTCGGCTCACTGCAATCTCCACCTCCCGGGTTCAAGCGATTCTCCTGCCTCAGCCTCCCAAGTAGCTGGGACTACAGGTGCACGCCACTATGCCCAGCTAATTCTTTTGTTTTTTTTTTTTTTTAGTAGAGACAGGGTTGTTGGCCAGGCTGGTCTTGAACTCCTGACCTCGTGATCCGCCCACCTTGGCCTCCCAAAGTGCTGGGATTACAGGTGTGAGCCACTGTGCCCAGCCAGGTGGCGGCAATTTCTATTTCAGCTCAGGTAGAAACCTTCCAGCTGAAAGCTCCCTTAAGTTGGCGTGTTGAGCTTCAGCTCTGAGCACCTCCCACTGAAAGAGGACTGCCAGGCCAGGCACAGTGGCTCACGCCTATAATCCCGGCACTTTGGGAGGCCGAGGCGGGCGGATCACGAGGTCAGGAGATCGAGACCTTCCTGGCTAACACGGTGAAACCCCGTCTCTACTAAAAATACAAAAAATTAGCCGGGCGTGTTGGCGGGCGCCTGTAGTCCCAGCTACTCGGGAGGCTGAGGCAGGAGAATGGCGTGAATCCGGGAGGCGGATCTTGCAGTGAGCTGAGATCGCGCCACTGCACTCCAGCCTGGGGGACAGAGCGAGACTCCGTCTCAAAAAAAAACCAAAAAAAAAAACAAAAATTATCTGGGCGTGGTGGCGCGTGCCTGTAATCCCAGCTACTTGGGAGGCTGAGGCAGGAGAATCGCTCGAACCCGGAGGCAGAGGTTGCAGTGAGCTGAGATCACACCACTGCACTCCAGCCTGGGCGACAGAGCAAGACTCTGTCTCAAACAAAACAAAAGGAAAAACACCAAATAAGGAAATACCTTCACAGGTTCCCAGGGTTAGGATTTGGACATGTCTTTTTTTTCTTTTTTAATGTTGTGGTGGGGGTCACCTTTATTTGGCACTGCAGATGCTAAGTGTCTTACATAACATAATTTTCAGAATTCTAGCTAGTCAGCAGAGACCTAAGGGGGCCAGCCTGCAGGCCCATGCCCCACCTCTCCCATTCTGTCACCCCAAGAATCCAGACAACCCCTTCTCACAGCTGTGCTCAGGCACCATCAGGGATCCTTGGGGTGCTGGGTTGATCTCCCCAAAAGAGGTGGAATCCAGTTCCCTGTAGAACGTGCATCTCAGAAAGGGCTCCATGTATTAACCTGCAACTTGGGAGTCCCTGGAGGCCCCCGGTCCCCAACCTTGGTGGCCACAGTGGGCCTAGAAAAAAAAAAACCTGGCCAGGCACGGTGGCTCACACCTGTAATCCCAGCACTTTGGGAGGCTGAGGTGGGTGGATCACAAGGTCAGGCATTCGAGACCACCCTGGCCAATATGGTGAAACCCCGTCTCTACTAAAAATACAAAAATTAGTCAGGCGTGGTGGTGTGTGCCTGTACTCCCAGCTACTCAGGAGGCTGAGGAAGGAGAATCGCTTGAACCAGGAAGCAGATGTTGCAGTGAGCTGAGATTGCACCACTGCACTCCAGCCTGGGCAACAGAGCAAGACTCTGTCTCAAAAAAAAAAAAAGAGAAAAGAAAAAAAAAAAAAAACCTGTGCTTCTCTCGGGTGAGTGATTCATTCTGCAACTCCAGAAGGGTAAACACGGCAGAGGAAGAAAAAGCATAGGACTGAGAGCTTGTACGAATTGTGTCTATGCCGGAATGCAGAACCGTAAACCAGGCTGTCTCCACTTCAGCTGGATGGATTAAAGCTGAGGGAAATCAAAGGGAAGTTGCCCATGTGCCAATCCAGGCAGGAAGCTGCCTTTGCAGAATGCCAGTGAGGTTGCAAAACCTGTTTTGCCAGCACCCACGTTACCAACCACTTGCCCCTGAAGGGCTCCCTATGTACTGACAAGAAGCTATCTATGTACAGATGAGGAAACATCTCCAAGAAATACTAAGTGAAACTGGCAGGGTGGAACTGTGTGTGCTACAGGGCCATTTGGATGAAAGGGAGGGGGAGTCTATATCCATATGAAGAACAGTGGCCACCTTGATGGGGGCCAGGGGAACTGGGTGGATGAAAGGGAAGAGGAGCGAGCATTTCGCTGAAAAGCCTTGTGTGGTTTTTTTTTTTTTTTTTTTTTTGAGACACGAGTCTCGCTCTGTCGCCCAAGCTGGAGTCCACAGGCGCAATCTTGGCTCACTGCAACCTCTGCCTCTGGGGTTCAAGTGATTCTCCTGTCTCTGCCTTCCAAGCAGCTGGGATTACAGGTGTGCGCCACCACACCCGTCTAATTTTTTTTTTTTTTTTTTGAGACAGAGCTTTGCTCTTGTCACCCAGGCTGGAGTGCAACGGTGCGATCTCTGCACACTGCAACCTCTGCTTCCTGGGTTCAAGTGATTCTCCTGCTGCAGCCTCCTAAGTAGCTGGGATTACAGGCACCTGCCACCACGCATGACCAATTTTTTTTTTTGTATTTGTAGTAGAGATGGGGTTTCACCATGTTGGCCAGGTTGGTCTCGAGCTCCTGACCTTGAGTGATATCCCCGCCTTGGCCTCCCAAAGTGCTGGGATTATAGGTACGAGCCAGTGCATCTGGCCCAGGCTAATTTTTGTATTTTTAGTAGAGATGGGGTTTCATGGTGTTGGCCAGGCTGGTCTCGAACTCCTGAATTCACTTTTTATTTTTGAGACATGGTTTCACTCTGTCACACGGGCTGGAGTGTAGTGGTGCAATCTCGACTCGCTGCAGCCTTAACCTCCTAGGTTCAAACAAGCTTCCCACTTCAGCCACCAGAGTAGCTAAGACTACAGGCGTGTGCTGCCACAGCTGGCTAATTTTTCTATTTTTTGTAGAGACAGGGTTTCGCCATGTTGCCCAGGCTGTTCTCGAACTCCAGGGCTCAAGTGATCCTCCCACCTTAGCCTCCCAAGTAGATGGAACCACAGGCAAGCACCACCGCACCCAGCTAATTTTTAATTTTTTTTGTAGAGACCAGGTCTTGCATGTTGCCTAGCTGGTTTCAAACTCCTGGGCTCAAGCTGTCCTCCTGCTTTGGTTTCCCAAAGTCTGGGATTACAGGCATGCGCCACCAGACCCGGCCCCCACTCTTTCTCAAACCACATCTGATCATCAGGAAATCCTTGGACGCCCCTCCACTGCTTGTCCTGGGTCTAGAGTCTCCCCAGCTGCACTGAGACCACTCTGGTTGGATACCCTTTGATCTGTTCCCTGGAAGGCAGCAGCCACCCCTCTAGGCTCTTCCAGCTTCTACCCGGACTCCCTACAGCCACAAGCGTGAGCTGGTTATAACACGCTCACATCCATCCTGGGCTCCTGTCTGAGTCAGCCTGGGCGGCTATAACAAAATACCACAGACTGGGGAAACTTAATGGAAATTTTATTTTCTCACAGTTCTGCAAACTGGAAGTCCAAGATCAAGGTGCCAGCAGGGTTGGTGTCTGATAAGCCCCAGGGCTGCAGACCTGCCATCAATCCTTTGCTGAAAGCCATCTGGGCTGTCTCCCAGGCCATGCTACCACAAACGCCCCTGCTGTGAATAGCCTTGTACATCCATTACCACACCACTTGCAAGCATCTGTAGGACGCGCTCTCAGGGGTAGAATTCTGGGTCAAAAGGCAGACTTGCTACTGTGAGGCCACTGCCAGCTGCCATCCATGGGGGTTTGCCAACAACCCTGCCCCAGCACAGTGTGAAGACAATGCACCTCACAGGCTCATCGGAGTGGCTTCATCAGAAGGTCGTGATTTAATGAACACAGGAGTTCTTAAACCTATAAATGGACTAGATTAATGTTGTGCTACGATTAAGAAAAACATCATGAAATTTATGTTCTAAGTGGAATGGCCATTAAAACCAAGCAGCTGTAGGTGTTCCTTATCATGCATATGCCTCCCTCAGATATTAAAAAAACTCTACTAACCTCAAGAAAGATAAATTGCCTCTCTCTAGGAGAGGACAGCTGGGGTGCAGAGACAGAGAATGAGGTGACTCATGCCCCCCCCAGAGGGCCCTCCAGTCCCTGAATCCCAGGGCAAGAACACAAGAGGGCTTCAGCAAGACACCCCACAACAAACCTTATGGCAAACTTCCTTTCTCATTAAAGCAAAAGCTTCGTTGCTATTATTTACAACTCAGGCTATATGGAAAGGGTGCTATGAACACGCACGTAAAAGTGCTTATTTGAGTACCTGTTTTCAATTGTTTCGGGTTAGAAATCATTTGTTTTTCTTTTTTTTTTTTTTTTTTTTTTTTTTTCAGATGGAGTTTCATTCTTTGTTGCCCAGGCTGGAGTGCAATGGCGCGGTCTCGACTCACTGCAACCTCCCCCACCCGGGTTCAAGCTATTCTCCTACTTCAGCCTCCCCGGTGGCTGGGGTTACAGGCATGTGCCACTACGCCTGGCTCATTTTTGTATTTTCAGTAGAGAAGCGGTTTTGTCATGTTGGCCAGGCTGGTCTCGAACTCCTGACCTCAAGTGATCTGCCCACCCTGGCCTCCCAAAGTGTTAGGATTACAGGCGTGAGCCTCTGTGCCCGGCTGGGTAGAAATCATTTCTTTTCTTTTTTTTCTGAGACAAGGTCTCACTTTGTCACCCAGGCTAGAGTGCAGTGGTGCAATCTTGGCTCACTGCAACCTCTGCCTCCTGAGTTCAAGCAATTCTCTTGTCTCAGCCTCTCAAGTAGCTGGGATTATAGGTGCACGCCACCATGCCTGGCTACTTTTTGTGTTTTTAGTAGAGACGGGGTTTCACCATGCTGGCCAGGCTGGCCGTGAACTCTTGACCTCAAGTGATTCCCCCCGCCTTGGCCTCCCAAAGTGCTGGGATTACAGGGATGAGCCATCAAGCCCAGCCTGGGTTAGAAATAATTTCTAATGCTACCATCCTGGCTAACATGGTGAAACCCGTCTCTATTAAAAATACAAAAAATTAGCCGGGCGTGGTGGTGGGCGCCTGTAGTCCCAGCTACTCGGGAGGCTGGAGCTTGCAGTGAGCCGAGATCATGCCACTGCACTCCAGCCTGGGCAACAGAGCAAGACTCCATCTCAAAAAAAAAAAAAAAAGAAATAATTTCTAATGCTGTGCATGGTTTTAAAAACAGGACTGCAAGGCCGGGCGCGGTGGCTCTTGCCTGTAATCCCAGCACTTTGGGAGGCTGAGGCGGGCAGATCACCTGAGGTCGGTAGTTCCAGACCAGTCTGACCAACATGGAGAAACCCCATCTCTACTAAAAATACAAAATTAGCTGGACGTGGTGGCGCATGCCTGTAATCCCAGCTACTTGGAAGGCCGAGGCAGGAGAACTGCTTGAACCCAGGAGGCAGAGGTTGCAGTGAGCCTGGGTAACTAGAGTGAAACTTCGCCAAAAAAAAAAAAAAAAAAAAAAAAAAAAACAGGACTGCAGGGCTGCACGCGGCAGCCTGTGCCTGTAGTCCCAGCACTTTGGGAGGTCGAGGCGGGCAGATCACCCGAGGCCAGGAGTTCGAGACCAGCCTGGCCAACATGGCGAAACCCTGTGTCTACTAAAAATACAAAAATTAGCCGGGCATGGTGGTACACATCTGCAATCCCAGCTATTCGGGAAGCTGAGGCACAAGAATCGCTTGAACCCGGGAGATAGAGGTTGCAGTAAGATGAGATAGCACCACTGCCCTCCAGCCTGGGCAACAGAGTGAGACTCTCCCTGTCTCAAAAGAAAAAAAAAAAAAGAAAGAAACTGTCACCTTTAAACACTCACTCCCCATTCCTCCTTCCCCTTGCCCCTAGCAACCACCATTCCATTTCTTGTCTTTATTATAAATTTGACTTCTCTAGGGACCTCATTTAAATGAAATCATACAGAATTTGAACTTTTGTATCTGGATAAAAAATAAATACAACATTTTGCTGACTGTAAAATGTATTTTTTTGGGCCAGGTGCAGTGGCTCAATCCCAGCACTTTGGAAGGCTGAGGCAGGCGGATCACCCGAGGTCAGGAGTTCGAGACCAGCCTGACCAACATGGAGAAACCCTGTCTCTACTAAAAATAAAAAATTAGCCAGGCGTGGTGGTGCATGCCTGTAATCTCAGCTACTCAGGAGGCTGAGGGAGGAGAATCACTTGAACCTGGGAGGCGGAGGTTGTGGTGAGCCGAGATCGCGCCATTGCACTCCAGCCTGGGCAACAAGAGCAAAACTCTGTCTTAAAAAAAAAAAAAAAAAAAAGTATTTTTACTGAAGGTCACAGTAAAACTAATTTAAAAGCCAGTGGTAAAGGAAATGGTTCTTTTTTTTTTTTTTTTTTTTTTGAGACAGAGTCTTTCTCTGTCCCCCAGGCTGGAGTGCAGTGGCGCGATCTCGGCTCACCACAACCTCCACCTCCTGGGTTCACGCCATTCTCCTGCCTCAGCCTCCCGAGTAGCTGGGACCACAGGCGCCCGCCAGCACGCCCGGCTAATTTTTTTGTATTTTTTAGTAGAGACGGGGTTTCACCGTGTTAGCCAGGATGGTCTCGATCTCCTGACCTCGTGATCCACCCGCCTCGGCCTCCCAAAGTGCTGGGATTACAGGCTTGAGCCACCGTGCCCGGCCAGGAAATGGTTCTTAAACCCCCTCTCTGCCAGCCTCCTGCGCCCTGGCCATACTCACACAGCGGTTAGACTTTGTTCTCCCTGAGCCCAGACGAGGGAGGGCGGCCAGGCCTTGATGGGGATGAGGCTGTCTACTCATTAAAAGCGAACATCCCCCATTGCAACTTAATAGGCTGGCATTGTAAGGACAAATACACATCAAAAATGAGAAAAAACGTAATTCTCCCTGGTGCAAAGAAGGAAAAGTGTGGCTCATGCCTATAATCCCAGCACTTAGGGAGGCGAGCAGATCACCTGAGGCCAGGAGTCCCAGACCAACCTGGCGAACATGGTGAAACCCCCCCCTCTACTAAAAATACAAAATTAGCTGGTGTGGTGGTGTACACCTGTAATTCCAGCTACTCGGGAGACTGAGACACAAGAATGTGAGACGCAAGAATGGCTTGAATCCAGGAGGCAGAGGTTGCAATGAGCCAAAATCACGCCACTGCACTCCAAACTGGGTGACAGAGCGAGGCCTTGTCTCAAAGAAAAAAAAAAAAACCCCAATACGTAAAGAAATATGCAGCCTTGAACTCCCAGGCAGCAGTCATCTTTCCACTTCAGCCTCTCAAGTAGGTGGAACTGCAGGTGCACACTACCACACCCTGCTGATTTTTAAATTTTTTTTTTTTTGAGATGGAGTCTCGCTCTGTGGCCCAGGCTGGAGTGCAGTGTCGCGATCTCAGCTCACTGCAACTCCGCCTCCCGGGTTCAAGCCACTCTCCTGCCTCAGCCTCCAGAGTAGATGGGACTACAGGTGCCTGCACCACGCCCAGCTAATTTTTTGTATTTTTAGTAGAGACAGGGTTTCACCGTGTTAGCCAGGATGGTCTCAATCTCTTGACCTCGTGATCTGCCCACCTCAGCCCTGCAAAGTGCTAGGATTACAGGTGTGAGCCAGCACGCCTGGCCTTTAAATTTTTTGTAGAGGCAGGTTCTTGCTATGTTGTCCAGGCTGGTTTCAAACTCCTGGCCTCAAAGGATCCTCGTGCTTTGACCTCCCACAGTCCTGGAATTACAGGCATGTGTGACAGTTCCTGGCTTCTTTTGTTTTTTTTCTTTTTAATCTTTTCCTTTTAATTTTCTTTCATTCATATGACTTGAAGGTTCAATAGTGTGTGCTTTTTACATCTGACTTCCTTTCTCAATAGGGTCAGCTCTTTATCACTCAAGACAATTAAGACAGGCAAACAGGTTTGCTTACAGCTCTTTTTTTTTTTTTGAGACGGAGTCTCGCTCTGTTGCCCAGGCTGGAGTGCAGTGGTGCGATCTTGGCTCACTGCAAGCTCCACCTCCCGGGTTCACACGATTCTCCTGCCTCAGCCTCCCAAGTAGCTGGGACTACAGGCGTCTGCCACCACGCCCGGCTAATTTTTTGTATTTTTAGTAGAGACAGGGTTTCACCGTGTTAGCCAGGATGGTCTCGATCTCCTGACCTCGTGATCTGCCCACCTCAGCCCTGCAAAGTGCTGGGATTACAGGCGTGAGCCACCGCACCCGGCTGCTTACAGCTCTTGTATGTTTCACCACACTCATGTATTTATCGAGCAAATAGAGATGAATTTGGAACAGAGCTGGGCACAGCAAGGAACATGAAGAGCCCAGGAAACAGCTCCACCCCAATCTATTGAGACAGGAGGATGGTGGAATTGCTGGAATATACTTCTAACAAGTCTGTTCCTCCTCCTGGGTTCTCTCTGTTTAGAAAACCACCAAGCCCAAGAGCCCAGGCATCTGCCTCTGAAAGGCTGTGTTGAGCCTGCTGCATCAGAGTTAATTTGCCAAGCACGGCTGGCTGCGTCCTCACCCACACTTCCTCCTCGGGGCCTGCTCCCCATCCCAGCACAGATGCATTACCAGGTGTTCAAATCGTGGTACGGCACTTTGCAGATACAGGGTAGAGATGGAAATGGACCTTAAGACTTCACTAGTTTACAGGTTTCCAAGTCCAGATTTCTTTAAAGAATGAAAAGGTGAAAGGCCAGGCATGGTGGCTCCAAGGCAGGTGGACGACCTGAGGTCGGGAGTTTGAGACCAGCCTGACCAACATGGAGAAACCCTGTCTCTACTAAAAATACAAAATTAGCCAGGGTTGGTGGCACAGGCCTGTAATCCCAGCTACCAGGGAGGCTGAGGCAGGAGAATCGCTTGAACCTGGGAGGTGGAGGTTGTGGTGAGCCGAGATTGCACCTTTGCACTCCAGCCTGGGCAGCAAGAGCAAAACTCCGCCTCAAAAAAAAAAAAAAAAAAAGTCCGGGCATGGTGGCTCACACCTGTAATCCTAGCACTTTGGGAGACCCAGGAGGGCGAATCACCTGAGGTCAGGAGTTCAAGACCAGCCTGACGAACATGGAGAAACCCCACCTCTACTGAAAAAAAAAAAAAAAAAAAAAAAAAAATACAAAACACTTAGTAGGGCGTGGTGGCGCCTGCCTGTAATCCCAGCTACTTAGGAGGCTGAGGCAGGAGAAGCACTTGAACCCAGGAGGCGGAGTTAGTGGTGAGTCGAGATCACGCCATTGCACTCCAGCCTGGGCAACAAGAGCGAAACTCTGTCTCAAAAACAAAAAAAAAAGGGCTGGGCACGGTGGCTCACGCCTGTAATCCCAGCACTTTGGGAGGCCGAGGCGGGCAGATCACGAGGTCAGTAGATCGAGACCATCCTGGCTAACACGGTGAAACCCCGTCTCTACTAAAAATACAAAAAATTAGCCGGGCGAGGTGGCGGGCGCCTGTAGTCTCAGCTACTCGGGAGGCTGAGGCAGGAGAATGGCGTGAACCCGGGAGGTGGAGCTTGCTGTGAGCCGAGATCGTGCCACTGCACTCTAGCCTGGGCGAAAGAGTGAGACTCCATCTTGAAAAAAGTAAAAAATAAAAAAAAGAAAGAAAAGGTGGCCAGGTGCGGTGGCTCACGCCTATAATCCCAGCACTTTGGGAGGCCAAGGTGGCCAGATCACGAGGGTCAAGAGATGGAGACCAACCTGGCTAACATGGTGAAACCCCATCTCTACTAAAAATACCAAAATCAGCTGGGCGTGGAGGGGTGCGCCTGTAGTCCCGGATACTCAGGAGGCTGAGTCAGGAGAATCGCTTGAACCCTGGAAGCAGAGGTTGCAGTGAGCTGAGATCGTGCCACTGCACTCCAGCCTGGGCAACAGAGCAAGACTCAGTCTCAAAAAAAAAAAAAAAAAAAAAAAAGGCTTCATTGCTATTTTTTTTTTTTTTTTTGGAGACAGGGTCTCACTGTTATCCAGGCTGGCGTGCAGTGATGCAATCTCAACTGACTGCAACCTCTGCCTCCCAGATTCAAGCAATTCTCATGCCTCAGGTTCTCGAGTAGCTGGAATTACAGGTGTCCAGCTAATTTTTGTATTTTTTTGTAGAGATGGGGTTTTGCCATGTTGGCCAGGCTGGTCTCGAACTCCTGGCCCCAAGTGATATACCTGCCTCAGCCTCCCAAAGTATTGCTTTTTATGAATAGTGACTGCATTCCACATTCAGCAGCGGATGGGGAATATTCCTCTGTTCACTTCACCTCTGTATGCCAACCACAGCCCACAGCCTTACGGGCCTGGGTATGGTTGGCTGAGCAGGAAAGGCCAGGCATGGTCGACTGCCATGGACCTCCCCCGGACCTCTCCTGCCTCCAGCAGTCCCTGCAGCAAAGGGGCCTGGGCACCTGCCCCTGAGCAGCGAGGTTTATAAAGTGCCTGGTGTTTGGGAAATGCCCCTCGAGGCCCAGGTGGTGCAGCGCAGCCCCCCAACCCCTAGCATTCTGAACCACTGCCACATGCTAAAGGCCACCCAATGTGGCCACGGAGAGGTCACACTCGTACCTTCAATTCCTATTTGTGAGTAGGTCCTCAAGGATTCCTCTGCTCCCAGTCGGACAACCCATCGGCTGGGACAGTACTGATTCTCCAGCTCCTGCAGGGCACAAACATGAGGCTCCATAAGACTTTCCTTCTCAACAGAGTGTGCCCCTCCCCCTCGCCCATGCCCGGCTGCTCCTCTCTGCCTTAGAAGCCCTCTCCCCAGTATCCCAGGGTCTCCAAGATGCCCTCGGATCCATGGTCTAGAGGTATACCAGCGACCGCTGTGCCTTTAGCCAGCTGGCAGCCTTAAGGGGAGATGAGGTCCTCCAGACGAATCCAGTTAGTGCCATCATGGGCACCACTCCCACAGCAGTTACGACCAGGGGAGCTCAGGTGGCCCAGTGGCTCACACCTGTAATCCCAGCACTTTGGGAGGTCGAGGCGGGTGGATCACCTGAAGTCAGGAGTTTGAGACCAGCCTGGCCAACATGGCAAAACCCCGTCTCTACTGAAAATACAAAAATTAGCCGAGCGTGGTGGTGTGCACCTGTAATCCCAGCTACTTGGGAGGCTGAGGCAGGATAATTGCTTAAGCCTGGGAGGCAGAGGTTGCAGTGAGCCAACATTGCACCGCTGCACTCCAGCCTGAGCGACAGAGCAAGACTCCATCTCAAAAAAATAAAAGGAGGAGCTGATCTGCCCTGAGAGGGTGCGATTCTGACCACAGGAGGTCACTGCACAGTCAAAGGCACAGAGGTGAGGAGTAAGGAATGAAAGGTCAGTTTGCAAATGCTGGCAGGCCCTATGGCTGACGCACAGAGGTGAGGCTGGGAGGCCGGGCTGGAGGGGGAGGGGAGGTGAATGTCGGGCTAACACCTTCACACCTTGTGCAGAAAGTAACAAGGAACCATTCTGAGGCAGTTTGGAGAATTAAAAAAAAAGAAAAGAAACAGAGGCTGGGCGCGGTGGCTCACGCCTGTAATCCCAGCACTTTGGGAGGCTGAGGCGGGATCACGAGGTCAGGAGTTCGAGATCAGCCTGACCAACATGATGAAACCCCATCTCTACTAAAAATACAAAAATTAACCGGGCGTGGTGACGCGCACCTGTAATCCCAGCTACTCAGGAGGCTGAGGCAGGAGAATAGCTTGAACCAGGGAGGCAGAGGTTGCAGTGAGCCAGGATCATGCTACTGCATTCCAGCCTGGGCGACAGAGTGAGACCCCGTCTCAAAAAAAACAAAAAACAAAAAACAGAAAATGCCAGACGCGGTGGCTCTGGCCTGTAACCTCAGCACTTTGGGAGGCCAAGATAGGCGGATCACTTGAGTCCAGGAGTTCCAGACCAGTCTGGGCAATATGGCGAAACACCATCTCTACAAAAAATATGAAAAATCAATCGGGCATGGTGGTGGACACCTGTAGTCCTAGCTATTCGGGAGGCTAAGGCAGGAGAATCGCTTGAGCCCAGGAAGCAGAGGTTGTAGTGAGCCAAGATTGTGCCACTGCACTCCACCCTGAGAGACAGAGCAAGACCCTGTTTCAAAAAAAAAAAAAAAAAGACCGGGCGTGGTGGCTCAAACCTGTAATCCCCACACTTTGGGAGGCCAAGGCGGGTGGATCACCTGAGGTCAGGAGTTTGAGACCATCCTGGCCAACATGGTGAAACCCCGTCTCTACTAAAAATACAAAAATTAGCTGGGCATGGTAGCAGGCGCCTGTAATCTCAGCTACTCAGGAGGCTGAGGCAGGAGAATCGCTGGAACTCGGGAGGTGGAGGTTGCAGCAAGCTGAGATCCCACCATTGCACTCTAGCCTGGGTGACAACAGCGAGTCTCCATCTCAAAAAAAAAAAAAAAGTAACAAGGAACCAGATTTTGAAGAAAGGGCTCAAAACCATCATGAGAAATGGGAAGTCAGGGCGACCTCACGGAAAGGCCTGAGGTCAAATGCCATCTGACCTCCCTCACTTACTTACTGTTTTATCCTGAACAAGTTACTGAGTCTCTGGGATTCAGTTCCCTTACTGGTAGAAGGCATCTATCCAGGCCCGGCACAGTAGCTCACACCTGTAATCTCAGCACTTTGGGAGGCTGAGGTGGGTGGATCACTTGAGGCCAGGAGTTCAAGACCAGTCTGTCCAACATGGCGAAACCCCGTCTCTATTAAAAATACAAAAATTGGCCAGGTGCAGTGGCTCATGCCTGTAATCCCAGCACTTTGGGAGGCCAAGGTGGGTGGATCATGAGGTCAGGAGATGGAGACCATCCTGGCTAACACAGTGAAACCCCATCTCTACTAAAAATACAAAAAACTTAGCCGGGCATGGTTGCGGGTGCCTGTAGTCCCAGCTACTCGGGAGGCTGAGGCCGGAGAATGGCATGAACCCTGGAGGCAGAGGTTGCAGTGAGCCGAGATTGCGCCACTGCACTCCAGCCTGGGTGACTGAGCGAGACGGTGTCTCAAAAAAAGAAGGCATGTATCCAAATCACAAGGTTAAAAGGGATAAAGCATGCAAGTAAAATAAAGCAAGCCACTCAGTGTGGGTTGCTTCTTCCTCCCAGTGAAGGGGCTCTTTGTCAGAGGTCCTTGGATCTGTCCAATCCATACCTGCAAAGGTTATTACCTGTAGGATCCTTACAGCCACACCCGGCACACTCTGTGATCACTACCACCATCTTTGTTGCTATTATTTATGATCATGATTATACAATGGGTTTCTTTTCTTTTTTTTTTTTTTTTTTGAGCCACCGCACCCAGCCTGTATGTTTCTAACCTTCACAACAACCCCAATGTAAATACCAGCTGTTCTGAATCCTTCAGCCTGTGCCACATAAGCACAGACCCAAAAACATTGTGTAACCTCAGATCAAGGTCCAGAACTTTGGCCCCTAACCTCCTGCGGGTCTATGGATTTTTTTTTTTTTTTTTTTTTTTTTTTGAGACGGAGTCTTGGTCTATCACCCAGGCTTCCAGGCTGGAGTGCAATGGCATGATCTCGGCTCACTGCAACCTCCACTTCCTGGGTTCAAGCAATTCTCCTGTCTCAGCCTCCCCAGTGGCTGGGATTACAGACGTACATCATCACGCCCGGCTAATTTTTGTATTTTTACTAGAGACGGGGTTTCACCATGTTGGCCAGGCTGGTCTCAAACTCCTAACCTCGTGATCCACCAAAAGTGCTGTGATTACAGGTGTGAGCCACCAGGCCTGGCAGGGTCAACGGATATTATTAGCATAGTCAGGACTTCAATTTTCTCTATCCTGAAAATCGGGCTAACAAAAATCCTTAGGAGAAGGTAAAATACACCATGGTGCTCAAGCACTGGGGACCTGGCACACACTAGGCGCTCAGCATGCCCACAGGACTGGTCTAGATGGCTTCTAAGCTTCCTTCTTAGAATTCCAATCTAATAAATGAGCTAACTCCGCCCTAGCCCCTTAGTCCCTCCCCGCAATCCGCCTACCTCTGCAGACATCTTCTTCCAAGGAACTTCGCTTGGGAAACCCACACCCGACACATCCATCATGGCGTCTACAGCCAGATGGGCGTGCGTCCTGCTCTTTTATATGGCCAGAGCCCCGCCTCGCTCCGCCCCCTTTAAATTTGGTAGGCGGAGCGAGGCGGGGCTCAGACCAGGCCCCACCCCGATCAGCGACGTCCAACGCCCTGATTTCCAGGCCCTCCCAGTCCCTGGGCCCACGTCCCGGATTCCTCCCACGAGGGGGCGGGCAGCGGCCAAATCTCCCGCCAGGCCGGCGGCCGGGCGCTGATTGGCCCCATGTCGGCGGGGCCGGCTCGTGATTGGCCAGCACGCCGTGGTTTAAAGCGGTCGGCGCGGGAACCAGGGGCTTACTGCGGGACGGCCGTGGAGAGTACTTGGATCCGTGAATTTCCCGGAGGCGCAATGAGCTGCATTAACCTGCCCACCGTGCTGCCCGGCTCCCCCAGCAAGACCCGGGGGCAGATCCAGGTGCGGGGGCCAGCCCCGCGCGTGGCTGGGGATGAGGGGGTCGTGGTGATAGCCTGTGCCCAGGCATCCGCGCAGGGCGGGCCCTCAAATGACCTCACCTTCTCTCCTAGGTGATTCTCGGGCCGATGTTCTCAGGAAAAAGGTAATGGCTTCGCGGGGCTGGGGTGGAGCTCCTTTCTCTTCTCCGGGGACCCCTTGCCCCTTCCCTTCCCTTCCCCTAGAAGGACCAGCACAGCCTCCTACAGCTCCCGCCCGGGATGCTCCTCCTCCCTTGAATTCGGTCCAGAAGGAAGTCTCCGCCTCCTTCTGCCCAGGCCAAGCCCCTCCTCCTGTGTGGACGCCACTCCCTCCTGGAGCTGGTGACAGCTGGTTACGGCTTAGCTCTCCTCCCCACCAAGTCCTCTGAGAAGGCGGCAACCAGTTATGTCCACTGTAGGCCAGGCATTTTTGTACACCCCTATTCAATGTGGCTGTTTCCTTATAAGGCCAAGGAAATGCAGTCGCTTTCTGCACCAAGGAGTCTGAAGCCGTGGAGCCTCTGCTCTCCTGAGGTGATAGAACCATTCCCTGACCCAGGTGGGGCTAGTGAGTTTCCTGAGTAAACTACCCACCCACCATTGTTTTTGTTTTGTTGTTGTTCTCGTAGAGGTAGGATCTTGCTATGTTGCCCAGGCTGGTCTCAGACTCCTGGGCTCAAGCAATTCTCTCACCTCCGCCTCCCAAGTAGCTGGGACTGCAGGCGTGCACGGCCTCCACCCAGCTAATTTTATTTTATTTTTGTAGAGCTGGGGTCTTGCTATGTTGCCCAAGCTGGTCTTGAACTCCTGGTCTCAAGCAATCCTCCTCCTTCGGCATCCCGAAGTGCTGGGATTACAGATGTTAGCCACCATGCCCTGCCCCAACATTCTTTTATGGCCCTGGGGATCACTTCAGCTCAAACCCCTTGCTCAGGAAGATGAGGCTCAGAGGTGGACTTCTTGGATCCAGAAGCAAGTGCTTTTGACACTGCACACAAAGGCTTTCTGAAATTAATTTAGAAAAGCTCTATGCTGGGCGCGGTGGCCCATGCCTTTAATCCCAGCACTTTGGAAGGCTGAGGTGCGTTGATCACTTGAGGTTAGGAATTTGAGACCACCCTGGTCAAACATGGTGAAACCCCATCTCTACTGAAAAAAAAAAAACAACAAAAATTATCTGGGCGTGGTGGCAGGCTCCTGTAATCCCAGCTACTCAGGAGGTTGAGGCAGGAGAGTCTCTTGAATCCAGAAGGCAGGGGTTGCAGTGAGCTGAGATCGCTCCACGGCACTCTAACCTAGGCAACAGAGCGAGACTCTGCCTCAAAAAAAAAAAGAAAGAAAAGCTCTGAACTCTGGGAACAACTCTGAGATGAGGTTACTTTGGAATGCCGTCGCAGGTCCCCTCTACATGTAGCCTTTGCTTCTGCCTTCCCCACTACATCCTGGAGAAGGTTACTCCTCCCACACTTCCTGGGACCACCTGAGTACCATTCCTGGACCTCTTCTCCATAGAGAATTCTGACTTCCAACCCTCTTTGTAGGGATATTATACCCTGCCTGCTCTGCCCTGCTCTTTTCTGGCTGTGGTGGGCTCAGTCTGCATACCACTAGGGACAATGAGGAGCCAGGCTTGTTGGGGAGGGGTCTCCTTCTCCCACTCCTCCCGCTGTGGACCTCACCTGACCCTCTCTCCTCTTGCAGCACAGAGTTGATGAGACGCGTCCGTCGCTTCCAGATTGCTCAGTACAAGTGCCTGGTGATCAAGTATGCCAAAGACACTCGCTACAGCAGCAGCTTCTGCACACATGACCGGTCAGTCCCTGCCCCCTGCAGTCCTGTCCAGTGGAAAATCACAAGGCACAGGACACACTGTTAGAACTCTCTTTAATGGGGGTGGTTAATCATGCTGACCTGGCATTGAACGATTCAAATCAGCACACTTTCCAAGGTGCTTGGCAAGGTAGTACACACTCTCCATTCCCTGGGCTGGAGCCAGTGGTTCTCCACTGAGGGTGATTTTGCCCCCAGGGTCCATTTGACAATGTCTAAAGACATTTCTAGTTGTTGCAACTGGAGAGGGGAGGGGATGCTACTGGGCTTTAATGTGTAGAGGTCAGGGACACTGCTGCTAAGGGTCCTGTGGTGCACAGGACGGCCCCCATGCAAGAATGAGCTGGCCCCAAATGTCAGGAGCCTGCCAATGTTCAGAAACTCTGCTGTAGGGTTTCAGCTTCACACAGGCTGCAAACTGGTTTGGTTTGGCCTGCACGTTGATTTTTGTTTAATTTTTTAGTTGTCCGTTGTTGGCTGGCTCCCGGTCACCTGGCAGCCTTCACGCTTCCCTGTTTTATGTGTAGCTGTTTGAACTCGCTGGACATTTCTGCCTGCAACCTCAGGTTGTGAGTTAAATTCACTTCCTTGGCAGCAGATGTGGGCCTGATGTTTCTGAGCCTGAGACGCTTTGCTTGGTCCTCTGGACTTGTCCACCTGGGCACCCAGTGGCAAAGCCATGCTGTGCCACACATCATAGGGCTTTGGCCTCAGAGCCCTGGCTGGGAGCTATATCCGAGAGTTGCTACAGCTGTGCAGAGAACAGATCCACCCGGTGTGTGGCTTTCGGTGGGAGCTGAGGGGCTCCTGAAGCCAGATGGTGGTGGAGTGGAGGGCGCCTGGGGCTTGGAGTTGCATGTGGGGATGTAACCGCACTTCCTGGCCATGCTGTCTGTTGTCGGTCATTGACTTTTCCAAATTTGCTTCCTCATTCCTAAGATGCGATGTCCACAGCACAGGGTGGTGTTACACCTGGCGGGGACAGGGAAAGCAGAGGAGGTCACTTCGTTCCAGCTGTTGGAAGTGCAACTTCTGGAGTCAGTCAGATCCGGGATTAAATATGAGTTCTGCCTGTGTGTTACAAGTCATCTCTTAACATAGGCCACAGAGGCCAAGGCTGGGCCAGCAGCATTGACGGCTCCAGAGAGGCTGCCCTTGCAGGGGCCACAGCTGGCCTCCCACCTGCCCTCACTTTGTCTTTCTCTGTTTAGGGAGGGAAGAGGGAATTTAAAATGCCCAAAATACTGTTTCACACATTCTTTCCAGAACTTGAAGTAGGATTATAGCAAGGTAATAACGAAACAATAGTTGTAAAGTATGTTTTTTTGTTTGTTTGTTTGTTTTTTTTTTTTGTTTTTTTTTTTTTTTTTTTTTTTTTGAGACGGAGTCTTGCTCTGTCGCCCAGGCTGGAGCGCAGTGGCGCAATCTCGGCTCACTGCAAGCTCCACCTCCCGGGTTCACGCCATTCTCCTGCCTCAGCCTCTCTGAGTAGCTGGGACTACAGGCGCCCGCCACCACGCCCGGCTAATTTTTTGTATTTTTGGTAGAGACGGGGTTTCACTGTGGTCTCGATCTCCTGACCTCGTGATCCACCCGCCTCGGCCTCCCAAAGTGCTGGGATTACAAGCGTGAGCCACCGCGCCCGGCCTGTTTTTTTGTTTGTTTGTTGTTTGTTTTTGAGACAGGGTCTCTCTCTGTCACCCAGGCTGGAGTGCAGTGGCTCAATCATAGCTGTTACGTGACCCCAAACCCTTGGGCTCAAGTGATCCTCCCACCTCAGCCCCGAGTAGGTGTGACGACAGGCGCACACCACCACACCCACTTAATTTTTAGACTTTTTGTCACACAGTGTCTCACTGTGTTACCCAGGCTGGTCTCGAACTCCTGAGTTCAAGTGATCCTCCCATCTTGGCCTCCCCAAAGATTACAGGCATGAGCTGCTGTGTCTGGCCAGAATACAGGATTTTAAAATTTATATTTTGTAACATAATTAATATAAAGACAAATATAACCCAGGCCCAGTTCTAGTTATTCATTCTTCTGAATTTTAAAAGGAAACATTTGGCCGGCCCCTAATGGTATCATGGGCCCTGGTACCTGATGAAGTTGGCCTAGTCTGCCTCCAGCTCCTGAACAGTGGAAGAGCTTTTAGTCTCATTGAGCTTTGTATTGGACATTACTGATTTCTAGTCCAAAGCATCAAGTGAAGTGGCTTGTATAAATAACTGGTTTTCCTCTGGGAGGCTAAGCCGGGTGGATCACTTAAAAGTTAGGAGTTTGAGACTAGCCTGGCCAACATGGTGAAACCCCATGTCTGCTAAAAATACAAAAATTAGCTGGGTGTGATGGTGTGTGCCAGTAGTCCCAGCTACTCTTGAGGCTGAGGTGGGAGAATCGCTTCAGCCCCTTGAGAATTGGGAGGTGGAGATTGCAGCAAGCCGAGATGACTTCACTGCACTCCAGCCTGGGTGACAGAGCAAGACTCTGTTTCAAAAAAAATAAATAAATAACTGGTTTTCTGGACGAGGGCCTTTCCCATTGGTGCTAACTTCTCAAAGCCCGGCTGGGTGAACACTGAGCCTGCTTTGCAGGTAGCGGGTGGTCACGACAGTGCCATTCCCTGGGCCCTGCACTCTGGCTTCTGGCCTCCCTGGCCCTGCTCACACTCTGGCTTTCTCTTCCCAGGAACACCATGGAGGCGCTGCCTGCCTGCCTGCTCCGAGACGTGGCCCAGGAGGCCCTGGGCGTGGCTGTCATAGGCATCGACGAGGGGCAGTTTGTAAGTTGGCTTGTCCTGGCATCACTCTTCCTGCCAGCTCCTGCTCTGTCCTCCCGTTTTCCCTCGCTGACTTGGAGGTTATCTGATCTTTTAGTAAAATAACAAGGTTAAATAGCTACAACTAGTGTTGGAATACCCTCTGAAGGTCCCTTTCTAGTTTCCCTGTCGTAGTCATGTAGGATTCATTTTACCTTTTTTGTTTTGAGACGGAGTTTTGCTCTTGTTGCCCAGTCTGGAGTGCAATGGTGCGGTCTCACCGCAAACTTCGCTTCCCGGGTTCAAGCAATTCTCGCCTGTCTCAGCCTCCCGAGTAGCTGGGATTACAGGCATGCGCCACCACGCCCAGCTAATTTTATATTTTTAGTAGAGATGGGGTTTCTCCATGTTGGTCTAGCTGGTCTCAAACTCCCAACCTCAGGTGATCCGCCCCGCTTGGACTCCCAAAGCACTGGGATTACAGGCATGAGCTACCACACCTGGCCATTTTACCTTTTTAAAAATACATGTATCTATTTACTGGCAAGATGCAGTGACTCACACCTGTAATCTCAGCCTTTGGGAGGCCAAGGTGGACAGACCACTTGAGCCCAGGAGTTGGAGACTCACCTGGGCAACATAGTAAAACCCCATCTCTACCAAAAAAAAAAAAAATTAGCCAGTCATAGCGGCACACACCAGTGGTCCCTGCTACTCAGGAGGCTGAGGCATAAGGATGGAGCCTGGGAGTTGGGGGCTGCAGTGAGTGGTGATAGCGCCACTGCACTCCAGCCTGGGTGACAAGGCCAGACCCTGTCTCAAAAAAAAAAGGCGGGGGAGGTGGGGAGTAGTGTTTGGTTTGCCTCACGGTTCCTTTTGCTTGTTTCTTATACGTTTATTTTCTTCTTGTTGAAGTACATTTGTTAGTAGTTTTTGCAGCCAGGATGTATAGATGGGAAGCTGCCAGTCTTTGTATGGAAATCTTTCTTTTGTCATCTAGTTTAAGCTGAGCAGCAAGGGGTAGGTTGATCTTGTGTGGGTTTGTTTTTGTTTTTTTTTTTGAGACGGAGTCTTACTCTGTCACCCAGGTTGGAGTGCAATGGCGTGATCTTGGCTCACTGCAACCTCTGCCTCCCGGATTCAAGCGATTCTCCCACCTCAGCCTCCCAAGTAGCTGGGATTACAGGCACCCACCATCATGCCTGGCTAATTTTTGTAGAGATGAGGGTTCACCATGTTGGCTAGGCTGGTCTTGAACTCCTGACTTCAGGTGATCCACCCACCTTGGCTTCCCTAAGTGATGGGATTACAGGTATGAGCCGCCGTGCCCGGACTTTTTTTTTTTTTTTTTTTTTTGAGACGGAGTCTTGCTCTGTTGCCCTGGCTGGAGTGGAGTGACGTGATCTTAGCTCACAGCAACCTCCGCCTTTTGGGTTTAAGCAGTTCTGCCTCATCCTTCCGAGTAGCTGGGATCACAGGTGTGTGCCACCACGCCTAGCTCATTTATGTATTTTTAGTAGAGATGGGGTTTCACCATGTTGGCCAGGCTGGTCTGGAACTCCTAACCTCAGGTGATCCACATGCCTCGGCTCCCAAAGTGCTGGGATTACAGGCGTGAGCCACCACGCCCGGTCTTGATCTAGTTGCTTTGAAAAGTAGGAGCGCCGGTCATTGTGTTTTTGCTCAGAGGAAGGCCGCCATCTCTCTAATGTTACCTCTGGTCAGGTATTCTATCTGTTCTCTCTCAGCACAATGTGCGTAGGGGAAGCTTTGTTTCATTTATCCTGCTTTATAGCTGGTGTGCCTTTTCATTTCTGGGGAAGGAATGAAGCCATTATCACTTCAGGTATTTCTCTCCTCATCCCTCTCTGAAGTGTTCTGGGTTCCATCTTCCAAAGTGTGTTTTGTTTCAGTGACTATTTTTACATCTGCTGCTCTAATTCATCATGCACCATTTTGTTTGACAAGTTACTGTTGGGTTATTTTTAAATTTATGCTGTTCCTTCCATCATGTTTCTGAAAATCTTTTCTTAGATTTTTCCAGATTTTTCTATTTCTTCAGGAACACATTCTGCGGTTGAGTTTCTGGGTTATTTTCTGTTATCTTAGTTTTCTTTCCTCTGCTTTGGAGATTTTATTTTTGTTAGTTTATCACAAATGAATGAAACTGAAACTCTCTCCAAGGGGTTTAGCAGACTTGACCTCTTAGGTACTTTTAGGGTTGCCTTGAAGTACACAGTGTGGTGGTTTGATATAAACATAACAGGAATTTCTCACTCACAGACCCCTACGTGGTTCCAGGCCGGTTGATGGGGAGGCCGCCCACGAGGCAGCTTAGGTCCCCCTGGCTGGCTGTATGCAGACACCGAAGGGGAGAGCCGTGGCAGAGCCCCTGGGTGTGAGGTTTTCATGGGCCTGACCGGAAGCTGCAAACGTCACTGCTGCTGATCTTTCAGAGACTAGAACCTGGGCACAGGGCCACCTATAAGTTTAGTATACTTAGTCCAGTTCTTTTTTTGTTTGTTTTTAAAAAGAGTCTTGCTCTGTGGCCCAGGCTGGAGTGCAGTGGCGCAATCTTGGCTCCCTGTAACCTCCATCTCCCAGGTTCAAGTGATTCTCCCGCCTCAGCCTCCCGAGTAGCTGGGATTACAGGCTCCTGCCACCATGCCCAGCTAATCTTTTGTATTTTTAGTAGAGATGGGGTTTCATCATGTTGACCAGGCTGGTCTGGAACTCCGAACCTCAGGTGATCCGCCTGTCTCAGCCTCCCAAAGTGCTGGGATTACAGGCGTGAGCCACCACGCCTGGCCACACTTAGTCTAGTTCTATACCCTGGAGGAAGAATAATTGAGTTTGTTTGGTGAGTGCTTCGAGATCTCTACCCACCCTGCCTCCCGGCACAGAGCCAGGCTGCTCTGGCTTGAATACCCTGCCCGGACGTCACAGGGCCTGTACCCCCCACAGGCCAGTCCTGCCTTCCTGGTTCTGTTCTTGCCCAACATTCTGTATGAGTCACAGCTGCAAATTCCGTTCCCATGGGGAGGCTGACGGGTCCCTTCCCCTGTGCGGGGCATCTGCCCTGTGGAGTTGAGCCTGCCAGTGTCCGCTCTGGGTTCCCGACCACCCAGCAGCTGGCATCTCCTCCCCACTTGGGTGTGCCCATTCCGTTTCTGGCCTTCAGAGGTGCACTCCTGAGCACCCCCATGCCTCTGCGTATGTGGAGACGTTGCTGCTGCCCTGTGGTTGAGGGACTCCAGGCGAGAAAGTGAGCCCAGGCTGGGAAGAGGGCTGCAGCTGTTCTCTTTTGCTCCCAAACTGTGGCCTCGGAGTGCATCCAGGGATTTTGCATCAGCTGTGGGGACATGGCCCTCTCAGAACAAGGAAGCTTCAGCTTTGGCAAGGCTCTCCCTCCTTCAGACCTGCTGCTGTGAGTTGTTCAATAGCTCTGTTCTCCTGGCTCTGCGTAAACCTTGTTGACAGAGGCTGGTCCAGACCCCCGAGGCAGAAACTTTTCCCTTCTCCTTCCTCCTTCCTTGACATCCAAATGCCCCAAGTCATGAGCCAGCGTATTAAGTCCTGTCCCCTGTTCAGCCTATAGGAAGGATCTCTCGGTCTACTTCCTCCCTGGCCAGCAAGTAAAACTTGAGTTCATTCAGTGAGTATTTATTACATCCTATCCAGACATCAGCATTCTGCCCTGGCCTCTGTGTGCCCTTGTTCTCTTCAAGAAGTTCAGGGTCACCAGCCTAACCAACATGGAGAAACTCTGTCTCTACTAAAAATACAAAAATTAGCTGGGCGTGGTGGCGCATGCCTGTAATTCCAGCTACTCGGGAGGCTGAGGCAGGAGAATCACTTGAACCTGGGAGACGGAGGTTGCGGTGAGCCGAGATTGCCCCATTGCACTCCAAGCCTGGGCAACAACAAGAGCAAAACTCTGTCTCAAAAAAACAAAAAAAAACAAAAGAAATTCAGGGTCTTCCCATTGCAAGCCGTTCTAGATCAAGGAGAGGGGTTCCTAGCATGGGACCCCACAGAAGGACGGTCCTTCGCTCCTTCATCGTCTGCGTGGACAGTGGATGAAGCCTGGCCTAACCTGCCTTATTCCTGTTTTCTGGGTCAGCAAGGAAAGCCTTTCACAGAGTAGCCACCGTGCTGTCCTGAGGAAGGCCCTGGGTCAGAAGCTTCTATGCTTCTTTGTACCCCGGGTGCTCACACTGCTTTGTAGAAACCGTTGGCATCCAAGAGAGATTCACCTGGAAAACCCGAAGCTCGTAGCTGGGGGTGATGTGCTTCAGATGCTGGTGGTGGATGGGCACCCTGGCCCCAGCACCACCCCCACGTGTTCATCAACAGCTGCACAGTGTGTGGTGGGCTTGCAGGGTCGCTTGGCAACAGTAGGAGCTCTGATTTATATTTTTAAACTTTTTTTCTGGCTGGGCACGGTGGCTCACACCTGTAATCCCAGCACTTTGGAAGGCCGAGGCGGGCAGATCACTTGAGGTCAGGAGCTTGAGACCAGCCGGGCCAACATTGTGAAACCCCATCTCTACTAAAAATACAAAAATTAGCCAAGCGTGGTGGCACGCACCTGTAATTCCAGCTACTTGGGAGGCAGAGGCACAAGAATTGCTTGAACGTGGGAGGCAGAGGTTGCAGTGAGCCAAGATTATGCCACTGCACTCCAGCCTGGATGACAGCAAGACTCGGTCTCAAAAAAAAATAGACGAGGCTGGGCGCAGTGGCTCACACCTGTAATCCCAGCACTTTGGGAGGCAGAGGCAGGTGGATCACGAGGTCAGGAGATCGAGACCATCTTGGCTAACACGGTGAAACCCTGTCTCTACTGAAAATACAAAAAAATTAGCCGGGCGTGGTGGTGGGCGCCTGTAGTCTCAGCTACTCGGGAGGCTGAGGCAGGAGAATGGCATGAACCCGGGAGGCAGAGCTTGCAGTGAGCTGAGATCGTGCCACTGCACTCCAGCCTGGGTGACAGAGCGAGACTCCATCTCAAAAAAAAAAAAAAAAATAGGCCTTTTTGTGTTTTCTGTTCTACTACACAAGTAATACAGGTTGAGTATTCCTTATCCTAAATGCCTGGGACCAGAAGTGTTTCGGATTTCAGGTTTTGGAACATTTGCATATTCGTAATATCATGAGACCTTGGGAATGAGCCCCAAGTGTAAACACAAAATCCATTTATGTTTTATAGACATCTTAGGCACATAGCCTGAGAGTAATTTTATGTATTTAGTAATTTGGGCGTGAGCCACAGTTTTGACTGTGACCTGTCCCATGAGGTCAGGTGTGGAATTTTCCACTTGTGGTGGGCGCTCAGAAAGTTTCAGATTTTGGAGCCTTTCAGGTTAGAGACATGCCATCTATAATAAGTTTAATCTAGGAAAAGTTAGTGTCCGGCACGAGGCTCACGCCTGTGATCCCAGCACTTTGGGAGGCTGAGGCAGGCAGATCGCTGGAAGTGCTGGACGGGTGAGGAAGTGCTGCGTGGAAGAACCAAGCTCTTTGACTATGGACCTCAGCCCGAGGTTGGTCAAGAGGTGGAGCGAGTGGGGGCTGAGGACCTTCCTCCGTCCTGAAACCCTGATGCAGGAGAGTCTGGGGTCTGCCTTCTACCATCATGTGGAGGGTTAAGGAGCAAGGTTCTCAACTCAGGAGGGTTCTTCCCCTCTCAATTCCCACCCAGGGGACATTTCACAACAACTGGAAACAATTTTGTCACAGCTGGGGGGTGGGAGGTGTGTTCCTGGCATCTATCTAATGGGTGGGGGCGAGGGACGCAGCCCAACACCCTACAGTGCACAGGACACAGCGAGATTCAGCCTCAAATGGCAGCGATGGCAGCGTCAGCCCTCCAGGGGGTGTGCCCCTGGTGCAGGAGGTGTGCTGGCCCACAGCTCCTTGCAGGCTGGGAGCTGCATTTTCGTGACACATCATGAGTCCCCAGAGAAAAAGAGGGAACGAGTGCATGGTGGGGAGGGGCCCTGGCGTGCTGGAGTCTGGGTTTCCTTCTCCAGAGGCCACTGCAGTCAGCTGAGTGCAATCAGTCACGTTGGGCTTTGCTTGGATCTCACTGGAATTTTTCGAGCCACTCCTTAGTCCTCACCTTGCTAAGCCCTCACGTCTCAATAACCTCAAACCTCAGTACCTGGGCTGAGAAAGCCTGAGTGGCCCTGGGAGAGAGACCCCGCACCCAAGGACAAGGACATCCCTGCTTCACCCAACCCAAAGGCCAGTCTGGACATATGAACTCAACCAGCTAAGAGTGATATGATTGATTGATGAGAATCACCAGAGCACTTGCCAGAGTTTCAGCTTCTCCCTGGGCCAAAGTGAAGTTTGATTTACACAGTAAATGTGCTCTGTGCAGGCCCTGAATTTAGAAGGCTATGCTGTGTCATCCTGCTCTGTAAATGGCCAGTAGGACCCCCGCCCCCTTCTCAAGGCACATTACCTGTTTAAAAAGGGGGAGGCAAGAGCACAAAGCACCCACCTATTCACCGAAGAGCATGTATATAACTTAGGGCCTTCCATCCTTAAACAACAGGACCTTCCTTGCTCTTAGCGAAAAGGAAACAGGTTGAGAGATGTTAATTCATTGCCAAGGTCACACAGATAATGGGTCCGATTAAGAGCGGTGTCCGAGCCCAAGGCAGCAGGCCTTTGGCCCCTGCAGTGTTAAACAGCACAGCTGGTGTGGAAGTCTGATGCTGAGTCCTGGGTACCTGGACTTGGAGCGGAGGCTGGCTGCAGGGGGAAGGGGCTGCGCAGTTGTGGATGTGCCTGTCGTCTGCTGGGGGGCATGCAGATGGACAGTCCCCCGGCCTGGGGAGCCTCGTGGGAGAATTAGAGTTGCTCCGGCCCAAATGGCCAGAGTTGTCAGATCTGACAGCGTCTTCGCTGGGGCTCCAGGGAGCTGCTGCTGGGGTGGAAGCTCACGCTCTTTCTCCACGTGCCCTTTCCAGTTCCCTGACATCGTGGAGTTCTGCGAGGCTATGGCCAACGCCGGGAAGACTGTAATTGTGGCTGCACTGGATGGGACCTTCCAGAGGAAGGTAAGGCGTCTGATCCAGGTCTGGAGCTGGGATCGAGGAGGGCAAGAGGCTTCTGGGTGGGCACAGAGACACCAGCTCTGGGTGACCAGGGCTCAGCCACCACAGGGGTACAGCCAAGCTGCTCAGGCCTTGGCTGAGCCCAGGGACTCCATGGTCTGTGCAGACTGGGTGCCATCTGTTGTGGCAGGTGCTTTGAATTGGCAAAGGGACAGAGCCAGGCATGGTGCTCTGGGGGTTGGGGGAAGGACTAAGGTCAGAGCAAACTCTCCTGGCTTCACTGCTTGTGAATCAGAGGGTTTAAAAGAAAAACCCGCCTGGTGAGGTGGCTGAGCGCCCACTGTCTTTCCATGGGAGCGCAGCCATTTGGGGCCATCTTGAACCTGGTGCCGCTGGCCGAGAGCGTGGTGAAGCTGACTGCGGTATGCATGGAGTGCTTCCGGGAAGCCGCCTACACCAAGAGGCTCGGCACAGAGAAGGAGGTAGCCCCACCTGCCTTCCCTGCCTTCCCTGCGGGCCGGGGTGGGGGTGTGGCTCTGCCTCCTTCCTGTCCTGGCCCTTCACCCGTCCCCTGTCCCTGCGGCCAGGTCGAGGTGATTGGGGGAGCAGACAAGTACCACTCCGTGTGTCGGCTCTGCTACTTCAAGAAGACCTCGGGCCAGCCTGCCGGGCCAGACAACAAAGAGAACTGCCCAGTGCCAGGAAAGCCAGGGGAAGCCGTGGCTGCCAGGAAGCTCTTTGCCCCACAGCAGATTCTGCAATGCAGCCCCGCCAACTGAGGGGCCTGCGAGGGCCGCCCGCTCCCTTCCTGCCACTGCCGCCTAGTGGACGCTGCCCCGCATGCTGCCTGGCCACTCCAGGAGGAAGTCGGGAGGCGTGGAGGGTGACCACACCTTGGCCTTCTGGGAAGTCTCCTTTGTGTGGCTGCCCCACCTGCCACATGCTCCCTCCTCTCCTACCCACCGGCCTGCTTAAAGCTTCCCTCTCAGCTGCTGGGATGATCGCCCAGGCTGGAGCTGGCCCCGCTTGGTGGTCTGGGATCTGGCACCCTCCCCCTCCTTGGGGTGAGGGACAGAGCCACACACTGTTGACATCAGCCTGCTTCTTCCCTTCTGCGGCTTTCACTGCTGAGTTTCTGTTCTCCCTGGGAAGCCTGTGCCAGCACCTTTGAGCCTTGGGCCTCACTGAGGCTTAGGCCCCTCTGCCTGGGATGGGCCCTCCCCTGAGGATGGCCTGGACTCACACCTTCTTGTTTCCTTTTGGGCGCAAAGCCCTTCCTACCTCTGATGATGGTTTCCACAGGAACAACAGCATCTTTCGCCAAGGTGGGTGGCACCAACCTTGCTGCGACTTGGATCCCAGGGGCTTATCTCTTCAAGTGGGGAGAGAGGGCAGGGTCCACGCCTCTGCTGTAGTGTATGAAATTAACTAATTTAAAATTCACTGGTTGGTGGACGCACATTTCTCTTTCACCTGGGTTTCCCTGGGTCTCGTGGACAGCTTCATTTAGGTGGGGATTTTCTTCCAGATCTTTTTGTTTTCTTTTGTTTTGAGACAGGGTCTCTGTCGCCCAGGCTGGAGTGCAGTGTTGCAATCCCTGCTCACTGCAGCCTCTGCTTCCCCAGTTCAAGTGATTCTCCCCCGTCAGCCTCCCAAGTAGCCGGTATTACAGGCGTGTACCACCACACCTGGCTAATTTTTGTATTTTTAGTAGAGACGAGGTTTCACCATGTTGGCCAGGCTGGTCTTGAATTCCTGGCCTCAAGTGATCCACCTGCCTCGGCCTCCCAAAGTGCTGGGATTACAGGCGTGAGGCACTTCACCTGGCCCCCAGATATTTCTGTAGTAATACTGATCTCTTAACCACAACCCTTTAACTGAGAAATGATCATGGGGCGTGTCCTAAGCGGAACATCATCTGCCTTCCTGTCTGGGCCAGTGTCAGGACAAAAATGGGTGTACAGAGGAGCCCGGGGCCCAGTTGGAAGGACGAGGCACTGTCCTGCCCGCTGGGCCTGTGAGGTCAGGTTTTGTTTGTGAAACAAACTCTTGGTAATTCAGGAGTCAAGACGTCTCTCAGCTGTGCCTCAGAGATGGGCTGCTGGCAGCTCACCTGGGGGCAAGCATCACTGGGGTAAGCTGTGGACTCAGTACTGTGCCTGGGTGTGCCCTGCACAGGCAGGGTCACTGCTCCCAGGGCCTCCCCAGCCTCCCTCTCCCCTTTGCTAGTGATGTGTCCCAAGCCAAAGCCATCGGGTGAGGCTGGGAGCAGTGCCCTGTTAGTTTGTACTGGGGAGTTTTAAACAATCGGGACTTGCCGATGACAGCTCCCTCTGTCATTGGTCAAAAGAAGAAGGCAGAAGTTGCTTTAGGGCCCTGACCTCTTCCAGAGATGGGCCTAATCTCCAAGGGGCGGGCTGGACGGCCAAGGCCGTGTCCCAAGAAGGCTCCAGAGGTGCTGACCCTGGAGGAAAGGAGAAACCTGGTCTTACCTATGGTACCCCTATTCAGTGCTAAGAAAGGGCCAAGAGGGAAAGGTTACAGGGGAAGGGGCATTCACTGACAACTCCCAGGTACCCCCACCCCAACTCTAGGAAGGGAGCAGCAGGACCCTGGCACTGCAGGCCAGAAAAATCATCTTGTTTACAAGCTGAGCACAGTTACTATTTTAAGATGTTGATGAAAGGCTTGTGCGGAATGCGACCCCAGATAGAGGGAAGGGGGCCAGCCAGGCAGGCTGGAGGGGGCAGACTGCCACTGCCTTGTTCAAAATACAAGTTCCATAAAGCCAGCCCCTAAGGGTGTACCCAGAGTGGAGTCTTCCTCCAACGCCTAGGCTGTGGCTCAACCAGTGACTGGAGACTGAATGAGAAAACATTTATTCCGTCTCCAAACAGCATCCCAGGGCCGGGCATCTCCCCCACGACTTTATAATACACTCGGCACAGACAGAGGAGTCTGGGAGCCATGGGGCACCCCTGCCCTCCCCAGGCTTCCTAAGTAACAACTGCAGAATATTTACATAAAGCTGGGTGTTGTCAGGCAAAGCCCTTCCCTGCTGCCAGGGGTGGGAGCAAGGAGGAAGTGCCATGAGCACCAGCCCTGCCCTCACACCATGGGAGGCAGCCCAGAGGCCACGGGCACAGGGTGGTGGCCCCCAGATCATACAGCAGTGGGCACAGGGGAAGCAAACCTGAGTGAGGACACAAGAACCTGGTCCGGCTCTGCTGCACAGGGCAGGTGTGATGGCCCCCACGAGTCTTTGGCAGAGAATGCAGATAATAGCGGCTCCCGCGGCCTGACCTGGGCCGGGGGGAAGCTGAGGCACTTCTCAGTAGCACATGGGTGCCTGCTGGCTTCTAGCCACTCCAGGCGGGGCTGGGGTCATTAAAAGCAAGGAAAAAACACTAGCTAAAAACCCTTTCCTAAAAGTGCCCTGGAGGAGTGAGCGGCTGACTGAAGCCTTCTGGGCACAGGCACTTGGGGTGTGGCTCTGCCAGCCCCCACCAGGCTGTGAGGCTCCTTAGCTGTGTGTCAGCTGCACAGGATGGAACAGGTGAAAGAGGGGGCTGGCAGTTCCAGGAGGCTCATGGGAAAGTCCAGGGCAGAGGGGAGGGCCCTCTCTGTCCCCCTTCCCACCCTAACCGCCACTCAGTACACAGGGGGCGGCTGGTAGCCCTCGGTGGTCTCCGCATTCTGGGTGAAGGGTGGCTGTTGGTAGTTGTCCACAGATGCACCTGGGTAGGAGGCGTAGGCGGTATTGGGGTCCGGAGTGGGGTCGACGTAGTTCTGGATGAAGTCGTCCACACCAGCCTTGTAGCGCTGGTAGGCCAGGGAGGCCAGCACACCCTGCAGGGGGAGCACAGAGGGGTACAGGTGGGTGGGGGACCCCACCCTCCACCACCCTTTACCCAAGAACCGGCCCCTGGCCGTCCTACCCAGGAGAAGATGGAAAAGAAGCTGAAGGTGATGGCTGCCCTCGCAGAGTCGGCCCCCACCAGCACGTCCTTTGGGTCGGTGACCGCCCACTGGTTGGTGAGGAAGCAGAAACCAACAAACCACAGGAAGGTCCAGAGAGCTGGGGGAGGACGGGTGGAGCGTCAGTTCCATGGAAAGGGAGGGGCTTTCCAGGACTCTGGGAGGGGACGCGGGCAGGTAGGGCAGGGCCTAGGCAGGGACCTCCCAGGGGAGCCTCCACAATATGGAGGGGAGGACTTGGAAGCCGGGCTGGGATCCACCTCCAAATCCCCCACACTTGGGCCTTGGCATGGTGGGTCCCAGCAGACAGCCTAGGGGACAAAAGGGGCGGAGGCAAAGCCCGTTTGCTCAGGTGTGCTGGGGATCCACTCAGCTTCTAGCTACCCCAGGCAGGGCTGGTGCCATTCAAGCAAGGAGAAACACTAGCTGAAAACCATTTCCTAAAAATGCCCTGGAGGAGTGAGCTGCTCCCTGCCCCTCCCAGAGAGGCCGAGACCCCCCCAGCTGTGGAACCCTAGAGTTAATGCCTCCCCCAAGATCAAATGGAGGTGCCACAGGCAGATACCTGAGAAGAGCAGGTCACCAATGACCAGGTACTTGCGGTCAGTGGCATTGCTGATCTGGGGGAAATATGCGTCGACTACCAAGAAGAAGGCCGAGGCCAGGAAGGCCAGCACTCCGATGGCACTGCCATAGCGGCAGGCATCCTCATTGTGGTTGAACACGCAGTACATCTGCTTAGACTTGTGGGTGTTGCTGTAGCCCTCGCCATAGATGCAGGAGAACACGATCAAGGCGAAGACCTGCCGGGAGGGGAGGACCTGGTAGGGCTGGTGGCCACCTGAGGGGCACACACAGCAGGGACCCTGATGGGGTGTACAGATGCTGGCCTCTCCCACCACTGCTGTCCCCTTTTGGGTTTTTGTTGTTGTTTGAGATGGAGTCTTGCTCTTATTGCCCAGGCTGGAGTGCAATAGTGCGAACTCGGCTCACTGCATTCTCTGCCTCCTGGGTTCGAGCAATTCTGCCTCAGCCTCCCTAGTAGCTGGGATTACGGGTGCCCTCCACCACACCCGCTAATTTTTGTATTTTTAGTAGAGATAGGTTTTCACCATGTTGGCGAGGCTGGTCTGGAACTCCTGACCTCAGGTGATCCGCCCTCTCGGCCTCCCAAAGTGCTGGGATTACAGGCGTGGGCCACCTCGCCCAGCCTGCTGTCCCCTTTTGGAAGCTGACATCTTAGCCCCTCCAAACTTGTGGAGGTGAGCTGATGAGCAAAGTGCTTCCTGGTGCACCCCAGGATCAGAATCTGTAGGCACCAGGGGGCCTGCCCCTGGGAATCCTGGACTGGGGAGGGGTGGGGAATGGGCAGGGACCTCCTAGGCAGGGGCTGCTCCTGCCCCAGCAGCCTGCCTGCAGGAATCATTCTGCTGAGGTACCTGATGGATGAAGGGCAGTCCTTCCATCCCCAGCCCAACCTCACCTTGAAAGAGGTTTAAACAAGACAGGCCAAGTCACAAAGACTACCCAGCCCCCGTCACCTTCCATCCAAGTCACTTCTACAGCGCCCAGCCTCTGCCTGAATACCGTGGACAGGCCCTCTTGGGAAGGCCATGCCGGCGCCCCTGTGTCTTCGCCTCCTGGAACTCCCTCTAACCCTCCCTGGTTCAGCCTGGCCAGCTTTCTCCACACAAAGACTTCCAGCCTCTGTGGCATCCTGGTCCCTCCCAGTCTGTCTCCCACCCCACAAAGGGCCCTCCATGCACAGGGCACTACAAGGGAACTAACTCAGGCCTGTGGATACAGATCTGAACTCAGACCCCTGGAGGACCCAGGGTGGATGTAGGGGGGCTCCAGCCCCTTGGGAAGAGCCCCATGCCACCTCCCTAAACTTGAAGGCCACCACCCATGCCTGCTCCACCTCAGCAGGTGTGGGACAGGTCTGTGAGCATCAGGCTCCCTCTGGGATGGCCCCAGGACTCTCCGCTGCCAGTCCTGCCCTGTCGTCCCAGGGAGCTCTCTGTAGGGCTCTGGAGCTGGCAGTCACAGGCCCCGCCCCCAGCTGGAGATGAAGCCAGATCTCCGGGATGATGGGAGCAAGGTGCCCATCCAGGACTCCTGGCACTGCCATCCCGACCCACTGGGCACCTGATTCTTGGACACAGCCCAGGACAGAGGCGGTCAGACCCCATAGCCTGGCTGGGAGCTGGTGTGGGCGCCCTGGGGGACCTCAAGCTCCAGGCCCAGGCATGGTCTGGGCACAGCAGGCCCACCTCTCCCTGCCCCCTCATGACACCCCCTCCAGCTTTCAGTGCTGGCTGTCCAAGAACAGCGCCCCCCGCCACACACACAAAACCTGGTTTCGGAGGTATTGCCCAGCTTACAGGGAGGGGGTACATCTTGGGGTCCCTCAACTTCAGGTAGGAAGGCGGACCCGTGGCCTGCCCCGAGTGGGAAGGATACCCTGTTTCCGGGCGTTGGGTCGCCCCCCGCCCCCTCCCTTACCCCACGTGGCTTCGGAAAGCCCCGTCCCGGTGAACTCCCCAATCTGGGAGTCGCGGCGTGCGGGCCACCTGTCCGGGAGCTGCCCCCAAACTCCTCCCACTGCCAGCGAGGCAGGGGCCCGCTCCCTGCCGTGCCTCGGGACACCCCGCGTCGGGGCGCGAGGCTGGGGGTGGGGTGGGTGGCGGGACCCAGGACCGGGAGGGGACAGCGGGACAGACTGTGGAGGGCGGGAAGGCGGGCCCCGGGACGCTGGACGCCGGCCCCGCTCGCTGCCAGGCCCCGGACGCGGCCGCCGCCACCTGTCGCGCTCGTGGGCTAGGGGCCCCGCCGGGCCTGGCGACGGCGGGGGTCCCCAGGGTGCCCCCGGCCCGCCCTCCCCGGGCTCACCAAGCACACAGCGCGCGCCACCACCTGCGGCTGCGTCAGGAAGCGCCGCAGGTCGAAGGAGCCGCCCGCCTTGGCCGCGCCGTAGGCCCCGCTCTCCATGTCGCTGTCGCCGCCGCCGCCGCCACGGAACGCTGAGGAACCTGCCCGGCGCCCCGCCCCGCTCCACCCGCCGGGGGCGTGGCCAGGCGCCGCTAGGGACCGAGGGCAAAGTGCGGCCCTCGCGAGCGGCGGGCGGGCCGCGGGACTGCGCTTCTAGCGGCGGGGAGGGGCTCTGGCCGCGGAGCACCGGTGTCCACCCCACCTCGGGGTTGAGGGGCTAGTCCCCGGGCCACGCCGGCCCCAGCACGGACCAGAAAGGGTCAGAGAATCCCCCAGGAAGACGGACGAACGGAGGACCGCTCATCCTCTTTGCCCCTGCCCTCCCACCGCCTCCTCTAGGAAGCCCACCACCTACCAAGAACCCGCCCAGGCTCATAAGCAACCCCTCCCCCATCCCACTGAAAAACCCAGGCCACACCCTGGAGCCCCCTCCCTGCCTGGCCTGTCACTGTTTCCTCCTCTCTGGGGCTAAGCCTGGGGTAGGGTCAAAGACCCCCTCCCCATTCCTCCTGGTCTGGGCAGAGCCCCAAGGCTGTGAAGCGTAGTGTGGCTTCACACTTAAGATGGTGTGCAAGGCCAGGAGCGGTGGCTCACACCTGTAATCCCAGCGCTTTGGGAGGCCGAGGCAGTTGGATCACCTGAGGTCAGGAGTTCGAGACCAGCCTGACGAACATGGAGAAACCCCGTCTCTGCTAAAAATACAAAAATTAGCCGGGTGTGGTGGTGCATGCCTGTAATCCCAGCTACTTGAGAGGCTGAGGCAGGAGAATCGCTTGAACCTGGGAAGTGGAGGTTGCGGTGAGCCGAGATTGTGCCATTGCACTCCAGCCTGGGCAACAAGAGCAAAACTCTGTGTCAAAAAAAAAAAAAAAAAAAAAAAAGATGGTGTGCAAGGCCAGGCACAGTGGCTCATGCCTGTAATCCCAGCACTTTCGGAGGCCGAGGCGGGCAGATCTCCTGAGGTCTCTACTAAAAGTACAAAAAAATTAGCTGGGCGTGGTGGCGCATGTCTGTAATCCCAGCTACTTGGGAGGCTGAGGCAGGAGAATCACTTGGACCTGGGAGGCGGAGGTTGCAGTGAGCAGAGATCACACCACTGTACTCCAGCCTGCGCGACAGAGCGAGACTTTGTCTCAAAAACCAAAAACAGGCCGGGCGCGGTGGCTCACATCTGTAATCCCAGCACTTTGGGAGGCCGAGGCAGGTGGATCACCTGAGGTCAGGAGTTTGAGACCAGCCTGGCCAACATGGCAAAACCCCGTGTCTACTAAAAATACAACAACAAAAAAATTAGCTGGGCGTTGTGGTGAGTGCCTGCAATCCCAACTACTCGGGAGGCTGAGACAGGAGAATTGCTTGAAACCAGGAGGCGGAGGTGGCAGTGAGCTGAGATTGAGCCGCTACACCCCAGCCTGGGCAACAGAGCAAGAGTTCATCTCAAACAAACAAACAAAAAACCCAAAAAAAACAAAAACAAAAGTTAGTGAGGTGTGGTGGCAGCTACTAGTAGTCCCAGCTACTCCAGAGGCTGAGGTGGGAGAATCGCCTGAGCCCAGGAGGCACAGTTTGCAGTGAACCAAGATTGTGCCTTTGCACCCCAGCCTGGGTGACAGAGTAAGACCATTTATCGGCCGGGCGCGGTGGCTCACGCCTGTAATCCCAGCACTATGGGAGGCCGAAGTGGGCTTATCATGAGGTCAGGAGATCGAGACCACCCTGGACAACATGGTGAAACCTCGTCTCCACTAAATATACAAAAATTAGCTGGGCATGGTGGCACGTGCCTGTAGTCCCAGCTACTTGGCAGGCTGAGGCAGGAGAATCACTTGAGCCCGGGAGGCGGAGGTTGCAGTGAGCCGAGATTGCACCATTGCACTCCAGCCTGGGGGACAGAGTGAGACTCCATCTCAAAAAAAAGAAAAGAAAAGACCACATATAAAAAAAAATGATGGCATGCAAACAGAAATGAATTTTTCAGGGCGACAGGCCGAGGGCAAACTTTAATCCATTTCCAGTTCAGCCCCCTCTCGCCTCCGTCCCTCTCTACCTCCATCCCAAGAAAAACAGGTACTGAGGGTCCAGTGCAAGGAAGGCTGGGGCAGGCTCTGTGTGTGTTGGAGTGGGGAGCGGAGGTTGTACAGACAGAGGTGTGGGATTACAGGCTGACTGAGCCCGGAAGAATTCCAGACCCCTCTTTGCTAGTTGCAGGTGCGGATTAACAAGAGCAGGTGTGCAGGTGGGGCTCAGAGTCCACCCAGGTGAGCTGGACCACGTGAGAGTTGAACCAGAGGACTGGGCCACCAGGAGGTGGGGTACCCCTCCAAGGAAGTGGGGAGCAGGTATGGGGGGAGGGGCTGGGCCTTTTCCCAGTGTGCTCCCCTCCCTCTCCCTACGCCCAGAGAGATGTGACAGCACCTGAGAGGCGAGGACAGGGCCACACAGACCCCCTTCTTTCTGTGACCCTCCTGAAGCCCTCACACCAACACTGTCTGCGTTTGCTGAAGGCCGCCAGGGCTCCAAGAATCCCAGCTGGCAGGCTTTTTTCTTTTTTTTAAAATAAACATTTTTGTGTATATTTAAGGTAGACAACCTGATATGATGGGATTCATACAGATAGCACAAAGGTTCCTATAGTGAAGCAAGTTAACATATCCACCATCTCTCATAGTTACCCATTTTTGCTTTTGTTTTTGTGGCAAGGGCAGCTAAAACACACTCATTTTGCATGAACTCCAAGCACGAACAGTGCACGCTGATGGCCTGCAGTCCTCTGTTGTGCTTGGGTCTCTGAACGGTTCATTCTACATGGCTGTTGCTTTGTGTCCTCTGACCTCCCCATTCCCTATCCTGAACCCCCCAAACTCCTCTTCACTCAGACGGTGGGTGCTCCTGTAGGGCGGCAAGGCAAGGATGGGGCTCTCCAGGGAACCCTGCCAGTCCTCCATCTTCTGGTCACGACCTTGATGACAAAGCAGTGGAGACTCAAGTCAGACAGGCTCACCTCCCAGCCATCCCCTCCCGAGGCGTCTGAGAGTGTTTGTTTGTTTGTTTTTTTGTTTGTTTTGAGATGGAGTTTTGCTGTTTTTGTCCAGGCTGGAGTGCAATGGCGCGATCTCGGCTCACTGCAACCTCCACCTCCCGGGTTCAAGTGATTCTCCTGCCTCAGCCTCCCAAGTAGCTGGGATTACAGGCCCGCACCACCACGCCCGGCTAATTTTGTATTTTTAGTAGAAATGGGGTTTCTCCATGTTGGCCAGGCTGGTCTTGAACTCCTGACCTCAGGTGATCTGCCTGCCTCAGCCTCCCAAAGTGCTGGGATTACAGGCATGAGCCACCGTGCCCGGCCTGCCTCTGGGAGTTTTATGGTGCCAAGCACATCAGTGCCCCAGCAGGAGAGACATGAGGCTTACCCCACTAAATGAAGGCTGTACCCCATTTTACAGAAGGAAAAACTGAGGCTTGGTGAGGTGACATGGCTCACCCACGAGTCTGGCCTCTGGAAAGAACAGACTTGGTAGAAGTGAGATGGGAGAGTGCCAAGGATGGACTTCCGGCAGAGCCACGTAAGGGCCTGGGCCACAGGCAGAGGATGAGAACCAGGACACGGCAGTGTCTCCCAAACAAAGAGAGGTGAGATCATAGAGGCAGGGCTGGTCACCACCAAAGCCAGACAGGCAGAGCACACAGACCTGTGGTGCCTGCGCTCAGACACTACAAAGGCCCTGGTCACCTTACATGTCAGTAAAGCCATGGCCTTGGAGAGGGGACCCTGGGAGGCCGGGCCCCAGGCTCTTGCCACCACCTCGGAAAGACTGACTGCCCAATGTGGTTCCTACAGAAGGCAGGAGCTCCTGGTCCACCTTGGTCTCCTGGAGGCATCATCCCTGCATCCCTCCTCAGACCCCATAACGAACTTAGGAGAGTGCCCTCCCAGAGGCCAGCAGACTCGGTTACAGGACAATTGGGAGCATTGGCCAGGGTCCGATAACGCCTTGAATGTGTAAGCCTCAGTAGGCACATGGCACACAGTAGGTCCTCATAAACACCTTCGAGTCGTGCGTAGGCGGTGACAGCCCTTCTTTGCCACGGCCACACCCCTACGCTGCAAGCCCCACCACCTGAGCTCTGCAGCCAGGGCCCGGTTGGACCTCTCAGGCCATCGGCAGCTCTCCCTCCTCCCTGCATGCAGCACCCATTTCCTACCTGGCCCACGTGGTCCAGCCCAGCATCCCGGAGGTGACGGCCGCAATGGAGGCGAGGCTGCCAGCCAGCACGATGGTGGGTGCCTTGGGTAACTCTCCTGGGAGGGGGGCGGAGGCAGCTGGGTTGGGCTTCCTTTAGGCAGGGGCCAGGGTGGGCATGGTTGCCTCCTGTGCCCTCTCTGCTCTCAGCAGTGGCCGGGTAGAGCTGTCCCACTTCCCATCGACCTGTGTCTTGGACACTAGCACCCTCCCAGCACAGAAGCACCAGCTGCCCCTCTGGAAATCCAAGGGCCCTCTCACCTGGGGGCACCAGTGTGAGGGCGCTGTGCTGGACATTGACGTTGTTTGCAGCCTGGCACTGGAACCAGTCCGATGTCTGGCTCGGCAGGAAGGAGAAGTTGGCGGGCTGCCCGTGGCGTGGTCTCTGCTGCAGGTGGACCTGCCTGTCCTTCCCGACCAGGCTGTAGGTGATGGGTGGGCTGCCCGAGAACGCCTGGCAGGACATCTCCACCCTGGGGCCTGACCCTCTGTCCCGCAGAGTGAAGTTGGCCCGCAGCTCAGACACTGGCTCTGGTAGGGTGGGGGAGGTAGCACAGGCATGGCTGAGCGGTTTTAAACCCCTCCTCCTCAGTAAGTTCTCCTCATTACAAAATGCCTAATGAGCTTAGCTGTGGCTGCCGCTTCCTCCAGGCCGCCTTCTAGAGTTTGCCCTCCACCTTGTGTCTGGGCTGCTGCCCTACCTGCCGTGTGTACCACACAATTTCACATTTGGTTTTTATCTTATTTTTACTTTACTTTGAAACAGGGTCTTGCTCTGTTGCCCAGGCTGGAGTGCAGTGGCGCGATCTAGGCCCACTGCAACCTCCGCCTCCCCGGCTCAAGCAATTCTCCCATCTCAGCCTCCCGAGTAGCTAGGACTACAGGTGTGCACCACCACATCCAGCTAATTTTTGTATTTTTTGTAGAGATGGGGTTTCACCATGTTGGCCAGGCTGGTCTCAAACTCCTGGGCTCAAGCAATCTTCTGCCTCAGCCTCCCAAAGTGCTGGGATTATAGGCATGAGCCACCATGCCCGGCCTGGTTTTATTCTTGTGTAGTATATTTCAGATTGCCAGACTTAGCCAATAAAAATACAGTTAAATTTTAATTTCAGATAAACAATGAATAATTTCTTACTATACGTATGTCCTATGTAAAATTTATCTGGCAACTCTATCATTCAGTCTCGTCTTTTTTCCTGAAAGACAAGCTACTTCAGGATAAGAACTGTCATGTAGAAGATTCTAGAATCCCTCAGGCCTTGAGCCTAATGCTCTAGACATTCTTACTGATTAGTAATAACCACCACACTTGCCACCTACTAAAAGGCTTTCATTTAATAGGTCCCCTGGAGTAGGACCTATTACTATTTTAGAGACAAAGTCTCTGTCGCCCAGGCTAGAGTGCAATGGTGTGATCACGGCTCACCGCAGGCTCCAACTCCTGGGCTCAAATGATCCTCCCACCTCAGCCACCCAAGTAGCTGGGACAACAGGCATGCACCACCACACCTGATTAATTTTTTAAAAAATTGCTAATGGCTGGGTGCAGTGGCTCATGCCTGTAATCCCAGCACTTTAGGAGGCCTAGGTGGGTGGATCACTTGAGGTCAGGAGTTTGAGACCAGCCTGGCCAACATGGTGAAACCCCGTGTCTACTAAAAATACAAAAATTTGTTGGGCAAGGGGGCAAGGGCCTGCAGTCCCAGCTACTCGGGAGGCTGAGGCAGGAGAATCGCTTGAATCTGGGAGGCGGAGGTTGCAGTGAGCCGAGATCGTGTCACTGCAGTTCAGCCTGGGCGACAGAGCAAGACTCCATCTCAAAAAAAGAAAATAATTTTTTTGTAGACATAGAGTGTCACTCTGTGGTCCAGGCTGGTCTCAAACTCTTGGCTTCAAAGGATTCTCCCACCTTGGCCTCCCAAAATGCTGGGAATACAGGTGTGAGCCAGCTCACAGGCCTCCGTTATTATTTTCCTTTTGCAGAAAAAGCAGTTGAAGCTCAGCGGTCCGATGACTTGCTCAAGACCCCAGCCAGTAAGTGTGGGGATTTGAACCTTGGACCTGTTGGGCTGCAGACCCTGGGCTCATCTCCCCTAGGCTGTCTTTTCCTGGTGTTCTTAGGGTGTGGGCCAAAGGATGAATGGGGAGTTTCCTTGTCCCACCCTAAGTGGGGCAATACTTCCTGGTTCCCATACCCCATAGCTCCCACCAAGAAGTTTACCTGAGTTACTATCAGGATGGAAACAGGAAGAAAGCAGGGTTTGGAGCTGGACAGAGTGGGGTTTGAAAGCAGCCTTAGCCACTTGCCAGCCATGTGGCCTGGGGCGACTTTCTTTTTGTTTTTTGAGACAGAGTCTCACTCTGTCGCCTAGGCTGGCATGCAGTGGCACGAACTCGGCTCACTGCAACCTTCATCTCCTGGTTTCAAGTGACTCTCTTGCCTCAGTCTCCCCAGCAGCTGGGATTATAGGTGTCCACCACTACACCCAGCTAATTTTTGTATTTTTAGTAGAGATGGGGTTTCACTATGTTGGCCAGACTGGTCTGGGACTCCTGACCTCAAGTGATCCACCCGCCTGGGCCTCCCAAAGTGCTGGGATTACAGGCGTGAGCCACCACACCCAGCCCCTGGGGCAACTTTCTTAACTCCCCAGAGCTTTAGCTTCCATAGCTACAGACCCAGAGGCTCAGACCCCACCCCTGACACTGCTGTGAAGATCAAGTGAAGTAATGTGCAAAACGTGCCTAACTTTTTTTTCCAGTTTTTTTTTTTGGAGACGCTCTGTTACCCAGGCTGGAGTACAGTGGCCCAATCTTGACTCACTGCAACCTCTGCCTCCCGGGTTCAAGCGATTCTCCTGCCTCAGCCGCCTGAGTAGCTGGGACTACAGGTGCACCCCACCACACCTGGCTAATCTTTGTATTTTTAGTAGAAATGGGGTTTCGCCATGTTGCCCAGGCTAGTCTCGAACTCCTGGGCTCCAGTGATCAGCCTGCCTCGGCCTCCCACAGTGCTGGGATTTGCGCCCAGCCAAACGTGCCTAGTTTAGCACCTTGAGGTCCGAGCTGACAAATGGGGCCCAGTCATTTCTGCCATCCATTGGGCTCTTTCCCTCTGTGCCCTCAGGCCCCTGCCAGGAGACTGTGCCCTCAGGGCCCCAGCCAGGGATGGCGAGCCCTGAGAAAAGGCCCCGAGGGACCGAGAATGGTCTTGGAGGTGGCAGCCTGTCCTTGTCCACACCCTCAAGCCCTGGCTGTCTCTAATCCCAACAAGGTTTACAATTCCCACTCCCAGAGCTCCCCATTGATCTGCACCCCACCTGCCTCCTCAGCCCTGTGCCCCACACCACACTCACTGGACCACAGCTCCCAGTACATCTGCAGCCTGGCACTGTCCACATGGGCACCTGAGGTGGAGGCCGCCCGGCAGAAGTAGGTGAGCAGGTCTGGACTGGACTTGAGTGTGATGTTGAGGTTGAAGGAGGCCGGCTCGTGGGTCTTCACCAACTTCTTGGCCACCTTGATGTTCTTGGTTCCACAGAGGGAATAGCTGATGGGCGGTGGTGCCTGGGGTGCATGGCA